>NC_092861.1:26041227-26094856 GCF_032062135.1 Pyxicephalus adspersus | reverse complement strand
GAGTTCAAGCTAAGCTAAGTTTCTTTTTTAGGCTTTTCTCTTTATATTCACTTAAAGCGTACCTAAACTCAACATCTTTACATAGAAAGGTAGACACCTTTCTATATAAAGTAAAAATGCCGTGAAGATGGAAGAGAAGACAGAAAATGGCAGGAGGAAGAGGGATTTGCAGGATCAAAGTTAAGTGTGATTTTTTATCTTTAGTTAAGTTCCGCTTTAATAATTCTCTCCTAAAATGTCTGCATTTTTTTCTCCATTGTATCCATGAGGGAAGCCATGGTTCTCCTATAGGTTAGACATAAAACATGTCTGCCTTTGCCTAAATCTATTACATGGGACTAGTAGTATAGATAAGGGAAATAATGAGGACATGGCATTTCTTGCAAGATCAACAGACACAAAAGATGTCCTTAGCCCGCAAATTGAAAACTAATGCAGCCATCACATCTACAGACTAATAAGACGTGAAATCAAATTTTTGCAGTTGGGTTAAGATATTCTTTAAGGGTGAGTATATTTTTAGACAAAAGAAAAGCCTAGCTATCTTGACCTTAACTTTTTTTTTATTTTAATCTGTATTTGTATAGTGCCAACATATTACCCAGCACTTTACAAAGTCCATATTCATGTCACCAACTGCCCCTCTAAGGGGCTCACAAAATCTCTAACATAGCAATATATGTCTTAACACAGTCTAGGGTCAATTTGAGGGGAAGCCAAATAACCTAACAACATTGTTTTTGGGATGTGGGAGAAAATTTGATTACCCGGAGGAAATCCACGAAAACACTGGGAGAACATGCAAACTTCATGCAGATAGTGTCCTGGCCAAATTTTAAACCTGGGATCTAGCCCTCTAGATATATGCGGTATGGAATCACCATGTAGGCACAGAAAGCAGTGAGAATGTTTTGGCCAAAGGAAATAAATAGGCTATGTCTGTCAGATTATGGTAAGTAAAGAGTATGAGGGGTAGTCGGGCGGCAAGGTGCCTCAAAGGTTAGCACTCTGGTGTTTGCAAGACTGGAGACAGTCTAGAGGTCTGAAAGCCCAATGTCACTTTTTTGGGGTCCAATGCTTTTCTGGACATTATTAGACTTTAGGACCTTTAGACTATGGAGGGCACACACAAGAAGAATTAAAGCATTACACCAAATTCTCATCGGTTTTATCACTGCTCCTCTAGATAACTATCAGTTCAGGTCCAGTTGGGCTAAAATGGCTAGGCTATGGGAACCTAATTAAGGTAATTAGGACATAAGGGCACCTTATAACCAAAAATCTGTTTGTAAATACAAATGTTTCCATGTATCTTCCATACCTTGCTCCATGTATCTACCTACCTCTTAATGATCTACAACTGAGAACAGCATTGCTGGATGTTAGAATTGATAGCACAAAATCTTTTGGAGCACACAGTATAAACAAAGAATTCCCAAGCAGATGTAACCTATTTCCTGATTACTTTTTTCCTGAATAATTAAACAATACACTATATTTGGTAATAATAACATGTTTCTCTAGCAGTCAGTTAGCGTTTTTTTTTTTTTTTTATTGCCGACAATGTCTAGAAAGAAGAAGAAAGTCTGCTGGCCATTGCCTGCGGGCATAAATAGTTCTACTTTCAGTTACGAGACCATGTACATAAAAAAGTGATTCCTGTCTAAGTACTTGATGAGTTATTTGATGGCTTAATGAAATTTTGTCATTGCTAAGTGCTTTCTTTTTCTGTAAGCTGTGGTATCCATTTCCAAAACTATTACAGGCATTCACTTAGCGTGCCACTAACCTTTACATAGGTCAATGAAGTTTCTTTCTGACTTTCAAATGGCCTTTTATTACCTATCCTGTGGAGCCTGGCAATGAAGACAAGCTGTGTTTTGGCCTTCTTTGTGAACTTATCACCTTCCGTTTGTTGTCTTTTGTTTTCTTTGCTTGTCTGCTCTGTCACAGACATTGGAGACAGTAGAAGGATCGCTCCATTATGGAGAATGTTATGGCCTTCTGCCTGGATGACACGCAGAGACATCAATGTCCTATTATCCTGTCTGTTCTTTTAGAGGAGCAACTCTTCTTGTTTATCGTCTGTTTGTCATTATGTCTAAGGTATTTCTTCCATATGCAGCCCCTAAAGCGGAACTAAACCCTTTTCCAAAAAAGTTGCAATCAGTTTTTTTTGCAGAAGGCACAGGCAACGTCTCTTCTGTAATAAAATAACCTTACCTGCTTGATCACAATTTTTCAAATACACTCACCAGTCCCCATTCTATTGAGGGTGCTGCCATGTTTTTTTTTTCATCTCTTCCTGGTTCCGATCTTCAGCTATGTTCACTGGCTGAGCCAATATGATGTAACCCCCAAGTGCATGGGAGTTCAATTCCCCCTAGGCTTCCAGGATACCTGGTCCATTGCATGGTACATGTGCAGCTCAGTGTTTTCTAAATAAAAGGCAATGGTCAGGCAGGTGTAAGATGTATTGCAGGGTGCTCCTGCCTTTTTCTTTAAACAACACAATGTGCTCTGGGGGTCCCTTGTCATCTATTAAATGAAAATGTTTAAATACATACGAAAAAAATTATATAAAAGAATGTAAAATTGTTAAACTAAATAATAAAAATGTAACTGTAACTCTCATAAATGATCAATCATAGTATGATTGTTTTTGTTTAATGACATGCTTTGCATGGGCTGTTATAGCTGCATTCAGGGTTGTATTTGGGATAAAGACACTCAAGCCCAGCACCTACAGAAGAAGTTTTAAAGAGAGTAGCAACAAACTTTTAAAAATTGCAATCAGTGATTTCTTCATTCTTTTGTCTTCTCTTTACCGACAATGAGAATGAATGCAGAACTAAATCCACAACTATTCACCTATCCCCGTTTTATTGCAGGTCGCCATCATCTTGATCGGACATGTAGGGAAATTGGGAGTTTATTATTTCCCTAACAGGGAAAACCGGGATTGCCAGGATTGCTGATCAACTCCATGCAAAATCTTACAGCTGGGCAGCGAACAGGAAGGTGGGAGAGAGCGAGAGAGAGAGAGAGAGAGAGAGAGAGAGAGACATAGTTTTAGTGACAATGTTTAGTCCTAGCTTAGTCTTAAGCTACGTACACACTTCCAATTATTATCGTCGGAAAACGAACGACGAACGTTCCTGCACGATATATATGAACGATCGTATAGCACCGATACTGCACATAGAGGTAACGACACGATCGTTCGTAGATATTGTACACACAATAGATACGATCGTTTAAGCGATAGAGGAACTATGTGCACGACAGGAAAGTGAACGGACGTTCGTTCATCACGCATGCTCAGACCATGGACGATCAACGAACGACTGTACACACGAACGATGTTCAACGATCGTCGTCCAATCCGATCCGCCGGTCCTGGTCGTTCATTTCCAGCGACTTTCCTCGTTTGTCGGCGTCGTTGGTTACTTTTTTACGAACGATTTTTTGCCCAATCGATCGTTCGTCGTTCGATTGGAACGATAAAAATTGGAAGTGTGTACGCACCTTTAGTCTTAACCAAAATTTGACATCAAAATATGTACCTGCGAGCAAGAAAAATAAGACAGCCTGTCCATGTACTGTAAATGCTACAATGATAATGTAGGTATAATGTAACGGTTGACATTCACACTACAAAATATCTCACAGTTTCCCTTTAAGTAGCTTGTTCCCACAATGCAATCATACAATTGTGAATTATTTGTTTTTCCAGCCTGAGTGACTATTTTTGGTGCTGTGAATTTTGCAATATTTACCATCCTTATAAATAGACCCCACATGCATTGAAATGGGCCTGTGAATACTACAGATCAGGTTTGTCAGAATATTTTAGTGGAACAGAAATGTAAATCTTATTTCAGAAAGGAAAACACAGCTTTGTACACCAAGTAAATTGGCTGTCAAACACATCAGAATAAAAATAACATTGTCGGTATTTTTCCCTTTCGCCTTTATGTATATGAGTGGAGGAATCTTATCAGACGAGTCTGTATTCTCTACATTATAATATGTAGATAGAATAGCCCTTTAGCTAGGGTAGGGTAAGCACAGGGAGATATTTTAATTGTGATTGACTTCTGATCTGATAAAATTATCAGATTTAAAATAAATCAGAAATAAAATTTACTTACAACTTATTGGTAGAAACTGGTTTCTTAATTCTGGATCAGTGGCTGGACACATTGGTAAACTGCAAAAGTATATTTGTAGAACAGAATGACCCACATGTTGCTCAAGTGTGTGCAGTATATTGCGGTATCTCACAGATCAAATACTAATCAGGAAATTGCTTAGATCAATTGATCAACATTAAATTGTTCAACATTATCTACAATGTGCAAGTATCCACAGCACTGTGATGGGGTGAGTTGGGTGATCTGAGCTGTTGAAAAGAAGCTAAAAGAACTGTAAACTATGGCGATGAATTACTCTAAAGCACCTGCAGCTTATGAGGTCAGTAAGAGCTTGTTTTAAAGCCTTTTTTTTTACTGCTTATTAAAAATTATTTGTATGTCTAAAGCCTAATATGTAGTTTAAAGGGAAAAAAAACATTATCTTTACTCCAATAGTCTTCTGGTCCAGATGATTCCATACCTTCCCCTTCCTTTCTGGGGTGGCAATGGACAGGTCACTACTGCTGCAATAAACAAAGCACATGTAAAGATATGTTAGTACTGTTTAGTAAGTAGTACATTGAGCCCTGGCTGCATCAATGATGCCTGGGAAAGGTATATAACTATCTGTGCTCACAATAATTTAAAAAAATATTTTACTTATTATTTTATTATAAACTTTAATAATATATATAACATTTCATCCTTCCTTTTCTTTTCTATTTTGGACAAAATGATAAATTTGTCAGAATTATGACCTCCGTAGTGGGATGGAGAAATATACACACTGGTTATGGGGGCATGCTCTCTGGTCAATGTGTCTCCAGGGCATTTGCATGCTTGTCTGGCCTTTCCTCTTCTCTTTCCTTTTATGTGACTGGTAAATATGTTGAGTGTATCATTCTCCTTGTTTGACTATGATGATGGTTTAGGATTATGAGGTAATCTGGTTGCAGTAAGAGCGTTGGCCTCCAGCTGGCCAAGGTCACTCTTGCACAACTCTCCTATGAACTCTGGGGCTTTACATGTGTTTAGCTTGTTTTTCTTCAGTATTAACCAAAGTCACATAGGCTAAACTAAGGGAGCCTGGGGTCAGTGATAAGAAGATACAGTTTCCAGGGAAAACACAGGTGAACTCTATAAATCACAAATCAAAGAACTGGTGGTAAACAAAATGCAGGCACTGGAGAAATATTATGTAAATGTTTGGACTCCCATCCTATAGTCTGTAATCCCTATTTACAATAAATTATTAGCACAATCTGCATGGTGTTTTTATTGTGTCTAAGTGTTTGTAGGGTTTTTTTTATATTGTTTATCACTACCTTACCCTAATGGTAGCCAAAAAAGTGTTGTCAAATTTGGCATTTAATTTTACACTGCATCTATATTATAAACCAGCAGGTATGTATGTATGGATGTCCCAACTTAATTCCATGGCTCCATTTTATAATACTAAAGGGACAAGTGGACCTAAATGAAGTATTAGAAGTGAGATTCAAATACGTTCTGTTATAAGAATCCTCTCCTCCTCCTGTGTCATTGTTTGTATCTGTCTGTCATTTGCAACCCCATACTTATTGTACAGCGCTGTATATTATGTTGGTGCTATATAAATACTGATTATTATTAGTAATAACAATATTTATTTTAAATAGACTCTGTTGTATTTGTCATTGTTTAGTTATTTTGGTTTCTTTCATTTCATCCTACCATAACCCTGTTGGTTCTAGCTGCTAGCTTTTGAAATCAATAAAGAGAACCCTTGCCTACCATGAATTTAAGCAGGAACCATCACAAATACACCAACTCTGAGACTCATATGCCCATAAACATTGGCTGTTTTGAAATCCAGTCCTCACTTATTTTGTCTTGGGGCATCCCATTCTCTTTCAGTGTGATCACTTCCATAAAGTCACACACTTGGTCTGATTTATTAAAGCTCCCCATGTCTGAAGAGGATAGACTATCATGGATGAACTTGGGTGATCCAGCAAACCTGGAATAACTCCAGGNTTATTAGTAATAACAATATTTATTTTAAATAGACTCTGTTGTATTTGTCATTGTTTAGTTATTTTGGTTTCTTTCATTTCATCCTACCATAACCCAGTTGGTTCTAGCTGGTAGCTTTTGAAATCAATAAAGAGAACCCTTGCCTACCATGAATTTAAGCAGGAACCATCACAAATACACCAAATCTGAGACTCATATGCCCATAAACATTGGCTGTTTTGAAATCCAGTCCTCACCTATTTTGTCTTGGGGCATCTTATCAGAGAGGCATATCATTCTCTTTCAGTGTGATCACTTCCATAAAGTCACACACTTGGTCTGATTTATTAAAGCTCCCCATGTCTGAAGAGGATAGACTATCATGGGTGAACTTGGGCGATCCAGCAAACCTGGAATAACTCTGGTCCAGGGTTAGAAGGGGCAGCACGGTGGCTCAGGGCTTAGCACTCCAGCCTTTGCAGTGCTAGGTCCCAGGTTCGATCCCCAGCCAGGACATTATCTGCATGGAGTTTGCAGGTTCTCCCTGTGTGTGTGTGGGTTTCCTCCCACATCCCAAAAAAAACATGCAGTTAGGTTAACTGGCTTCTCCCTAACAATTGACCTTAGACTATAAAAATCACATATGACTATGGTAGGGACATTAGATTGTGAGCTTCTTTGAGGGACAGTTAGTGACACAACTATGGACTATGTACAGTGCTGCATAATATGATGGTGCTATATAAATACTGTATAATAATAACAGGGTTAAAAGCATTTGCCAACTAATACCAATTGATTTTTAAGAAATTAATTCAAGTTGCGTTGGATTACACAGGTTCTCTCATGATAGTCTTACCAACTTCCTCCACTTTGCAAGCTGTGGTGATGTCCCCATTTAGGTGGCTCTATAAACACATCATGTCCCCAGTCTAACCAAAGTCCAAAGACTAAGAACAACTAGGAATCATTGTGAGAAACAGCAAGAAGGTGAGCTTTGCAAGCCAGAGCTTCTATTTTTTTTAGCCTGGAGATCCCTCTGCCACTAAGGCTACATACACACTTCAGATGATAGTCGTCTGATAATCGCCTAACACTAGACAAGACTCTGGTGTTTGTACAGCACTTGTCATTGGTCGTTCTGTTGTCTGTCCTGGCGGATACACAGATGAAGAAAGAGGAACGATCAAAAAGAAAGTGAAGGGAAGAGAGCGCAGTGGGGTGCAACTCGCTTGTTCTTCCCCCTCTCCATAGAACAGAATGGTGCTGTATGTACAGCATGTATGTACTTGTTCATGCATCGTGTAGTCATTTGTTGTTGGAAAGGATCGTAAAAGATCCTTTCCAATGACAAATATCACAGGTGTGTATGTAGCCTAAGCCCTATGATCTGCATATAATATATCTGTAGATAGTTTAGACAATACAACTAATTGCATAATTATAAGATTTGTGTTCTTTCTTACATTCCATGTACAGTCTTTTCTGCCTTTATTAGATGCTCGTCTGTATCATTCTGTAGATCCTTGCTAGCTCACAACATTGGTTTACATATATATATGTAAAGTCCCCCAGGATAATGGCTAATATTGACCAGGAAAGTCCAATCACATTTAAAGTTTACAAGCCAATTGGCACCTTTTTTGAGTACATGATAATGCATTTAAATGCTTAGCAAGAAACCAGACAACCTTTACAGCTACAGGTTAAATGTTAATGTTTACTGGATATTTATGGGGATTGAAGGGGATTCTAGTAAACTTCACTGAATGAGTAACATTTCTGTGTACTAGCTATAAAAATCCCACAGGGAACTCTACTCTCACATCTTATCTAATCACTGGTAACACCAATAAAGAAATTTCCCTGTGCATGTGTGTTTATTTATTTTAAAACAAATACTGTTAAGGCTTGTTCCCAGCAATTCCAATTCAATGCATATTTCAGCTTAGGTAAAAGCATGAAAATAAGAAAATTCATAGCATACTTCCATTCTGGTGTGAACAAGAGAAACAGTCAGAAATAGGCAATTGTAAGAATCTTAATCGTATTGCCCTCTTAAAGGGTATATAAACCCATACAATGGGTTCTCTGATTAACTACTTGGTCTGTTAAATGTACCTTTGAAAGCAGATTGGACTTCAGTGGTAAGGTTGGGGATAAGGGGACTGCAAGGTTGGGTAAGGTTGGGGATAAGGGGACTGCATGGCTAACTAATTTTGTCCCTTATACCTCAACCACTGACCTGTCAATAAACAATTTGCTACACTTAGCCCCACCCACTCACATAAAGATGTTCAACCCATTGGCCATTAGAAGTTGGTAAATATACCTTTGAAAGTTGATTAGCCTACAGTGGTAATTTTGGGGAATGGGGTTTCATGGCTAACTTGAGCTGTGCTTAGCCCCACCTACTGATGGAAGCATATCCACCCCAACTGGTCCTGGGAAGTTGCTAAATATAATTTTGAAAGCTGATTGAGATGGACTATGGTTGTATGTTGAGGGGACTACATGGCTAACTACAGCCATGCTTAGCTTCATCTACTGACAGAAGCATGTTCAACACCTGCAGGTCATGAGAGTCTCTGCAAGAGATCATGCAGAAATAATCCGAAGCCACTGCTAATTTTGTCCTTTGCAGTATTCTGTAATATACACATGGGAGTTAGCCTACAAGTGCTAGAAACCCTCAAGTGCTATAAAGCACCATATAAACAGGTAAATGACATTTTTTTGTAAAATAATAATATTACCTTGGTAAGCTATAGACATATTCCAATATAAAAGATAAACACAGAAACCTTCATTAGCCATAAGATGCTACAGATAGAGAAGTTTGACTCTTCAAGACTGTAGAAGATAGACTATCACAGGAGAACCTGGGTGATCCATCAAATATGGAATGGATTTTCTAGAAGTCATTTTTGTATATATGTATGTATACATCTACTTCAAAGCCAATACATTAGAAAGCACATTACAGTTGGGCTACCCTTGTGGTGAAATAGTTAAATGCTGATTTTTGCCTAGGGGAAGTAAAGAAGCATTTTTACCCATTACCCTTTCTCCTATTCCTTTCTGTGTGAGCCATTCTCCAAAGCCTCTTCATCAAGGCGCTCTGTGCTGTGATGGCAGGCCCCTGACATCATCCTTTACAATTCAGGATCAATAGTCCTGCCTTGTAAGTGAGGATGTGGAAGCCCTGCCCACAACCCACAGATTATATTATATATATTTTAACAGATATTATTAATATTTGATATATTTATTTGATAATATTTTAGACATTTAAGCTATGTACACACATCCAATGGTTCTTGCCTGAAATCGGCTCAGGGCCGATATCGGACGAGAATCTGGTGTGTGTACAGCGCCCGTCGTCCATTGTCCGAATGACCGTCCTGGCGGATCCACGGCCGATGGACAACAAACGATTCTAATGCAAAGGACGGGGGAGAGCACGCAGCCGGGTGCTGCTCTGTTGCTCTCCCCCTCCCCTCTCCATAGAGTAGAGCGGTGCTGTATGTACAGCACTCGTTCATGCATCGTGCAGTCCTTAGTCGTTGGAAAGGATCGTGAAAGATCCTCTCCAACGACAATAATTGCACATGTGTATGCAGCTTAAGACCTTGGTTGTACTTTACGTAAATAAATCAGGGGAGTCTATTTTATCCTAAAGCATGGTGCACAGACACAGCAGTGTATTCAGTTTTATTGTGAAAGTATGGGGAAGTGCTCAGCTGTATGAACTACAATAGTCCTCATTAGTGATCAGTAATTTAGTGATAAGCAGGCAGATCAATAAACAACTTTATGGGACACCTGTACAGACCCTGGATTTTCATCTGAGACATTTTACACCATTGCACACACGGTAAAAGCCCAGATCTAGGTAAGGTTAGCAGATGTTTATGGAGGGTAACATTTCCAAAAGTATAATGTTGACTACAATCTATTTTTAAATCGACCAACTTCTTGGATGTGTGAAAGCATACCAGGAAATAAGGTAAACAGGTCATTTAGGTAGATCCTGCTCTACAAAGTTGTTTGTAAAAAATAACCCTGAGCCTTTCTCTTCCTTATTCCCATTGGTGTTTTTTTTTTTTTTTTTTTTTTTTTTTTTAAATGGATCATGTGAAACTTTGAATGCATACAAGTGTACCCCAATCAACTAGTTATGTGAATTCTAAAGGTAATTGGTTGGACCAACTCATATTTAGATGTTTTATAGTATTTTTTTTTTTTATTTCGTCATTATTATTTAGACTATAATAAATCTATTACGTAAAATCCAAATAAAAATACTTTCCTTTTTAATTCCACATTGTAATGCCACAAACCAGGCCAAACAATAAGGGGTAAGAATATTTTTGCAAGGCACTGTATAGGGAAGAATACAAACATAGGAAAAAGGTCCTAAACCTCAAGGTATATCTCTGGAAACCCTCTGTACACTTTTGTGGGAGACATAGATGATTCCTTATAATTGCAAAATGCTTTCTACTATGTTAAGTAAAAATCCAAAAGGGATAAAACTTCTGATCTAGAATAAATCATTCACACCACCTACAACAAGCAGATTACGCATAACTTTCTGTACTGCACACCATTGCATCCTTCATATAGCTGTAGAATGTGCCCACCAGTGTGACGTCACTAAAAGACAATCTCACTCAATTATACACTGTACATGGTTACCAAGTTCTGTTTTCCTTATACAGAGAACATTTATCAGGTTGTCATTGGTATGTAACAAGTATCTGACACTTTGTCTTTCCTGCAAAATAAAGTGCAGATCTGCTTTTACTTTACCGTAAACATATTTTTCTTACATACCATTTCTTCTTTATGTACAGCAGAGATTGAACTGATTATTGTGTCAATAGCATGAAAAATAGCAGAGTTCTTTCTACCCAGACTGCAGCAAATCCGCCCACGATATCATTAACAGATCCAGTACAGGAACCATTAAAAAGTAATGGGTTCTATATTACTGGCTTTAGCACAATAGCATTTTCCTTATCAAGAGAGCAAAATCTAATTATGTACTAACAATAGACACCTGATATTGAGAGTGGGACTTTATGGATGGTTTTGCCAAAGGGAACACTATAAAAAACTCGTTACAATTTCTAGGAGATGTAAAACAGAAGTTAATAATATTAAGTATCCCCTTCTTGGTTTATACAGTTAAACATTTGAGGTACCAATAGAAAATAGATTGTTTTCACCCAGTCTGGTCAATAATGGTCATTGGTTTGAATGGTTTGAAACAGTTGCATGACTTTTTCAGCTATCTAGACCATTCATTCTCATCTGGGGTACTGTGGAACCCTATGGTTATTCCTGAGCTTGCTAGACGTTCCTTGGGCTTTTTATAAGTAACATAACATGTGATGATGACCTCGTAGATTTGCGGTAGAAGCATGAAACCAAAATTCTTTTAGGCTATCTAAAGGAGGGGATCAATCCACTGACTACTATATATAGTATGTTTTTTACAATGACTTCCCTTGGTTTTAACAGTGGAAAAACCTGAAAATTAAAGAAGTTGAGAAAGGCTGATCTAGACACTCATTGACAAGTGAAGCTCTATTATCTTGGCAAATACATGGCACCCTTACTTAAGGGACAACTGTCCCATATTTAAAGGAACAAGTCCTCTCCTGAAAGCCAAAACTCTTGTCCAGGTGTCCTTTAAATTAGTTTAGTTTATTGCAACAACTATAAAAAAGTGTAATATATAACTGCTACTAGTGTTATATGATAATAAACCTTTTATACAAATTTTAAGAGATTTTTAATATGAAAATAACCTCAAGAAAAGGGGAGCACAACATTAAAACAAGCAAGAAGAAAGTTTAAGAGAAACAATAAAAATTATTCTTTCAACAGAGGTAATAAATAAATCAACAGTAAATACATTTAATTATTCTTGGGATTGACCCCCATAATCATCTGCTTTAAAAGGGCCTGGATGCTTGGAGGCTACCATTGCTTGGAGCATCCCAGATGAAAAATGTATTATAGTAATAAGCAAGTTTTCAGAAGTTAGTACACATATGTTGTCATATGTATACAGCTCAGATCAGTCACACTGCTTGCAACATTAGGACAATGTTTATATAGTCTGAGCACTGAAAGCTTTGACAGTGCAGGACCACTGAGAAGGCTTCTAGTGGTAGAGGCCAACCTGTGCTAGCGACCCATTACACCAAAGTAATGGTTATGTGTATTATTAGGGAAAACGTGGTGAGAGGGTACTAAGAGTTGAAGTCAATCTCAGTTTGAAGATAGGACCCAAAGAGTTATCTTTAACATGGCTATTTATTGCTTGATATAGAGAATGTGTGCTTCTGTAATATCTGTATTTGCATAAAACAAGACATCTGGTAATAAACTTGTTCCATTGTGACACACACTACTTTATGTTGCAAGCTATAACTCGTCAAAATTTAAGGCACAGGCAAGCCTGCAGGAACACGGGCAAACCAGCTCCAAAATGCCTGCTGTGCAAACATGAAGTCATCTGTCAGCATGGGTCCTACGAAAGTATTTGTTTGAATTGTGCATTGTGGGTGATGTTACAAGGCAAAAGGAAGATGTCACACATCTTGCCGATGTGTGATGCGGTGGGGATGTCCCCGCCCTGCTCACTCCCCTGCAGTAGATTCCAGGGGTGATGCCAGCAGGAAGTCGCCGCTGGTATCACCCCTGAAAATCCTGCATGGTGCATTGCATCTAACTGCAGATGCGTGCAGCAGGGTGGCGGGGACCCAGACGGTGTTAAAAAGCAGATTACTTTGTAATCTGCTTCTACATTTCCCACGCAGCCACACCCCCCGACGGAGAGGCCCCCCGGCATCACAGCGGGATCGTCCGATCATCGCTGGAACGCAGGGCTAAGGTAACTTCAGAGTGTGACTCGGGGTTACCGATTTTTGCATAGTTTTCCCACCCCGAGTCACACTCAGGATTACCGCTAGGGGGGTTAAAGGGCTGTAAGAGCAATCAGGGGAACAGAGCTGTCAGCTCTGCTCCCCTGATTGCTCTTGGAGTTTTTTACACTCCCTAAAAATAACCTGAATTCTCCCAGCATTGACTTTTTACTAATCCTTACAGATAGCTAAAAGATAATTGGTGTCACTGAAACTGACCTGAGAAGTCCAAATTTGTTCATTGCACAAGCAAGCTCTGGAGAAACCCTAGGGTTCCACAAAACCCGGGTTCAGAAACACTGTCTTAAAAAGCTGGTTTCAATAATGATTTATCTTAAAGCTTAAAATCTGAACAAATACTGCCTTAATATAAGAGTAATATGTATTATTCTTGTGTTCCTTTTGTGTATGTCTGAAATCTTTGCAATATTCCAGCATCAAAACAATTGTGTTTTTGTAATAATAAACAGTCACTGTTGCTTTTTCTTTTTCTACAGGGTCATGTTTTCTTTTTCTGTAACTTACTGCAGGTTAACTTCCTTGAACAGATCTACTATGAGTTCCTACCCCTAATTCTACTGACTGTACTTGTTATGTGCAGCAAAGTAATTACAGTTAGGCCCATAAATATTTGGACAGAGACAACTTTTTTTCTAATTTTGGCTCTGTACATTACCACAATTAAATTTTAAATGAAACAACTCAGATGCAGTTAAACTGCTGACTTTCAGCTTTAATTCAGTGGGTTGAACAAAAAGATTGCATATAAATGTGAGGAACTAAAACCTTTTTTTACACAATCACTTCATTTCAGGGGCTCAAAAGTAATTGGACAAATTAAAAAGCTAAAAATAAAATGTTCATTTCTAATACTTGGTTGAAAACCCTTTGCTGGCAATGACAGCCTATAGTCTTGAACTCATGGACATCACCAGATGCTGGGTTTCCTCCTTTTTAATGCTCTGCCAGGATTTTACTGCAGCGGCTTTCAGTTGCTGTTTGTTTGTGGGCCTTTCTGTGCAAAGTTTAGTCTTCAACAAGTGAAATGCATGCTCAATTGGGTTCAGATCAGGTGACTGATTTGGCCATTCAAGAATATTCCACTTCTTTGCGTTAATAAACTCCTGGGTTGCTTTGGCTGTATGTTTTGGGTCATTGTCCATCTGTATTATGAAACGCCTCCCAATCAATGTGACTGCATTTAGCTGGATTTGAGTAGACAGTTTGTCTCTGAACAACTCAGAATTCATTCGGCTGCTTCTGTCTTGTGTCACATCATGGATAAACACTAGTGTCCCAGTGCCATGGCAGCCATGCACGCCCATGCCATCACACTGCCTCCGCCATGTTTTACAGATGATATGGTATGCTTTGTATCATGAGCTGTTCCACGCCTTCTCCATACTTTTTTCTTGCCATCATTCTGGTAAAGGTTGATCTTGGTTTCATTTGTCCAAAGAATGTTTTTCCAGAACTGTGCTGGCTTTTTTAGATGTTTTTTTTAGCAAAGTTCAATATAGCCTTTCTGTTCTTGAGGCTTATGAGTGGCTTGCACCTTGCAGTGCACCCTCTGTATTTACTTGTATGTACTGCTTGTATGTTATTGTTGTCTTAATCTCTGTAGTAGGAACGTTTACATATGTTTTTAAAAATCTTTGTGTGGACCCGGCCTAAGAGGCGAGGGTCACCTGTTCTAATGACAACTATGTAATAGGGGAAATTCTGTTTAATTTGTAGAGATTCCTCTCACTTTCTCTCACTTTGTTTTGAATTCAATCGCCTGCTATCATTGAAGTGTATGTCTTTTTTCTAACACCTCTTCTCTGTCTGAAGCAATAGTACATAATGGAAATGTTATCAGTGACTGTCTTGTTTTGTAAGCCTGGAGAGTTCCCATCCTGACAAATCATTACAAGGCAGACCCACTTTGTACTGAAATCAGCTGTGAGGCAACATAATGTTTGGAAGGTGTTGAAAAGGGAGGACGGGGCAGTATACAGACAGGCCCTGGAGAGAAAGTTGCTGTGAATCACACAAAAACACAATATATATCATTGTTTACTTCCTGAACAGACAAGAAATTAGTGGTGATGAAAATGCTATTGCTCACTGACAGAACTGAACTCTGTGCCACATGACACTGCAGGTAAAAGTTGTCTTATCACCTTGTTTTCTCACTATCTAATGACTACCTGGATAAGCATGTAAAAGTGCTTTTTCCATTTGTTTATGATGGAAATATAATGTCACGGTGCACAATTATACAATTTATTGTTCTGAAAAATGCAAAGGTACTTGTAGGACTTTAAAGGCACCTTAATTAAAAACATACATTTTTCATAAAAACATTATTTATTCCAATCCAATCTTTAAAAAAATGTAACATTGCCACTGACATATTGGATTGTAATTACATGTTTTAGTAATATTATAAATATAAATGTTATTATTAAACAGTATTTATAGTGCCAACATATTACGCAGCAACGTACTTTAAATTTATCAAGATCCATCGGTCCTTGACGTGTTTCACAGATACCTTCTCTGCTTCCTCAGAAGAACTTTTGATGGTATGCGGAGACTTCATTAGACTCATCACATCACATGATCATTTAATAAAATATTAATATTATTACACAGTGTTTAAATAGCGCCGACATATTATGCAGCGCTGTACAAAGTCCATAGTCATGTCACTAGCTGTCCTTCAAAGGGGCTCACAATCTAATGTCCCTACCATGTCCACAGTCTAAGGTCAGCTTATCATAACAGCATGTTTTTAGAATGTGGGAGGAAACCGGAGTACCCAGAGGAAACCCACACAAACACAGGGAGAACCTGCAAACTCCATGCAGATAGTGTCCTGGCCAAGATTCCAACCTGGGACCTAGAGCTGAATATTCTTTTGAGTTTTTTTTTCGTTGATGAAGGGGGACTGGTAAATTTTCAATTTGCACTTACATGGAACTTCTTAACAGAATTGTTTTACACTGCGCCAGGAAAGTCTGAAAATGCTCAAATTTGTCAGCTCTCATTTTTCCCTACTTATGGGATGCCAAAATGATTCTAGGTGCCCATGCCTGATTTTGGGTACCCAGTAAAGTGTTTGGTGACCATAAAAAGAAAATTGTTGTTGTGTAATGGAAACAGCAATCAACCTGCATGTTTGTTAGTCCAGACTTACCTTTTTTAGGCCTTACAAATCTCTACTATGGACCCAGAGTGATGATCAGTTTATCACATGGCAGAAGGTCACATGACAAAATGCCTAACTGTGTGGTCATGTGATCACTATAAAAGGGGGGGGGCATCAGTTTTAAACTCTGATTCTTGCCCTCAACAGAAACCATGTGACCAATTGCTGAGGCATTCAGTTACCTGAGCAGCCAACAAAGGGATCTTGTAAAAGTGTTTTTTTCCTGACATGCAAATATTGAACTCCTGCTTTTAGGTCTGGTATTCAGGGCTCGCATTTTAAGCCTTTAACCACCCAACCGCTAAGCCCGTACTTTCTCGCCATAAAAATTTTTGCTATAATGGATAACCCCGTACTTTTTCGCCAACACTAAAATCCCTACTTACCTGGTCCCGCTGTGCTAATCCAGCGTCGGTTCTGTGTTCCAGCGTCGGGTCCGCGTCGTTGGTTACTTTTTTACGAACGATTTTTTGCCCAATCGATCGTTCGTCGTTCGATTGGAACGATAAAAATTGGAAGTGTGTACACACCTTTAGCCCTAATATATTTATTTTAAAATAGTTACCTGGGAAGATGGTGCTGGTATAATTTACTTTCAGGTCAACGTGCAGAGATTGCACAGCGCATTTTTCAAAGCTACAGAATGATACTTCAGCACATTATAGTTTGAAGGAGAAAGGTATTTCATATTTTATCTGGTATCTTAAGCTATTTAAGATTTCCTTGGCTGGGTTTTACAATAACACATCTCTCTCTTCCCAGCACTCTAATTTTCAGACAGACCTATAAAAGCAATGACACCCCCTTTAACAGGAATAGTTTAATAAGCAGGAAGTGGGATTGTATATTGTGGGAAATACAACACATAACAGAACTGACCAGAGGAATGTGCCTTTTATACTGAGCCTGGAACAAACTAATGAAAACATGTGACTGGCCATCAACAGTCAGACTTTGAAAATCCCTTTTGTAGCCAGTCAGGTGCATAATGCATAAATGTTCCAAGAGGATTCCAGGCAATTCTGCAAGCTTCAAACGTATCTAGTACATGAAGCATTGCCACATATGTGCAGGATGGGTTATCAATTATAAAAGCCCATAGGATCACCTGCATACTACAAGGATGATTATCAGTCTATATTCATATAGGAATATAGACTGTTTACACAGCAAAGTGAATTATTCCCTTACAAGGCGTTTTTCACTTAGTTTTGTAAATGAGATGAAATTCTGAATTTACCCATCCTATCATGTGCAAATGACATTTTTGTAAAGTTCCTTGCAGGTGATTGGGTATTTATTACAAAGTGAATTTTCACCATATTTACTAAGCTAAGTCAATTATTCCGAAGCTAAAAATGCATCTTGGTAAGTGAGGAGCCTAGATTCCTTTAGTAAATCAGCTTCTTTGTTTAATTAAAAGTGGTAAATATCACATTAAATATCCTATCAAATGCATGGTCTGTTCAGCCTGTTCACAATCGATGTGTTAACACACGTTGGACCTGATTTATTAAAGCTCTCTTAGACTTGAGAAGATAGACTATAAAAGGGGAACCTGAGTGATCAAACAAACTTGGATTAGGGATCAAAACAATTGGAGGGGGTAAATCTTTCTAACAAGGACACTGACAATAATAAAAAACCTGATAGGTACTATGCATTTGCTACTGTATCCAAATACAAAAAAGCTATTATTTATACAAACCTAATAAAAGAAATATGTATTTATTTATGTAGACAAACCTATCATACTCTATACAGCTATATGTATATGTAAAAGCAGGGGCTAATGGTAGATATAACTTTATTTATCTTGTTAATAGAAGGCAGGATCATCAAATTCAAGGCATGGTAGCATACATTGCCCCAACAAAAAGCCACCAAGCTAGTGGGGGCAGTGTTTTGATCGGGGGTATCTGTGGGTGTAGTGCTTTGATCTGGGGTACCTGTGGGTGTAGTGCTTTGATCTGGGGTACCTGTGGGTGTAGTGCTTTGATCTGGGGTACCTGTGGGTGTAGTGCTTTGATCTAGGGTACCTGTGGGGGCAGTGCTTTGATCCGGGGTACTTGTGAGTGTAGTGCTTTGATCTGGGGTACCTGTAGGGGCAGTGTGATAGTCTGGAGTTGCTTCAGGTGGTCAGCATGAGGTTCAGCAACATTATGTGCCTAAATGAGGTCAGTTGACTACCTGAATATACTGACTGGCCTGGTTTTCCATCAAAGGATTTTTTTCCTCCCTGATAGCACTGGCAGATTCCAAGATGTAACTTGTAAAAGATTGGTTAAAGGGGCATGAAACATCATTTTCACTTATTAGATTGGCCACTATAGAGTCCAGACCTTAACCTCATTGAAAATCTTTGGTGTGTGCTGAAGAAGACTTTACACAGCCCTCTGACGTTCCCATCATCAATACAAGATTCTGCCACAAAACTTAATGCAGCTATGGATGGAAGATAATGTTGTTTCGCATAAAATTATCAAAAACATGGTGAATGTTTGTCACAATCAAAGCTAAAGTCCAAGGAAATGTTGGAGTGCGTGACTTTTTTTGGTAAGGCGATGTATTTTCAAATGCATTAATAACAAGTTACATGTTTTGTACACTTATAAATCCCGCTTAAAAACTAATTACGTACATATACTACATTTGTACAACTAATTGTTGTTGCTGGTTTTGTAGTGAAGTCATTTACATGGCTAAGTGCTCTATAAGTAACACACAGAACAAGCTGTCCTCTCACATTATCTTTACAGCCTGTGTGATAATGATGTGGTGAGACTGGAGAAAAGAAACATTTGGTTGTCACAAATATCAATGCACAGGAAGTTTACATAAACAGTGAAAATGATAGCTGATAACACCATACTGGCCACCAGCAATGCTCCATGCTGAGCTGACATTCACATTGTAACAATAGCTCCATATTGTATATATTGTATATAGTATCACTTTATTTGTAAATAGGTAATCACAGCAAAAACCACAATAAGATATAAGTAGCTGCTGTAGAATTACATCACCTAAAAGTCCATAAACCTTTCCATGACTCCATTCATGAGATCTCTATGCTTATTTATTGTTGTATTGAGGATAATAAAACAGAAGGAATTAAAAGACCTGAATGTGGGTGGGAATTACCAGATCTCCAAGGTTGGTGATAACAGAGATCACAATCATTGCAGAATAATCTAGCAAAGAAAGAGATGTGGGGTCTTGTAAACATAAGACAATCTTTACTTCCAATCTGATTTCCCGTGCGATAAGATCCGATTGAAGTGATTCTTATGGAAAGCCAGCACCTGACCAATAGGAAGTGACTGATTTTTCTTTTTTTATTGGATGTGGAGGATAGGGCTTGTTGGTAAATATTGATACACAGGACACAAGTCACGTAGTGTGTATGAACCAATTTAATCTGAATTCTAACCGCTTCTCATCTAAGACAGACAATAAGAAGGACACAATATAGTATGTGTGCTCAGTGTTTTGGGACTTCCAGTCAATCAAATACTGAATGGAACATCTATTGGATGATTTCATCTCAAAATGTGCTAGTGTGTGTTAGGTCTAAGAGGCTGCTGCATAAATAAACCCACCAGACCCTTCTTATAACAGAATGATCGAGAGAAGATCTGTCCTGATCTCTATGTTCCTGCTGTGCTCAGCTCCTTATCCCAATCCCTATATTCTGTCACTTCATTGGGAAGGTTGTGCCTTTCTTCTGTCAGCCTCTCAGAACTTTTTTCTTTTCATGTACACTAAGTTGCTAATGTACAACTCAATGTACTGTCACCGCATTATTCTTTAATCCCCAACCTGAAGTTGATAAAAGACTTCAAACTCATGACCAGGAGAGATCAGAGCTTTCTGCAGGCCCCTGCCCCAAAAATTCCCTGCCAATTGCAGATGTGGTATAAATGGCCTAACTACCACATATATTAACAACATAATCTAGTTCTTAACCTAACACCTAACAACAATATCATAACTATAAAATATACCAACCCTCAGGGTGAAGGCCCTCAAAAGCATTACCCAATGCACCACCATTAGCTTTGGACCTGCACCCCATTGATATTTCTAGTTCCCAGTCACAATTCCACCATCTCGAAAATCATAAAAAATTACCATCAGACTATCCCTATATACTTGCTGTTTAATCTCACCACTTAGAAGAGCCCATACCATAGATGCTTCGCCGATAACTTCATCAACTTGTTGACGCATTGCCCTCAAGGACCTCAATTCACCATCCACTACATACAAAACCAAAACATTCCTTAACCTATTTGTTTTTTTTTTTGTTTTTTTTCACCTTCCCCTGTCTGCACCACCTTTCCACCCAGTCATGTGGGCTTCACGGCTGAAGAAGGCTGTGCAGCTCTTGACTTTTTTTCCTATTGTGATGACTCGTTTTGTTCATTGACATTTTCCAAATTGTTAGAAAATGGGGAGTTTTCCACACCATAAATAAGACTACAGGACTAAAAATTAAAGAAACTGCACTGCTGTTGGGTAACAATTGTCAGGGTTTTAATGCTTGAAACAATCTCTTGGGGACATCCCTGACCATTTATGTCCAGCCTTGTAAATAAATCCAGCTGTATCCCTATACATTCTCCAGATTCAGGAGCTTTGTTTATATTCTATAGGTGATTCCATGCTACACATTACACTAGCTGTACATACACCCAGCCATCCATGTAAAATACATCCCTTGGAGTTGCTATAATTCATTACACTAATTACATTAGTTCTGCTGACTTACTTCCTGTACCAGTCATTTGGCATGCCAGAGGCACTTTGTAGGTAAATAAATTATTACTCATATTGTCCTTTTCTTAGTGTTGTGTTTTGTTTGAGTATCATCTTATGTTCACTGAATATCTTTGACGTTTAAAACTGTATAAACGGTATATATATTTTTTAATGTTTAAATCTAGTTTGACATTTTGAAGTGTTTTATAATTGTTTTGGTTTTGTTTTAATATTTGCTTTGATTGATTTTGGTGTGTTTTAAACTGATGTAGAGTGCACCAAATTTACCCCAAAAATACTTCTGAATATTATCCAAGTGCATGGCCATATGTGTCATTTTAGCTGTCTTTTTGTGCTAATGAACATCCACTAAGGCTACCCACACACGTGCAATGGTTCTAGGCTGATATTCGTCTCACACCTGGCGGATCCACGGATGATGGATGATGAACGGTCATAATGCAAGTCAAGAGGAGAGAGCGCAGCGGGGTGCCGCTCCGTCGTTCTCTCCTCCCCTCTCCATGGAGCAGAACAGCACTGTATGTTCAGCACTTGTTCATGCATCGTGCAGTCGTTTGACGTTGGAAAAGATAGTGAAAGATCCTTTTCAATGACAATTTTTGCAGGAGCATATTTAGCCTAAAGCTGCATACACACGTGCTATTATAGTCGTTGGAAAAAATCTTTCATTTCAGAACATACAGTGCTGTTCTGCTCTATGCAGAGGGGAGGAGAGAACGACAGAGCGGCACCCTGCTGCGCGCTCGCCCCCTTCCCTTGCATTAGGATCATTCGTCGTCCATCTTCCTCGGATCAGCCAGGACTGTCCTTCAGACGATGGACGACTGGCACTGTACACATGCCAGATTCTCATGCAATATTGGCCCTGAGCCGATTATCGGATGGGAACCATTTGACGTGTGTACGTAGCTTAAGATCAGTTGCTCCTATGACAATGGCTTCTATCAGACAATGGGGTGATTTACTAAAGGGCTTTAGGCTGTTCACTTGCCAAAGTGAAATGGCATCTTGAAAGGGCTAAGGGTATTTAAAAAAAAAAACATGATTTTTCTTTGCACATGACTGGATGGCTTAAGTCAGGAGCCCTTCAACTCATTTACTAAACTAAGGTAATTATCCCTTGCAAAGAGATAATTTGATTTACTAAGTGAACACTTAGTATTCCTTTACTAAACTAACCACACTGAACATGTTTACATCATTAACTGAGCACAATGGGTCGGTTTTATTAATGCTACCCAAGACTGAAAAAGATGGATTATCATGGAAGAATGTGGGTGATCCAGCTGGTGAACCTGGGTGATCATGAACTGCTGTTCAATTACTAAATTCTAGCAGTCAGGTGGACACACTTAGTACAGGAACATTACACCATCAGGCAGTTTTCGAGCTAGAGTCCAATAACTTCTCAGTACAGAAAATGACAAAACAGTGTAAAAAGCAGTTCAATTAACTAATTACAGTGAGTTCAATAAATCTATTTCAGGGAACATTGCTTCCTATTGATGCAAATCACTATGTGTGATGTGACACGAATTCACATCCAGGTTTATGGCTGCAACAAGGAAGTTATAATGCAACAATCCCCACAACAGCCACACGTATTCTGAAGCTGGCCATGCCTGTCCGGTAATTCTGTGGAAGAAAAGATCTGCTTTATTATCATTGCCAAGACTTTAAATCTAAACTTCAACCTGGAAAACTGTCTTACAAAATTTTGCAAACTATTTTGATTGTCATGTCAGGATTAGTGCAATCTAGAGTTGAATTTTTTTCTAAAATAAAGATATTTTTACAAAATTAACCAAAATGCATTAGATTTAATGGGCAAAGTAATTTTTTTCTTCTTTTTTTAAAAAAAAAAGGTTTAGGGAAGCTCCTGGGTCTGCTCTTAAACCAAAAATGCTAACTGTATCCCAAGGGCTACCCTAAGGGCTATTCCCGACCCGCAGTAAGCCACAGCAATCTGCCATCAGAGCAGTTGGGACCCTTTTTTTTTTCATGTGACTGTACATGGAGTGGCTTTGGCCAATCGCAGCATGGTTCACAAAACCCAAGTTGCTGTCGGCTGCAGTGGTTGTGATGAAGATCTGCACCGCAACCACAGCTGCAAATACATGGAAGTCTTGTTGCTTGCAGTGTGGTTTGCTTCTCAACACAACAAAACTCACAACAATGCATGTGTGAAATCAACCTAACAACTTGGTTCTCCTGCCACACATCTCTTTGTTACTAAAAGTCCTGCAGATGTCTGGGGAATTTTCTACTTAGAACACAGAAACCAAGAGTGTCGGGCAGAGTGAATGCAGCACTGGCAGGTAATGTTAAAAGTTTGTATGCAGTGAGAAGGCACTATGTGCATGTAGTTTATATGCTCTCCTTGTATTTTTGTAGGTTTTCCTTGGGTACTCTGGTTTCCCTTTACATCCCAAAAACACTTGATAGGTTATGGGCAGTGCAGTGGTTTAGAGGTTAGCACTTTGGCCTTTGCAGCACTAGGTTTGAATCTTGTCCAGGACTATCCACGTGGTGTTTGCAGGTTCTCCTCGTGTTTGTTTGGGTTTCCTCTGGGTACTCTGGTTACCTCCTACATTCCAAAAACATGCAGTTAGGTTAATTGGCTTCATCTCCAAAAACAAAATGACCTTAGACTATATTAAAGGCATATGACTATGGTAAGGACATTAGATTGTGAACCCCTTTAAATGACAGCTAGTGACATGACTATGGACTTTGTAAAGTGCTGGGTAATAAGTCGGTGCTATATAAATACTGTGTAATAATAATATTAATTAATTGACTTCCCACACCACTCCTAAAAAATGTCATTAGACTGTGTTAGGGACATTAGACTTATGACTACGGTAGGA
The DNA here is from genome assembly GCF_032062135.1 of Pyxicephalus adspersus. Lineage (NCBI taxonomy): Eukaryota > Metazoa > Chordata > Amphibia > Anura > Pyxicephalidae > Pyxicephalus > Pyxicephalus adspersus. The sequence continues at coordinate 26,070,933 of NC_092861.1, read as the reverse complement.
ACATTAGATTGTGAGCTCCTCTAATGGACAGGTTAGTGATATCTTGGTGTCATTACTATGCTGTGTGATATGGTGGCACTAAATAAATACATAATAGTATTATTATGTTTAGTAGTAAATAGATAATAGTAAGCAATACACAATAATGAAAATACCTGCAGCTTCCACATTACATTTTACTTAAACCTCCTGAACTGTCTCAACAATCAATTGATTATGGTCAGCACTTAGCAAACACATTAGCTTTTTTTTGGCATGTTATCTAAAAGTCTAGCACTGACAGTCATTGACTCTGAATCATGACTCTTGCAAACCCTTCCAGTTTGAGTTCACAAGTTGTTATTGAGTTTGAGTTAAAGTCAAACATTGACCCCATGGCACACTTCCTTCCAGTGGTCTGATGTTATAAAAACATTATGAAATCCAGGGCATTCATTGTGTGGATTAGTGTGCTGATTTTTAGTTTTGCACTGTACACACCTTCATGAGTCACCTGCTCCTGGCACTGATGAACAATTAGGTGTGAATAACGGTGTAATCACAGCACAGTGTGGAAGCCACAGATTTTCACGCTCATTTCCACTAAAGACTGTGACTCACTTACTAAAATTTCATAACCCAATTTTCCACAGTCGGAAGTTAGATTTTAGATATGTGTCTTTGTAATGCTATAAATATAATACAATTCAAATTAACCTGGTTTTGTTTACAGAGAAATTTCCTATTTAATTTTACAGCAAGTGACAGCTGAATTGTGAGAGTTGCAATATTTCTTCTCTGTCTTGCAACTGCTGCAAGTGTAATAAATGAAGCACTGGTTTATTATATTAGGATCTGGCACACACAGGCAGGGTTTTTACTTGCAATTGATCGGTTTCTGGCACAATATATTAACCAAATATAAAAACAAAATAAGGTGTAAATTCTGATTCAAAGAATTTGTATGTTCTCCCTGTGTGTGTCTGGGCTTCTTCTCGGTTCTCCATTTTTTCTCACATCCCAAAAACATGCAGTTAGGTTATTTGGCTTCCAACCCATAATTGGCCCCAGACTGTGTTCATGACATATGACTATGGTAGGGACATTAGATTGTGAGCACCTCTGAAGGACTTTGTAAAGTGCTTTGTTATATGTCTGCATTAAATAAATACAAGATAATGATCATTTTTTAAATAAAATGTTGAAGCTATACTTTTAAGCATACGTCAGAATCAGAACTACGCATGCATTATACCCCACAATGCAAGGGTTAAATGTTTGCTTTTAACCCTGGGACCCCCTTGCCCCATTCATTGTATTTTAGTTCTCTTTATCAAAGAATCCCAGCATAACATATATGTGTTACCTGGGATGATCAGCATGTGCAAATCAGTTTGCCTAGGAACTCCAGCACTCTGCACACATCTGGGCATTTTGTGCTTTCCAGTGATCCCATCAGAAATATTGTTCAGATGCAGAATGCTGAGATTTTTTCAGGAACTGCCATGACCTGCCTGCATTGCAGAGAAAAGCATGGAAACCCTGAAAAATATAATGTAATAAACCCTGAAGGGGAGAGGGGGGACCCAGTGATGACAAAATATCAACATATTAAACTTCCTAATTAAAGGAAATCTATCAAGAACACAATAAAGCAGTAAGTAACAATGCAGCTTACTGCATTATTTATTATTGTTTATATACTTATAGATCCATATCAATATTTCTTCTAAGCTACCATATTTACGATTGTATTCATGATTGATTTTTGTTGGTTCTCTGGCTGTCTCTGGGTTCAGTACTGACCTGAAATCAATTTGCAGATCAGAATACAAAAAAAATCCAAAAGTTTCTATTTGTATACTTGTTCTCTTTTGCTTTTTCAAAGTATGAAAGTAAAGGGGTCATGACAGCCAGGCACTTAGCATTCTCAGAAGTATAGGTCAGTAATAGCATTTTTCTTAAAGGAAGAGTGTCTGGGCTGTCTTGTTGATTTATTAAGGCTTTAATATAACAAAACACAGATTGATAACAAGAATTCAGCCAGCTTTTAAAAAAACTTTTACCCTCAGAGTCATAAACCCACAAATGATTTAGGGGGAAGCAGAAAATCATTGTACAACATGACCCAATACTCCCAGAGTATATACTGTATAATCTATAGGGTTATCTCTATGTTAGCTAGCTATATTTTTTGCATTTTTTAAGCAATCTGCATAAACTTCAATAGAACTAGTTTGAGCCAACTGTTCCATAATTTCATAGTTCTTATAATATTAATATAAATATATAATATATTGTTATAAGTGCTGTAAAGAATGGAAAATTAGGTGTTCAACAACAGGTTGGAACATCCGTAACTCCCACCTGAACTGGAAAATTGGAGAGTTATGGTGGGGGATCCCTCAGTCAGCCAGGACATATAAAAAGCCTGGGGCTGGATGTTCTGACTCTTTACACTTATCCAAAAATCCTTTGGGAAATGCTAATTACAAATGGATAAATCAATAAAGAGTGCTATTGTTATATGTGCTTTTTGGCCTTATAACTCTTATATTGTCTGCCATGGCTATAGCTATTCCTTTGTTCTAAAGATTTTTATAGGAAAATTAAAATGAAGGATTTAATGACATAATGATGATTTACACACTCCCTTATATTTCTTACCACATCTTTTATGAGACACACAAAGGAAGGTTGGAAAATCACTTGGCCAATGATTATATGAATACAAGACAGTCTGGAGGAAGTTTATTGGATAATGATCCATGGAGACCTTGTGTATGTGGCAGGAGACAGCAGGGTTATAGTTTTGTTGTGTTAGACACTCAGAACTCTGATCATCAATGATCCCTCTGTTGAATTTGCACAGCCTTGTCTGTTCATAAGTGAAAATAACTGTTTGATGTATACACAGACACAAAGCAAGTGGTCTGGCCACCTCTGGTTTGCATGCTTGTTATGACATCCATCCAGTTGCAGTCCTGGTCAAATACAAATAGGGAGTGTTGCACAAGTAATGAAATATTCAACAGAAGAAACTTACCATGTGTGTTGCAAGAACTTTTACAATAATGGAACATAGGTGACCACTGTCACTGATGTATAGGATAAAGTGAGATAAACAGATGTCACTCTCTGTGACCCATTAAGCAACGATTAAGCAATGAATTACCAAAAAAAGCTGATTGACCCAAATGTCCAGTCAATTGCTCAAAAAAATATCTCACTTTCTTCCTTTAAAATCCTATTTGGATTCTTTTTGAAGGTTTTCAAAATACCTAACTAGTAAAAGGGTTTATTTATGTCCAAAAGTAACCTAAGTATGGGTACTGATATAGCAACGATCAAGTCTAGGTGCACCAGGTGTTGCCAGCTCATGGAAACAATTACCAATTGGTAGAAAAAAAAAAAACAATACCTTCTATGTAATTTTGCTTTTTGAGAGTTATCACCCAAGGATATCTGCTCAAAGCTATGGTAACCACAGCAATGCCTGATTTTTTTTTCATTGTATTTATACATACTGTATACATCGTCTCAAAGGTTGGAGATTTGTATACTGTTGGCCAAATCCAGAAATACTTTGGATGAACCCCAAATTAAAATAGGAGACTGCCTGGGCAACCAATGTAATTATAGTTACACACCTACACACATGCACACCGACAAACCTAAGCTCTAATTGGAATCTCCAACCCAGGGCAGTTTATATTTACACTGTGGTTCCATCCTCCAAATCCTCCACATGGACTTTTTTCTAGGGCCACCAGCCATGTCTTTCTTTGGTTCCCAGCTCATTCTTCCTTCTCTGTACATCAAGTGACAGAGTGAAATCTAGTGAACATGGTCCACCAAAGTCCTCTGGCTGCTGACATGGCAATCAAGGTGGCAAGAACACAGGCATCAAAGAGAGGTAACAGATATCATAGTCCTCCCCTGGGACCCCTGTGACACCGCCCTGTGATATTTACACGTCTAAGCACAAATGAATAGATGTATAAATTAGAGCCTGTGTGTGATCAATTTCACAAGCCTATTGCTAGGCAAATTTAAACTTAGCTCCCACAATTCAACCAGATCTTCTGTTCTTTTGCTTTGCATAAACTACACAGCTAGGGAAGCTAACACTGGAGGGGTGATCTCATAAATTGGAAGGTTTCAGGTACAAAATGGCTTATTAGATGTACTTCTATCTTAATAAAAAGTTAAGTTGTTTAATTTAAATTCTGAGTTCCATGGTTGTCTACAATGCTTTATTATTAGATCAAATGTCTTCTTTAAATATTGTTTTTACAACTTTTGTTGGCTGGACTTTCTTATCGCTAAGCAATGCTAAAATTATGAATTTAGGACAAAAGTAACATTTGAACCAGTAACACCCATGGAAATGTAGACAAGAAACGGACAAATGTGTGCTTTAGCAATTGAAAGGCTGCCCAGGGTTTACTAAAGAAGCTAAATATAAAAATCTCATTTTGTCCTTGTAAATTCCTCAGTTTTCTTTGAAGCATGCTGCAGTCTAGTGACTGCCTGGTAATAGAAAAGTATCCCAAAACTGGAAGCAAAGTGAGCATATTGTGATTCCTAAAACTGGCACCAAACTGTGCAAACAGAATGGAATTCCTGCTGCTTTTTTAGTGATCATGCATATGTCCAAACAGGACCACACCAAGCTGCAGACATGTTGGTATAGTAAATCCTTCCGGAAATACAACTGGACTGCTCCCCCTGAAAATGCTGAATGTGTGGCTGCTAAGGTCAGATGGGAGGTAAGGTAAGGATGAGGTGAGATTACCAGCTCCTGCGGCTGCCCATAGGAAATTAATGGGGCTGGTATTGAAAAGTTCAGTAATGCCCCCTGTAAAATGTATAAACACTCAGCTACCGGCCTTAAAAGGGCTTAAAAAGCAGAAAAGAGCAAAATTAGAAATTTATCTATTTAGTGGTGGACAAAACTAAAAGTGGAACCCTGTGCAGAACTGACTTGGGGCCCTTGCTTTTGTTGGCTGGGGTAGGGACTGAATCCTCATGCATCTGCATGCTTTGTACCTCCCTATGTCCCCTAAAAGGTGCAGTAAAAGGTGCATATGAAAGGAGGGCAATATTACCAATTGCCACAAATTGAAAAAACACCCTGGATCCTGGAATAAAACAAGTGTTCCTCTATATCATTCCTAAGTTATCTTTTTAGCTGGTCTCTGTGAGCTGAAGTTTTAGAGATTTACTACGTTCTGATATTTCAGTTGTGTTGTTTAATGATTAAAATTGCTGCTACCACTTTGTTACAGACCAAAGATTACTTAAAGAGGAACTAAAGTAAAAAATAAAAAATAAAATCACACTTACCTTTAATCCCACAGATCTGTCGATCCATCAGGGTTTTTTTTCGATCAGGTCCTGCGTCGTCCTTATATACTTTTTAGGCCCGGCACACTGAGCACCACCATCTTCTTCACAATTTTTCAGACATGAGTTCTGGATGGTAGTAGTTAAAGTTATTTCCCACTTCACTGCAAAACACCCCCACTCTCCTGTTACATTGAAGACAAGGCTACCAGCAGCATTCTAGGTTTTCATTTCATCTTTTAACCTCCTTGCATGCTCCCCCTTATAGTGATATGGTTGCGTTTCAGGATTGTCATGGAGAAAGACTCTATCTCCAAACATTTCTCACATCCCCTCATTCTACTCTCCTTTTAGAAGGTAGTGTAGAACAGTGGTCGCCAACCTTTTCAGACCCACTGACCACAACATTTACTGGCTCAGGACCGCGCATGTGCGGGGAGCCGGGTGTCACTCCAGAGACACAACCCACCCACTTCCCTGTGCCTGTGATCCGTACCGGGGACATGGTCCACGGCTCTGGCCGGTGCGCCCCCCGAAGCAGGGTCCTTCTTCTGAACCCGCTAGGGGCACACTGGCCAGAGCTGCAGACCACCAACATTTTCTCGCGATCCACTGGTTGGCCACCACCGGTGTAGAAAGTGTTTATACTGCCTAGTGAGCATTCTGCATACCTAATTATGTACATGAGATTAAAAAAAAATTATTATTATATTATAGAATTGTTTTAAATGGTTCTTGATTGTGGAATCCGTCTTCTAACTGATCAAAAATAACACACAGTTTACAACTAGCTTGTAAGAAACATTGGACTATAGTAGGAACATTAGAATATGAGAAAACAGTTGGTGACATGATTCCGGACTCTGTATGGGGCTGTGTAATATGTTCATGTTATATAAATACATATTACCTTCCATTTATTGCCTTTGCTTATTCTCTACACTTTAGTAAATCAATCTCATAGCGTTTTTCTGTGACATTTTTCTCATTCACCACGTTTCAACGAATGTTCTGGAGATAAAAAAAGGTCTAAGTGTTCTGTTGTTCCTATGCAAGGGTGACAAACATCCTGCATTGATACAGCTTAGTGGTTGAGCAATTTCATTCTAGGACAAGAAGTGTGTTGCAAGCAGGATCACCAGGTTAAAGAAAAAAATTGCATCAAAGGCCCACAAGTTGCAAAATAAATTGTTTGGATTTGCATTAGGATGTGACAAACTTTCAGGTCTGTTGCATCAGTTCATTTTTGGGTTATTCTCTTTTTTTTTACAATTTTCATTGTTTTCTAAACTTTGTTGTAAAATTTCTTGGTAATGATCGCACCCAAAAGTGAAGTAAAAACTGCTATGACAACAAAAGTCATAATACTGTGCAAGAAATTATCACACGTGATATCACAGGATTTCAATATCCCAAACCATGAAATTACATGTAGGCCAATATATCTCATGATCAGGACGGTGCCTGCTCTGCCACATACCTGCACATCTTACTAAGCAGCCATAGCTGACATTAGAGAGGATTTCTCCAACACAGACAGCAAAAACGTGTCAGAAAGAAAGCCAAAAACTTTACAACACAATAAAAAAAAAAATAGTGCTGTATTGTCACTCAGCTCACAAGCGTAAGAACTAGGTGAATCCTAATTTGTAATATTTTCTTCACTCATCTATTATAATGTCTATGTGAAGATGAATAAATATTCAAAAATTGTTGCGGTGCAAATTTGTATGTTGATTCATCTGGCTGGAAACTGATCTGTCTAATGCAGTTTCTGATCTCTGGTATGTGGTTTGGTGTGTTATTCACAATTCTGTGATCTCATTATTACCTCAACGGGGAAGGTTTTGCCTAGAAGTCTTGTGTTGCAGCTCTTGTACTGTTAGGCCTTTCGCCTATTCTTTTCTACGTCCAAGCCCAACACTTGGAGTATGGGACAGACTTGCTTAGACCAGCAATGCGTATGACACTTCACTGGAGAGTCCCACTAGATCAACCTTTCTTGACCTTTTTAGCATTGGGGAACCCCTGAAATAACTTTCAGGTCTTCAAGGAACGCATACCTCTTACATTGATTAACAGTGGAAAAATTATCATCCTTACAGCCAAAAAGATCATTAGTGGCAGTTAAACTAACCTGATAGGCACAATTTGCTCATTGTTCAATGAACCCTTAGCAACCTTGGGAGAAACTCTAGGGTTCCAATGAACCTTGGTTGAGAAACACCGCCCTAAAGCCTTCAAACCTCTGAATGAACCACACAGTTTTAGTCTGAAAGAGGCCTTAATATTTTGTACCATGTGACTTTAATGGCCATCAAAAAAACACAGATCCAATATTAAAGCTCCTTTGGTCACCCTTATCGCACTTTACTGGGGATATTTATTAACAATTCTCACAGTGGTTCAATTAATGAAAAATACTTGTTTGATCATTTTGTGCAAATTGGGGGTGAATAAATGTTCTTACTCTGAATATAAATATTGCTAATAGGCAATATTAGCTGAATCAAATGTACTTAGAGATGGCTGAACATAATTAAAAAGTCTTGACGAGAGTCGGGGTGAATGTACTTTGGGATTCAGGTAAAGGTGAGTAGACATGGATGAACTCAATGAAAAGTGAGCTTTGAAATGTTAAATCTCAGTAAATGTATGTGCCCGTCCCTTCTGCAATTAGGAACCTGCCTGCTAGCAAGTTTTTACTTTTCAAGTTTAGTTCCACTTTGATAACTCGCAGTACATTTAAGTACATTTGCTATCCTCTAGTCAATTACTTCCAAGTACATTCACAAAGAACACATGAACAGGCATTTTTTTTTAATAAATCACAATGCTAATTGTTGATAAATATATCCCATTAAATGCACTTTAAAAGCAAGGTATAAAATAGAAGACAATCCCTGGCTGAATGCAAGTAATGTCACCATTTATTTTGTTTTATTACTTCTAAGCACTAGTTAAGGTGATGGAAGCTGACCTAACATTACCTATCCCTATAACATTACTGAAAGTTACACTGTAATGTCACTGATCCACCAAACCTGCTATTTATACTACTCACAAGGAAAACCACTACAAGCTTCTGTCTTCCTGGTATTGAACACCTTATATCTTAAACTGATGGAATCCGGCTGTGTCTATTTACCACTGACAATACCAAAAGGTTTGAGGTCTTCCATTTCATATTTTTTGAGCATGTGATCTTATCCAGCCCTTCTGGTGACTTGTTGCAGCTTTACTATCAGAGCTTTAAAAAAATTTATTGTAAAATATACCGCTCTGACGACGTGGCTAGTCTACCGAGCCTCTGCCTTATCTTGTCAGGCCCATAAGCTGGTTACACACATTCTTTCAGATGCCAGATGCTTTGTTATACAAAAGTGGAGGTCAATTTCTTAATCAAATTTTGGAAGCCCAAAGATTAAAGGACCTAACTGCTAGAAACCATGATACCACTACTCTCATCAACTCTGTAGGTTTATTTTAAAAAGTTGTTACCCTAAATTCACAAACATATGACATTGAATTCAATTAGAAAATGTATTATTAATGAGTACAAGTTAAATTAGTAACACATGTGATTTATAGTTCCAAGACTGGTGAAGATGGACCATCATGGTTAAACCTGGGTAATCCAGCAAATCAAGAAATGGATTTCTTAAAAACAATTGGCTATTAGTTGGCAAATGTTTTCAATCCATTACGTTCCACCCATTGCTGGATCACCCAGTCTTATCTTCACCAGTCTTGGAGAGCTTTAAAAAATTAGGCCGATTGAATCCAATGTTCAAGTGTAAATCTTGAGTAATCTACAGTAACCTTAATATAAACATGCCTAAAGCCTTCAGTCCTCTATTATATATTGAACCCTTATCTCATTTAAACCTCTGCCAACAAGCTATATACTAGTTGATAGATTTTTCTTTGGTTTCTCTCAGTTCAAGTAATTTATAGGCTCATTTGTTTTCCTCCCCTTTGATAGCTTTTATTTAAAGTATCTATTCCCAAAAAAATTTGGAGTATGGTATTATCTTCTAAGACATTTATTATTGGGAACTTCTATTCAGTGGATGACTTTTATAGACTGTGCGATATAATTGGATCATTTCTTATATTGCTTGGACATAACCTTTTAAAACTCAATAAAATATACAATTGTTCAAAAATGTCTTGAGTAAAACAAGAGAGATCCTGTAACATTGTCAGAATTTTATTGTCATTATATAGTTATGTTTTGCACATAAAGCAATCTGAACACAGATATATACCATAGAAATACAATCCTGTACACTGCTATTTACAAAGAAAAATACTGTACAAACCATAAACATATTGCACAAAGCTTATGTTTAATGTACAATGAAAGTACCTTGTTCTCTGTGCATGTCATACAATAAAACATTGAACATTTCGCGCACAGTCACACACTGTCCACAACTGAAGCTACACAGTAACTTTGGTCATTTCAGAAATGCTTGTAATAACCTCGAGTTAACATATAACAGCCCCAGGGTAAAGATTATCTCAAAGCAGCAAGGGAGACATTTTCAAAATTGATATTTATATACATAGCTTAAATTCCACTTCCTTGTGTCACTTGTTACACATTCTCCACATTGACGAGCATTGAAAAGCATTCACACACTACGCACTATGGAAGTTTGTATTTTGGTGTGGTGGTATTGTTGCTTATGGAGTCTATAAAGAATTTTAATAGTAACAGCACCATCAAAATACAATACAGTAGTATAGTAGTACAATAAGCCAAAAACATTTTCCTAAAAAAAAAAAAATTATAAGATTTTTTATTTCCTGCAAGAATAAAATACTTCTAACAAGCACAAACTGGCCTGTGTGTCGTGCATATCATATTTCCTGAAAAACGTAAATTGCATTTCAGTAGTCTTTGTATCTTTTGGCACATTGTTCTAAAATGGAGATTTAACAGTCACGTGGCCTACTATCTGAGGTCTAAATATATGGAAGATATTAGAAATGTTCTAGAGATGGTTGCACCAGTGTTCTAAAAGCAATATACACTATGAAATGGACGCTACTTGTTAGCTTGTAAATGGGCCCCTTATCAGTGACTGCAGAAGGCAGCCAATCATTCTTCCTTTTAGGCTGGGTACATATGAGTAGATATTGTATCTCTGGTTGGCCTCCAGATCTAAAATGAACTGGAAGCAAAAATGTATTTAGAGCTGATTGTTACCAGCCAATGTTTCACAGCTCAATCAACTTCAATCTTCATCTGAAGTACACATGTTGTAACACATATGTTTGGCACACATGACAAATAACTTTCTGTCTTTCTCTCAAAGAAATGATAACAAGGGCAGAAGGTTGCACATGTGTAGACAGTGTTTTGGTTCATCGACTAATCAAATTGGTCAAGTGGAAAAAGTGACAGCAACTCTGATCTTGTGTACCCAGTCTACGTCTGTCCTACTATAAGCAGAAAAAAGGAAATGAAAAGGCTACCATGGCTAACACAGAATGCTCTTTTTAGGCAAATGAGGTAAGCAAGGCTGTAATTTGTTGTTCTTAAATACAACGCAGCCTATTCATTTACAAGAAGCACAAGGGGTTCCACTTGTATGATAGGGTCATGCATTTGCTGGAAATCTGAGCCGTTATTGCATAGCTGACAAATGTCCAACTTTCTGCAACTTCTCTCTCCCATATCACATGGAATGACATGCCTGGCAAGAGGTAGCAAACAAGTTGCCATGGCAAAAGACAAGAAAAGCACATTTTTGTAGCCATTTTTCTATAACTAGAAAATTCACCAATTTTGTGGACAAATCTAATTGTACGGTTTACTTAGCTTATTCTTGTTCACTTCAAAGATCAAATCATTCATAAGTAAAATTAATCTTCTTTAGTTTGATGTCTTTTCTGTGTGATTTGGCAAGTTTACAAAGCTTCACTCTATTTACTGAAAATGTGACATTCTTTTAGTAAATTACCCCCTTTTACAGAATATTGACTCTGACTGAAGAAGGCTCCCTCAAATCCTGCTCTAAGCAAAAGATCATTCTACTATATGCTAATAGATACATTGCAACACCTAAATAGTGAACGTGAAAGGGCAATATAATGGTAACGTTGAAGCTGCGATAACCTAGAACAACCAGAGATCAGTTTACATGACAAGGAATGACGTTGTCTGATTGCTATGAGTAACCACATTTTTCCTTAATAAAAAAAAAAAAAACTGGCTATAATCCAAAGCTATGGTTACGTGTGTAAAAGCATCCACACCAGCAATAAAGTGTGTAAACTGTCTGATGACACGTAAGAAGTGGTATGAAAATCACACATCCTGCAGACACATGTACACACACAGCCACCAATAATGTCATCTGAATACAAGCTGTAAAGTAATGTTTGCCTCATGCAATAAACCAAGCTCTAGCAATATATAAAGCATGTAGCAAAATCCATTTACAAAAAAAACCAGAGTGATCTGTATGGGTATAATGGGCTACTTGACTAACCATTACTAGAATTGGGCACCAATCAATAAAATAATCTTATAGACTTAGAATTGTTCTGATCCAAACTGTATGAAGGTTTTCTGATCCAAACAGCCAAATTAGAACATTCTCTAAGGTCTTTAGCCATGTACAATGAACAAGGCTGCAAAAGAACTACCCCTTGCTGATTCTTTACACCAGCTGATAACCCCCAACCTAGTAAGTCTAGCAATCTAATTTAAAGCACCTGGGGCAGCAGGAGCTGGGGACCGAAGCCTCAGGTCACAAGGAATAGAGGACATTAGCATTTGAAAGCTCGTGACAATGAAGCAGCTATAATCCTTTCTCCTCGCCCTGCATTTTTATTAATAAATGACTCCTTTTTTGTTCCTGACACTAATGGACCGAAAAATAGACTTTTGTTTCAACTTTGTACAAATCACAAACTCATTGAGAACATCAGGTTTTGAATGGCCTCATTTGTCAAAAGTAAAGTGAATGGGCAGCCTAATGGCTGACCATAGTGGCAACAAACCAGGCTATGGGTGCACACACAGCACACTCCATTTTTCTATTTTATATGGAATTATACAAATTGATACTTTGTGAATGTAACAATAACAGTTTTATATAACAATAAACATTCCCTCCTACTAACATTTTTGTTAGGCCTAGTATCCCCTGGCTTTGAGCATACTTCAGGTTGCCTAGCAACAAATATGGCAGCCTGATTTTAGGCCACATAGGCCAATGCAGGGAATCACAGCTCTGACATGGGGCAACATGGCTTTAACAGAGCAGTCTAAGCTAAAATTTTAAGAAAAATAAAAGCCATTGGAGGCTGGCCATTTGTATTTAATGGGGAATTATAGGTTCTGTTATGTAAATACCAGAGGCTTTATGGGAGTGAAAACTAGGCCTTACTTATTGTAACAGGAACACAGATAATATAAACAAGCTATGTTTTTGCCCTTCCAGCAGCCACTCATTTTTTAATATGTTCCTCTAAGAAAAATTTCACCTCACTTCCTGTCATGTTTACAATATTACCAGGAGAGGTAATATGTGAAATCACCAACAACAATAAAAAAACCGAACAGCCACTTTACTTGTACAAAGTGCTTTAATTGTCATTGTGTTATGAGATGAGATCTCACCTCACTTTATGAACTGTTTACAAAGTATCTGAGGCAGCAGCTAAAGAAAAATCTCCAAATTTGAGCCACAGACAAAAAAGTACAAAAAAACACTGAATGAGGCCACAAAAACAACTTTATCCAAAACGAAGAACAATTTGAGTGGAAATACAGGCAATATACCATGGTGTGGACAAGAAGGGGTTGTTTGCATTTGTCTAGGGATAGACCAATGTTTAGTTTGTTCTAGTGTGCTACAAATAAATGAATGGGGACCATGGTAAATATCTCTACAACATGGACACCACACCAGGGTAATAACAACAATATTGATTCACCTTGGCAGAACGCCATTTTAATATATTACTGATCCAGTTTTTTAAATTGCATTGCATGGTCATTTACGCCTGAGGATTATTGACCTGGCCTCCACTCATGTATGCATTATAACATGGCCACATACTGCTTTGTTGTACATACACAATGTATATCAATCTAAAAAAAGACAAAGAATTGCATGTGGAACATTTCATTACACATTCTTACAGGAAAAGCGTGCCCGGTACGCACTGCCCACTCTGTAATGAGCTGGATGAGGCAGATGTGTGGTTTACAAACTGGATTATAGAGTAGTAGTAAGCACTCCACAGTAATTTTGCCTGATTTGCCTCCCACATTCAAAGAAACCAAACAAGTAAGTTCACCAGCTTTCACCCATATGTGTATACAGGGTATGGACATTAAAATGTAAGCTCTTCTGCAGCACAAATAGGCTCCCTGGAAGACGCCATGAAAGCAACATCAAGTGAAGGGTTAAAACGGTATTTGAGCCATGTAATCCATCAAGCAGGAAACTGCCCAGGTCACCTAAGTGCTGCAAGATATTGTGTTTACATGACTTGTGTCTAACAATAAAGGGCACTCCCTGACCGTGCAGGAGCCAAATGGTGCAGCCTCAGGCTACATGCAGGCTGAAATCTGCATTCTGTGCAATAGCTAGGTATCTTGAACTAGAAATCGAATAGTTCCTATCCATCTTAAACACTAGCACACGTGGGCTGCATTAATCAGTCTGCAACCTGAAAGCATGACCCAGAAATGAAGTTAATTACAGCAATAGGCTTCTATGGTGTGACATGTTCTGTGCCAGGTGCTTCCTAGATCTGGAGGGCACGCTCGGCACAAGGATAGATATATGAAATGAATATCACTCAATAGTAAAGTTCATCACCAATATAGATATAGCTGTCATAGGAGAGTGGACTATTTAAAACAAGACACCATGAAATGTCAATCTGGTTACCACTGTTTTTGGATAGTGCTGCAAAGCTAAAAAAGTACAAAAAAATGCAATTGCTTATAGAAACAGATTATAGATCTTCTCAGTGAACTAACTTCTAACTGCTTGCTATAGGTTACTGCACTTTTCAAAACTCCCTAGTCCCAGCAGGAGATGCCCAAACTTTGCACACTCCTACCCAATCTCTTGTCCATTTTTTTTTTGATGATAAATACCCTTACAAAAATAAAACCCTGCCTTAAATGTTTGAGATATATATATATATAACAAAGATATGTTTAGACAGAGAATAACAGTCACGTTCAGTGTCATCCCATGCACTATAAGTGATCACAACGGCATTCTGGATTTTGTAGTTATTATGGACATTAATAAGAAGGAAGCGTGGTGAATTCTATTTGGCTTCATTCACACTCGCAGCATGTAAAAAGCAAGGAATGTTTTGTTCTGTTTTTTTGGGCCTACATCCTTTTTTATCATGGCTGTTCATCTCCAGCCCACGAGGGCCAAGTACACCCCAAGATAATCATCTAAGCAGTCATTGTCTTTTTGGAAACCATTCTTGACTCCCAGTGCTGACCCTCAGGGGCTGGCATTGGACAACTCTGGTTTACATAATTTAACCTGTTGACCAAAACCTGTACTGTAAATGGCAGGTATGGACACCAAGTCATGGAAATTGCACCATTTTTGCACTTATTTTAGCCCATGGAACATAAACACAGATTTAGGCTGCGAGTGTTAATGAGCCTGGGGCCCTGATACAACAGGCTATGAGGTACAGTCACATCCATTCACATAACACAGACATATTCTCCTTGTAGATCGCACACAGATTCACTCTGTATTCTCAACGTTTCAATAAAAGGAAATCTGGCGAGTGTATAGAATACATTCATCGCCCGCACACCCCGGCTTACTGTGACCCATCTCTCATGCTCCATTAACAAAGCAGATTCATCGGCCGGTTCTCAGATCACAGGACTGATCTATGTGACATTCACTGGAGCTCACCATAAAAACAATCTCATTTATACAGCTACAGAGAGACATTTCTAGAATTCTCCACCCAGATACAGAATCTAGTTTGGAATCATGGAGCCTTCAGTACCGATTACCAAAGATAAACAATATAGATATATATTTACTTTCTCAATAAAGCTTTCAGATAACAGAACATTGAAGAAGTGTGCGCCCACACAGCCGGCGCCATAAATATGTGTACTTTGCTGACAACACTGTGCATAGAAAAAATACAATAAACAAGGAGCTGGTTTGGATGCAGAGACTCCGATCATTCATTGATGGTCATCCACCGTACACGATCTTGGCGGTCATTGGCACCCCGTTTTATGCCATCTGTGGGGTACTTGGCAATGGCTCCGTGGATCTCTCATATAAATATCTGTAAGCAGTTGCTGTCCAGCAGCTAGAAAGAGCCATCAGACCTGTCCAGCATCCCTTTCCACAGGTAGATGCCAGGCTGTGGCACTACAAGTCCCAGCATGCCAAGTGCAGCCATCTGTATGGAGGTCCAATACTGATTGGGGTAAGTGTCCCGTGTCCATTGATCATGGCAGGTCAGGAGATGCCCCCCTGGTCTCCTTTGCCCTCTTGCAGCTATACAGCCATTTGATGATCCTGGCATTGCGTTCAATGACCGATGTGTTGGCATT
The DNA here is from genome assembly GCF_032062135.1 of Pyxicephalus adspersus. Lineage (NCBI taxonomy): Eukaryota > Metazoa > Chordata > Amphibia > Anura > Pyxicephalidae > Pyxicephalus > Pyxicephalus adspersus. Next base: position 26,055,008 of record NC_092861.1, on the reverse strand, counting down.
GCCCACCCCAGGCAGCTGTCCACTGAGCGGTTCATCCTCCTGCAGCCCCCCGGCACTGCCCTCTCCGCTCCTCCGGCTAAAGCCGCTGTCTGATGTGGCCACACTGGCGCTGCGGATCCGGTACTGCCCGGTACCGTCCAATACATCGTCTGGGGCGGCGACGAACCTGTCTCTGCCCAGCTCCTCCACCACCTCGGGCTCCAGGCCGCAGTATTTGAAAAATGTGTCGAAGTCAGAGAAGGATCGGGAGTATCTGGAGCTGATGTCAGACTGCGATCGGTGCAGCCCGGTCCTGGAGCGAGAATCAGGGACATCGCCGCTGGGGGGAGCTGCTGAGACCGGGGGCTTTTCTTTAACGCTGCCCAGGAACAGCCTCCTCACCAGCCCTGTCCTGGCCTCCTCATTGGCCCCGTCCCCTCGGTTCTTCTGGCGGTAAATAAGCAGAGAATCCGGGCGCAGGAGCCTCTTGCTGCTTCCTCGTCTCACCGGCTGCTCCGGGCTGGCTGGCCCTTCCCGGCTCTTCCTGCTGCCCCGGGAGCTGCTACTGCTGCTGCTCTCTGAGGCTGAGCTACCTCCGGGACCTCCGGTGCTGCCACCACCGCTCGCCACCTGCTGACTCTTCACGTACTTGGCCTTGTCTGCTGCCAACCTCTCCACCGCGCTGAGGGTGGACCGCGGGGTGCCGTTCTCTATCTGCCGCCGCAGGTACTCGGGCCCCCGGGTCAGGAGTCTGATGGGCAGCACCGGGCTGTGGTGCTGCAGCTGGGAGATCGGTTGCATCCTCACGGCACTCATGATGTCAGTGGGCATAGCGAGAAGCGGCAGTGCCGATGAAGCTGCCAGGTATGAGTCTGTGCCCGCTGCGCTCTCCTGGAATACTCAGCTCACCGCTCGCGTCTCAGCCAATCACCGCGCTGCGCCCGGGGAAAGGGGCGGAGCTATGCTGCACACTTTTCTCCCCTGCAACTAAGAGCTGAATGTGAGTCACCTCCTTACCTCCTCCCTTCACCATAGGGGGAGGGGTCACTGGGACATCACTCACACCTGTTATTTGGGGAAGTGTACAGCACCGAATATTTATGTCAGCCTGTGAATGCAGACAAGACATGACACTACCATACTAAGGGGGGCATACCTGTCAAACAACCAGCATAGCCTGTATAAGGCTGCTTGTTAGTCACTGCTGTGTCTGCTGGCCACACTACATACATCATTGTCATGTTATACAAAGGAGGTTTTATAGATGAAGCTGATCAGGGACATCACCAACTCATCACTAGTTCATCCTATGGTATATCTGCTTACAGATCTTGTAGTTATGGGGCAGCTTTGGTATTGGTGTGGTTGTCATTTAAAGGGATCTAAATACAAGAACAAAAAGTTATATATTGCAGCTGCTTCCCAGTTCTCTGCATTAGTTTTCTTTCTTTAGAATGAGAACCATTTTTAGGAATCCAGTAAATACCTGTTGATGTTACCAGAATTGCAAAGTCCTCATAAACATCATGAATTATTTTTATTATTACACAGTATTTATATAGCGCCTACATATTATGCAGTGTTTTACAAAGTCCATATCGTAGAATTAGGAACATTATTGTCTGTCTTGGGCTATAGCTAAGTATATTGCTATATGAGCTCAGAATGGCGGGAGATTTAAAAGACCGCAGCATACCAATCGCTCACTTTTCAGCTTGGTGCATTTAATAGGGGGTTGTCAATCACTGCAGTAGATCTTGCATTCTCAGTCATTGCAGCACCTAGCACTTCGTTATCTCTTGTTAAAATTAAGTTCTACAAACGAGTGATAACTGCCAGAGACAAAAGCATGGGCAGTTATAAGGGACATGCAGCACTTCACATGTGTATGACTGAACAAGTCCTGACAATAAATTTGCCCCTTACAGTATGTAGATAATCACAACTCATGAGCTGTGCAACTAACACCATATAAAAAGGGGCAGCAATTAACACCATATAAAAAGGGGCAGCAAGGAGTAGCAATTTGTAGATGTGATGACTTTCCTTGTTTTGTGCCTATTTTCTGATCATTTATCTGGAAATCATTGACTGGTGGTCCTTTTAGTCATGTGATCCGGATCTTTAATATTACAATGTTGCTGATTTATGAGCCTTTATACCTTCCAAAAACCCATAGGGCTTGTCCACATAGATGGCTGCAATTCCTGCTTGCTGGGCAACCAATTTCAACCTCTAGGTACCCAGGAGCTGGGCAGTAAATTCCGGGCTGTAGCAAATATCCTAAGGATTGGTTCATACTTGCCTTAGGATCAAACAATCCCACGCAGCTCCCCGCTGCTGGAACCTTCCTAGCCACCCAGTCACTTACACCATAGCTCTGGTTCCTAAAGACCCAGTGTCTGCATATATGACAGCAGCCATACTGTACTGCTCACTGCTGCACCCATTCATTCTCTATGAGGCTGCCACAGATAGAAGCTACTTGTAGCGTCCCCCCCAAGACATCAGTTCGGTGGCATGAGGAAGCCTCACTGCTAGTCTGAACATAGCCTAAAGGACAATATATGGGTGGTTTTACAGCAAAAAATAAAATGCTTTCAAGGCCCCCAATAAATGCTTAAAAAGCACTTGAAAAGCGTTTGGAAAGCATTCCCATTAAAGCCTATGGAATGGCTTGAGCAGGCGACCCCCCCCCTGACAGGCTGCACAATCCATGTGAGGACCACCTGAAAACTGCAACATCCTTGTATACTTTTTTTCCCCACAAATTACATTCCTATAACCTAAATCCTTATATTGTATACTTTTATTAATAAGAAGGATCAGGTGTCCATAGAAGCTCACTTCTTGCTGCTTGGAGGTCAGAAGGATGGATGACTTTGGACATCATTTCTCCTCCTTTTTTAGCAAAGGTATCAAACAAATCCCATCATCCTTTACAATTTAGAAGCACAGAGAAATGTCTGTTAGTTACACCGTGCATTTATCAATAGATTTAGTCATCAGGTATATTAGAGGGCAGTGAAGAAAATTTAGAACAAAATAGACAGATGGATGTACTAAGAGATGATTTCTCCAAATGATGGACAGTTGGGAGTTATGTGAATATTTTTAATGGGCAGAAACAGAGAATCAGATTGATTTGGACCTGTCTGATTCACAACAAACATTTTCAGAGATATTAAAACATTTCTGTAAAAAATAGAACAACACGGCTGATCAAGTCTGGGTATAATGGTTACAGAACCCTAACCTGACATCTCAAATACTAAAGATCATTGTAGAAGCTGCGCCTCACTGTATAACACATAAGATGTTTGTGCATCTCATTTTCTGCATGCTGAACTTTTGGGTGCAAGTTCCATAGAAGTCTCAAGTTTCATTTTTTTCAGTAACTTCCATTTATTTTATCATAACACAGATATTTTAAAGATATGCACAGCATACATGTTATAATCTCCAGTGCACCATCAACTATGGGGTGCCCAAATGGATCCAATATAAATGGACTGTTTTAGTAAACCTTCTCATTATGATAAATCTAAGGAAATTGTACAGAGATTTTACAATCAGATTGCAATGCATGTGACCAGCTTTAAAGGTGACAGGGGAATACTACTATATAGGACGTGGAAGACCAAAGTAAAGAAAGAATAAATGTTCATACTAACACACATGAAATAAAGTTGTATTGGAAAACTACATCAAAGTGACTGGTGTCCCCCAATAGATTTAGGTGGTGCATTAAACTGCATGGAGGAGTCTGGGCATGTTTTCTCGAGCTGGGACAGTGAAATCCTATTGTGTGCTAATTCCCCATACCTACTAGATTGTAAACTCTTCGGGTCAGGGTGTGTATTCATCTGTCATTTGCATCCCCTTTTTAATGTACAGCGCTGCATAATATGTTGGCGCTATAAAAATCCTGTTTATTATTATTAATAATAATAATATTAATAATAATAATAAAATACATCATTGATGGAACCAACTTAGGATACATTGTAATACTCTAGTTAGAATATTCTAAGTCCAAAGAAATGCAGCACAATACAAAGCAGGTCAGTCTCTGAACTGCCATGTGTATCACTAAATTAATGCCAATGGGATTTGGCTGATCTGTGTTTGGGGTGCCTAATAAACACCCGTGGGAAATCAATGTTCATCACACAGGCCATTGTAGAAAATAGAACTCTTCTCAGGCATTCGGGTGGGACACCAGTCTGTGTTTATTTAGCCAATGCTGTGTACATTAGAGTTGGGCCATGTTGAATTGCAAATTCCGTTGTGCTTAAGTACATTTTGGTATGCTAATGTCCATCTTTGGTTGTGTTAATTACAATTCATTTTACCTATAGGGAGTCATGTTTAACATTCTCAGAGAGGTGGAGGAATGAGGATAATCAGAGCTCAATGTGTTAATTTGATAACTTCTTTAATCAATTAAGAAAGTGCTATTATAATGGGATGACATGCCTAGTCTTGTCTCTGCAGTTGTATGGATGAAAGAAAACTTCATGGGATCTATATTAAGGAGAGAACCTTCATAGTGAGTGATCTAAAAAACACAAAGTTTTTACTCTGACATTTCTGATGTACATGAATATTTTGGATCGTTGTCCCAAAATTACCAAAGCCAGGGACAGCCAATGTGTAGTGACATGGCTGTAGACTAGACATATAAAATATATTTTTTTAAATTTATGGTTCTTTTTAAACTTGCCTATCCATCTTACCCTGTCTCTTAAAGTCTCCTCACTTCCCACCTCTCCATATCCCCCCTGTTATTGTGTGATACTTCCCCCACCTCCTAGATTGTAAGCTTTTCGGGACAGGGCCCACTCCACCTCCTGTGTCACTTTCTGTCATTTTCAACCCCTATTTTTTTTCACCTTTTTTTATTTTTTACTTCATTTTTAAAGAATGACAACCCAAAAAATCATGACCATATAACAGAAAAGGGGTTCTGGTCCAATGTATGATTTAGGCAAACATTGGAAAAGAAATTCCCAATGATAATGTGATATTGAGTTTGCTATTGCTGTTGAAGTACAAGATACTCTGTCAACCAAATAAATTGTTTCCCAGTAAAACCAAGTGTGCATGTTCATGGTTCCTGCAAATTCGTCAGAGGGCACCAAATCTTCCATTGCCCTAATATTATTTACACCCTGTTTCCTTTATTTCATGTTCAACCCCTGTTTAATGTACAGTGCTGTGGCTGTTGGCTCTCCATATATATCCTGTTTATTATTATTATTATTATTATTATTAATAATAATAATAATAATAATAATGATATTATTAATAATAATAATTATTATTATTAAATGACTGGGGTTCCTAAGGTGCATACATAAAGTGAAGATCGGTCTGTCATTAGCTATCATTTTTTGATGAAGGATCTGCCCAACTATGCTCACTAGAGGAAAGACTTTTAATGACCACATTTGTAAAGTTATGGGTCTAGACCAGCATATTCTCAACCAGGGTTCTGTGGGGCTTCAGAGGTTGCTAGGGGTCTCTTGAACTGTGGCTGATAAATCTCCCCATTGATGATTCCTGTAAAGTTCCAATGCCACTTGGTGGAGTCAGCCACATGACGCTAATGATGTTCTTAGATGTTTATAAATTCTAGACACTACTGTAGAGGTCAATTCTTTCCCCCAAATTCAATGACCTCTCCCACCCAACCCCTACTAAATTGCTTTTAGCTGGGGTTCCCCAAGACCTGAAAACTATTTTAAGTCTTCCTCAGGGGTAAAATACCTGAAAAAAGTCTGGTCTAAACTGTACATTCTCAACCCAGAAGTCGCCAGGGGTTTATTACATTGTGGCTGATTGAGCTTCCATTTGATGATGTCTGGTAAATTCTGGGCCCAATGTCACTTAGCAGAGCCAGTGAGAACAATTGTAGTTATGGGTCAGTGGAAACAAATATTCATTGGTGTTCCAGGGTTCTTCTAGGGGTTCCTCGAATTGTGGCTGATTGGCCACCCATTTTATGATATCTATATAATTCTGGGTTCTTTTAAGAGTGACATTGTGACCATTATTGTAAGGGGGGCATTCTTCCTACTGTTCCTGGGTAATTTATTTAACATGGTTTTCCTAAAACCTAAAAAATATGTCAAGGGTTCCTGTGGGGTAAAAAAGGTTAAAAAAGTCTAGACAATTGGTAGCCAATGAGAACTCTGGACTACTTATAACAAAAGGTGGTCTGACTACAGTAAATACACGTTTATAAAGAGCCATTGTAAAGGAGTTCAATCCTGACTGTTTTATTAAGATTTACTCAGTAATAAGGTTCCCTATGTTGGGAAGAAACACTGTGTAAATATTTTTAATAATTTTGTTATAGTTTAATAAAATGGACTTAGAACAAGCAGTCTGATTTGAAATTTTATTTGCTTTTTCTTATCTGCAGTAACTTCATCCACCAAAAGCTTCTTTGAAGGGTGAACATTTTTCCCATGCAGAGTTTCAGGACAGAGATCAGCAGGATTAACAAATGCCACAGTTTGCTGTCGGGTTTAATTGTACACGGAACGCTGACCTTTAGCAAGACAAACAGCAAACACATGGGCAAGCCTTGCACCTCTTTCCTTGTGTTTAACATATGTCAAGCACAATTTGCCGCAGCAAGTGGCAATTTCGTACAAAATTTGTGAAAGGAGAAACTTGACAAACAAACGTCAGACACAAATACTTGTTACTGACAGACAAGCATGCCGGCCTTAAGATGTCTGAAGAATAAAGCTTTGTATGTGGAACCAAAAGAATCTGAAAACTATTCCAGTCATTTTGTGATATCTTTAGATTGGTAAGGTGAGCAGCTTTTGTGTGGCTGAGACAGAGGGGAAGCAGGGGGTTAGTTTTTGGTGGCACAGTGAGCTCTGTACAGGGCCTTTGGTGCCCAAAACAAGTCCAAATAGAAAATTTGTGATAAATTTCCTCCCTAAGAGTCAAGCTACGTACACATGTCCAATGGTTCTCGCCCGATAATTGGCTCAGGGCTGATATCGGAGGAGAATCTGGCATGTGTACAGTGCCCCTCGTCCATCATCCGAACGACCGTCCTGGCGGATACACTGACGATGGACGACGAACGATCGTAATGCAAGGGAGATCTTTCTTCCCCTCCCCTCTGCATAAAGCAGAACGGTGCTGTATGTACAACGTTCATGCATCGTGCAGTGCTTAGTCGTTGGAAAGGATTGTGAAAGATCCTTTCTAACGACTATAATTGCATGTGTGTATGCAGCTTCAGACCAGGACTGTTTTGGCACAGGCTCAATGACTTTCCTAGCCACCCCTATTCAAGCGTAAGGGTGCAGACGGGAACTTTCTTTTTAAAGCAACTGCTCCTGAAAGCGACAAGATGCTTTTGGCCATGTGTTTTCTATTTAGGGTTTGCATTGGAGCCACGGCCATGTGCAAATTTGGTTGCTCGAGGTATAGTTTGCCCCCCTTGGTTGCACGGGGGCAGTTTGCTGTGTGCCCTGGAGCAGCCAGCCATGCATTACAGCAGGTCTGAAAAAAAAAAGGCCTTAAACTTAACCCTTCCCTATCCAAGATCCTTTGATCAGTGTACTTAGGAGTATTTTTCCCCCATGGTAATGGGGTGCTTACCTCTCATATAGGCTGCTGGACACGGCACATCACACACAAATGTACACTATGCTGCATTTTTTGGTATTGGGGGTGCCAATAACAATGATAGGCAATCCAGCACAACAACTTATGGATTGTGTGTCACCATGTGTTGCATTGCTTGCATGTTTTTGCATTAAAATATGTGGGCTAATGCAAAACACCAGAATGATCTATTAATCTTTGTTTACAACAGATTTGCTTGCCTAAAGCCACATATACACGTACAATAATTGTTAGAAAACGAATGACTAACGACAGATCAATGATTATACACAATTATTTTGAATGATCATATTGTGCACAATTTTGTACATGCTGTAACGATACGATCGTTCAAATATCATTTATATATATCCACCAATAGTGTACATGTGCTAGATACGACTGTACACAAAATAGATTTTGAACAATCGTCGCCCAATTAGATCCGCCAGGACGGTCGTTCATTTCCAGCGACAATCCTCGTTCAGCAGCATCGTTGTGCACTTTTTTGTTAACGATTATCGGACGAACGGACGTTAGTCGTTCGTTTCCAACGATAATTATTGCACGTGTGTACGCAGCTTTACATTTAAAAGGAACACACATTCACCTTCCTTGCTGTCCATTGCAACACTGACCCTATTCATTACATTGAATTGGACAGTGCCAAAAAGATAGAAATACTTGCAGCAGTGTGTTGTAGCACCATATTGCACTACATTACATACAGTGAGAATGTCAGACGCTGCTTTCTATGCAATGTCTGATGTCCTTGTGTATCAGGCACCATGTATAGTGCAGTCTACTGCACATAGTGTGAGCAAAGAGATCTTTACTGAAAAACAAGCCTAATACTTAACCCTTCCTTATCCAAACCCTTAAAACTTTTCCCAGCCCCCTAAATGACACTAAAGTACACTTAAATAACTTTTCTGAAAATGTCAGATACCTGGTTCTCTATTGCGGGGGTATATTTTATTTATTAGGAGGAAAAGTAGAGGTTATATGTAGTCCAGCAAGAAAAATGTTGTCAGCTGATAGAATGGAAGCACAGTATATTCTTGGAGATCAGGGGGTATTTTTTTCCATATGCATTGTTCTTAAAGTGATAAAACATGGAGCAGAATGCATGTAATTACAAAGATGTATTTATTTTTTTATTTTTCATTTTGCCCAGACATAGATTTTAGGAGACCTTGTAGTTGTCTTTTAGTTTGTCCAACCTCTGGGGCGTTTGTTGTAATGGCCTACATTATTTTTTAACTGTGGTAAACACAAGGAGGTTTTTAGGTATGATCAGACATTTGTGTATTATCTTAAGTTATGTGAATGGGACGTTAAGAATGCTGATGACTGTAATGTCACATTTAATGGTGCTGCCTACTCAGAATAAATGGGCTGCCTTAGTGTAATATACCACCATGCACAGCAATACACTAATACATAAAAAATGAGTCTTGCCTAAAAAATGCAGTTAATTTTAGAATATTCATCAGGCAACCTAAAATCTCCCATGCACCTTAAATTCCTAACTTTGAAGATACCTTCTATAGGTATTGTAGGTTACACAAGGGCCAGTAATTTCTGTTTTAGAGTCTTTGTGTTTTATAATTTCCAGCTAATTGTCCACTTTTGTTCTTTTGAAATTAGAGACTTTATTTCCTTCCCACACTTATTTCCAGGGGAAGACATTCTGCAGAAGGAACAATATCTCAAACAGCGTCTTTCATCCTTCACAGTTCAGGTCAGCATGAGACCCACAATGTGTTAGTCTGTTTAATTTCTCCACTTTTCATTGTATATAGAATTGGTCAGACAATGACCTTCCATCCAATGACCTTTCCTATTCTGTCTTGTCCCATTGCACCAAATTCATGTCTGCTGTCTCCTCCAGAACGTCTAAACACCATACAATTCCTTACCTTGGTGTGTTCCTGTCTAGTTCACACAGCCTACTCAGGGAATTCTTCTCAATACTTTCTGCTACTTGTCACATTCTGCCTGTTGTAATGTGCGTAATGCATAGCTCTAACAATGTATTAAGAGACCGGTGGGTAGGTTTAGGTTGCTTTCTTCAAAAAGGTTTGTCTTGGGGGTCACAGACTTTGTCTAAAAGTCATTTATGGGTAAAGAGAAATAGTTGACTATTTATAAGAATATATATATATATATATATTTTTTTTTTTTTGCTTAGGGTAATCCCATTTGTGGGAGAAAAATAAAAAAAAAACAACTATGCAAAAAAAAGTTTTATCGTAAGCTGTATGTCAGGCGGTGTGTTAAATCTTTGTCAATTTAAATAGCTCTAAATGCCTATTCTGCCTGTTCCCTGCTGGACTTTATGGCTCCCCCAGCTGGATATGTAGAACCATAGGAGGGCACCACAATGCTCAGCAGGGGACATGCTACTGTATAGCAGTGCTTGGACCTTATCAAGTAAGCCAAGAATTACCATACAACCTACAGATAAGTAGAAGAGTAGATAAGTAGAGTTCACACAGATGATCCCCTGGACAGCTGCCAGCCACTGACCAATCACCATCACCAGAAGTGTTCAGGTACTTTTGATGAACAGTTTTCAACTGCTCCTAACTGCCCCTATTATGCTTTATAGGGCAGCAATAGATGTGGCGCTGCAAAGCAATGTCAGCCCACCATCGTCAATCAATAACAGCCATAAGGAAATGGTAACCACAACACTTTTGACACTCCATGGGAGCCAGCACTTAAGCTTCTTCTTTCCCAGGCCAGATTTGTTTTATTTAATTGTCCAGAGTCTAGGTATCTAAAACCTCAGCTTATTTTGAATTCGAATCGAGCAGATAAGGATTAAATCCTTTGTCATGTTTATATTGTTTTTACCCCATTGTAAAGATTTCTCTTTTGTGACCAGGCAGGTCCTTTATTGCAGAAGGGAGAGGCAATGTCCCTTCTGCATTGAAATAAAAGTAACTACCTGATTACAATTTTTTAATTGCACTTACATGTCCTCTCTCTGTCACAGGCTTCTGGGTTCTGGATCTTTATCCATTTTGATTGTCTAGACAGAATGACGTGTAGGGGTTCAGTCATGGGAACCTGGGGACATGCACAGCTCTATTTGTGAACGGGTAGGTAAGTATGTTTAATTGCTGGGACATTGACAATGTTTAATTTTTAAATATCACTCCCCTTTAAGCAACTTTCTACTACATTGAGTGTGAACTATAATGTTATTTAGCTTACTTACTAAATAGGTTGAGATTTTTATAGACAAAAATTTGAGTGAATATGAATTTAAATAATCCAGAGCAAGCGAGATAAATAAACAGGGTTTGCTTTTCACATGGTTGGATCAGCTGTGAACATTTGTCACCTCCTGTAGCTCCCATATTTATAGATATTTATATACAGATAGGACATGGGATGTTTCCTTTAAAGAAGAAAAAGCAATTCATTTTTTTGGAATCGGTTTTAGAATAAAGAATGTCTTTCTATTCAGAACATATAAAGAATAGGAGGTTGTTATCAGTAACTGACTGTAGCTGTGTAACAATATTTTGTGAAGGTGATGAATAATATGTACGCAACGTTATGTGCTGATTATTGAAGCTCTCAGTTTGTTTTGTTCCATTGCGGTCATCAGATTATATAAAGCAGCCATGTAACGCTGGGATGTGTACAGACTTAGGACACAACGTAACCTGGGTTTTTTCTTTCACATCACAACTTTCTTTGATAAATCTGAAATGTTGATGAAAAGATGAAAGACTACAAAGGGTCCTTGTGGAGCTGATGCGCCATATGTTTTCCCCATGCGTCATCTACACCTACTTGGTGACATTTAGGTCAGTCAACAAAACCATGCCAGCTGAAGGGATTATTTGTAGAAATATATTAACTCCTTTTTTTAGGTAGACGCTACCTTTTCTGTATTGCATTAGCTGTGAAACATAATGGTAGACTAATTCATGTTTTTCAGGCTTTGTAAGAAGTCTGGTAATGGATTTATTCCAATTTTGTAAACTAAAATATGATTATCACTATTAAATAATTTTAACCTGTTTTTTATACCATTCAGATGTCATTGAGTATTCAAAGTGAACACAGGTTTATCTTTTTTCACTATAATTAACTTTGTAAAGTACTAATCAGACTCTATTGGTCCATTCAACAAAGGGGGAACTTTAAAATAGAACTAAAGTTCCACTTTGAAAAAAACATAATCAGTCAGGTGGTTATGGAAGAAAGAGATAGACGATGTCCCTTCTGCAATAACCAGTATGTTAAAGAATTCTACCTGCCTGATCGCTGCCCTGATGTCACATTTTGCTAAGCTGCACATTGTACATGTAGTGTAGTGTTCAGTAGTGGTTGCGAAGATTTCCAGAATTCCCAGCTTCTCTTGCGTGTGCCGGGAATGAATAAACACCCACACAACTGCATGGAAGTGTTGTTTTCCCGACACAGCCAATTAAGATGGGTGAAGATCCTTATGAAGAAGAAGAAAAGAAGGAAGATGGCAGCACCCTGTGATGGACCTAGGATAGGTGAGTAGTGCGGGTTTACGTCCCCCACTCTCTTTCCCTTACTATGCTTATAATTCTTTATATTAGCAAAAAAAAATATGATAATCTGAACGATGGATACAAAGTTTACTCCAATGTAAACAACTGACATTTAAGGTATGTACACACGTCCAATGGTTCTCGCCTGATAAGGGGCTCAGGGCCGATATCGGATGAGAATCTGGCGTGTGTACAGCACCCGTCATCCATCGTCTGAACGACCGTCCTGGCAGATCCATGTACGTTGGACAAAGAACGATCGTAATAAAAGCGAAGGGGGAGAGCGCGCAGCAGGGTGCCGCTTCATCGCTCTCCCCCTCCCCTCTCCATAGAGCAGAACGATGCTGTATGTACAGTACTCGTTCAGGCATCCTGCAGTGCTTAGTCCTTGGAAAGGATTGTGAAAGATCCTTTTCAACGACTATAATTGCACATGTGTATGCAACTTAAAATAGGATATTTACCAATACAGATATCTGCATCAGTGGTGAGAACAGTGCTATCAGCTCCCAATACCTGGCACCTTGCTAACCGTAACTGGCACCTTGGCCACCCCAACCGTGGTTTAGGCACTTTAAAACAGATGGCAGTGGGTGGTGCGGAACTGCATGCTACTGCCCCCGGTCATTTTCTATTAAAATGTAGCATTTCACCTATATGTGTGTGATAGCAGTATATGCACTGCAACCTCCCAATCCCTTGTCTGGACTGGCCATTAAAAAACTGAGGGATATGGTTCGACAGGAGGAAAATTCCTTCCAGATGAGAGACACTTGAAAAATAATTATAAAGCACTTTTGTGACACTAAGCAGAATTCTCATTACATTCCTGTTACATAAAAACAAAAAGGTTTGCAAAGTCTTTCTGCAAAAAGTGCCAATGGCTTAATGAGAGGGAGCAATGGCCATTCTTCTGAGGTTCAAAGACCCCTACTACATCTGAACTAGACCTCTCCAATCAACAAAGCTCATGCTCCCTGCTGACTGGGGATCCAGAATATACCTGAAATATATATCTTAAAATAAGAATTCTTACAGGTCCGAAAAAAAACAACATATAAAGCGTGCATATTGTACCTTGCGTATTAGTATAAGCATAGTGGAACCGGTTTACCTTTCTTTACAATCTCCGTACACTCTTACCTGAATTCCCAGCCTACTGTATACATTCTTTTGTTGCCATATATCTAATGATATGTAGGTAATAAAGATAAAAATATAATCACAACAGCTTTGAAATGATCCTGAGTAAAATCACACATTAGGTTCATGATGTCAACAAGAGCAAGTCAACACGCTAATCTGCAGGAAGATAAACCCCCAGCACCAACTTCCTTCACTTAGTAAATAATGATACAGCTCATTTGAGATATTCCTGGAAACACTGGTGAAAACTCCACAGGTGTCATTCAGAATGTTTTATCTGCATTTACCAGAAGTGTTGTGGAATGAATTATTTCCAATATAAAGGTTCCCAGTAACTAAAGGCCAAGAATAGATTGTACTCTGACATATAGGGGTTGCTTCCACTTAAACCTCATAGGTCTCCTATTAATATATATGTATATATATATATATATATATATATATATATAAATATATATACAATTCACT
>NC_092861.1:25859662-26040118 GCF_032062135.1 Pyxicephalus adspersus | reverse complement strand
AATTTTTATTAAGCAAACATAGAACTTACAGCAAACATGAAGTCAAAGAGAATTGGAAAAGAAAATATCAACAACAAATACAAAAAAAACAGGAGAAAATGACAAAGTATTTGTATAACAAAGAAAATTCTACATCAAAACACCTGTCCCGAAGCACACTAAGGAGAAGTAATTAACATATTGTGAAGCAAGCCCCAAACAAAAAGAATAAAAGAATACAACCAAAAGACAATTGCAGTAGATATAACAAATAGAATGTTATTATTGTGCAAAAAACTATACAAGCATATACTGCTGTAACCAGCAAAGTACGGCTAAACATAAGTAAACTTAGCAAAGCGGCATATGCCCCTAGTCTACAATATGGTCTATCGAAGAGAGAAAAGTATACCTATCTCTTAGATTGTAAGCTCTTCTCTTCTACTCCTGTGTCACTGTATCTGTCTGGCATTTGCAACCCTTATTTCATATACAGCGCTGCATAATACCGGTATGTTGGTGCTTCATACATACTATTTATTAAGAAGTAAAAGAAAAGGAAGAAGCAGAAAAGGAAAAATAAAATGATTTGAATGAAGAAGGGTAGAGGAAAGATGTCCTAAATCTAACTAGTGGTGGTGTCGTTTAAAAAAAATGTGCATCCTTTGCCTCCCAAACATTAAAAAAAGGTGTCCAGTTTATCTTGTTGGAGAGCCGTGAGACATCCCTTCCTGGATTCTGTGTAATAAAGCTTCAAAGGAAGCTGGTAAAGTGGGCCTCCAATTGTATGAAATAAGAGTTCTTGCTGCAATGAGTATATGAATAGTCAGTTTATGGGCTGAGAAGTATAGGAACACCCAAGAAGTAATTTTATAATTTTAAAAAATTGCTGCACTCAGTAAAAATCTATCAATTGGGAAACTTGTGTCCACTATAACTTTATTAGAGGGCAGTAAGTTCACTAACTTTTCACCTTTTTTAACTATACAATATAAGATTCTTACCAACTACCTTCCAATATTTATTTAAACTTTATTACAGGCTTTTACGTGCAAAAAAATAATCCAGTGAGCTTGTAACTTGCTATGCGCTCCTCCTCTGCTTTACACAAATCTCCCTACTCTGAGTGGACTACAGAACATGTCGGTTTCCCAACCTTTTTAACATGGGGGAACCCCTTGAAATACCTTTTAGGTCTTAGGGAACCCCTTCTACAGTTAGTATATCCACAGCTCACAGTACATTAGTGTGGTGGTCAGTGGGATGAATGTCACCCTTACAGACCAAGGCCGAAGATTAGTGTCAGGTAAACTGACCTGAGAGGCACAAATTGCTCATCGTTCAAGGAACCTCTAGAAACTTCTTAGGAACTGTATGGTTCCACAGAACCCTGGGTGACTAACACTGCTATAGGGTAAAGCAGAGGCCAGCAGTCCAAATACACTTTGTGTCCATGGTTGACAGTAAAGAAAGTAACAGACATGACGACCAGGGAAATAAAAGAAAATGGGAGAACCAATACAGCCATCAAATCAGAAGGCTGCTAGGTTGCAATATATCCAGTTTTTGATCCTTGGTTTAGTAGTTTTTGTATATTTGAAGTTAAAAACTTCTCTGGGTCATTCGACAAGCCTAAGGTTAAATTCCTTACTTGGATGTCAATACTTGTGCTTCAAACGTGTGCAATGGCCAAGCAAGGATCAATGGGTGAACATTAATGATTCATTCAGACGGATCATGTCTGGCATGTAATGTGATGAAAAATAAACACAATGAATGTTAATGAGAACCATTGCCCATTGAAGAGTTGTGTCATCTTTTTCAAGCTGTAGAAGCTTTTTATGCATACCATGACCTATTATCAGTTCTGAATACTGATTGATGACAGCGTCATACACTTTCCAATTCATTGCTACTATTCCAAAGAGAGGAAGGAAAGGGACATTAGAGTAAAGCCAAGGCGGCAGTTGTGAATGTCACCTGTTTCCTGCTCATAGTGAACAGGGCTGACACACCTTGGAGAACCTGTAGAAGGCATTACGGGTCAATGGAACTCTGAGAGCTCCTTCTAGATGTGAACAGCAGACAGTGTTCACCAAGTATCCATCTCTACTCACCGCTGGCCTTTACAGCTGCTTCTTATGCCTCATTTGACTTGTTTATACCCAGCTTAGAGTGAATACAACTGTAGTCTTGTGTGTTTATATTTGGTAGTATACAAGATTTTGTCAAGATCAAAGAGAACCAGTAAAAGTACACCTCATCAGCAATGACATATTTGTATCAGTGTAAGCTTCACAAATGTTTTCCGGCGAATTCTGGTAGAAGATCCAGGATTAGTATGACAGCACCATAGCCTGTGCCCTAAAAACTAAAGCTAGGTACACACGTGCAATAATTGTCGTCAGAAAACGAACAACTAACGGCAGATCAGCGATTATGCACAGTTATTTTAAACGATCGTATTGTGCACAATTCTGTACACGCTGTAACAATACGATTGTTCAAATATAATCCACCAATAATGTACACACGCTAGATACGATCGTTTGAACAATGCAGAAAGTGACATGTAAAGGAGAAAGTGTACTGCAGAACCATCCATGATCACTGAACGACCGTACACACAATAGATAGTGATCGATCGTCGCTCAGTCAGATCCGTTGGGACAGTCATTCGTTTCCAGCGACAATCCTCATTCATCGGCATCGCTGTGCACTTTTTTTGTTAACAATTATTGGATAAACGGTCGTTAGTCGTTAGTTTCCAACGATAATTATTGCATGTGTGTACGCAGCTTAAGTCAGCAATAAAATCTCCACTATATGTTATCATACTAGTTCCATTTAAAAGTTAAATGTTATATTAGTAATTTTCCATTTTAACATCTTTTAAAGACTTCCCTGGTAATATTTTCCCATATTGATTTTTAATTTTAGGCTTTTATTAATATTACCCTATATTTATAAATCACTAATATTTTATGCAGTGCTGTACAATATAAAGGGGCTGCAGATGAAAAACCTGCATAATAAACAATTACAGACAATGATACAGGAGGAGAAGAGGACCTTGCCAAACAGAGCTTACAATCTAAGAGACGAGAGGAGTGGTATTCTGAGAGGAATATATCATAATCAGGAAGGAATAGGAAATGATGGTTGATTAGTGAGAGGGACAGATAAAAATGGCTAGGCAAGTAAGGAGAGAGCACCTTGGGAGGTATTTTTCTATCAGGTCAGAAATGTAAGTGGGACAAGAACTGTGGAGGGATTTGAAGGCAAAGCACAGGAGATGAATTTGATTCCAAGGTGAAATGGAAGCCAATGAAGAGAACTACAAAGAGATGCAGCAGAAGAGGAGCGGTGAGAAGGATGGATGAGTCTGGCTGCAGCATTCATAATAGATTGTAGAGGAGATAGTCGGGTTAGTGGAATACCAGAGAGGAGGAGGTTACAGTAGTCCAGACGGGACATGATAAGAGCGTGTACAAGACGTTTGGTGGTCTCTGAGGACAGGTAGGGTCATATTCTGTAGATGTTGCACAGATGAAAGTGGTGGGACTTCTCCCATTCCTTCACGCACATACTGTAGTTTTTAATATTTAGTAATGTTCCATTTCCCTACAGAAGACCTTAAAAATGAAAAATGTCACTATGTACATTTTAACTTCAAATTTCCTTTTTCCAACCCCAATTGGTTCCCCTCTCACTCCCCAGGGCTCCCTCTTCCTTAACCCAATGCTCCAACAGATGCTTCTCTATGTCCAGCGTTTTTCCTTATTTTTCCTTTCATACTCGTAATTATTATTACACTATATTTATAAAGCATCAGTGTATTACGCAGTGCTGCACATTAAATAGAGGTTGTAAATACCAGGCAGATACAAACAATGACACAGGAGGAGGAGAGGACCCTGCCCAAGAGCTTACAATCTAAGAGGTGGGGGGAATGTAGCACACTCCAATACCTCCAGCAGTGATAAAAACATTTTTGTTCCACGCATGTGAGGAGGGCCATGGTGATGTCCTCACATGTGGCAGGTCCACAATAACCTGCATTAGCCAACATGGATTAGTCACCAGAACAAGAAGAAAAGGTAAATCCTAAAATTGGGCACCTAATACTGTGACACAGAGAATATCTAATGGCTACTGCCAAGGACAGGTCCAGAAAAGAGCAATTGTAGTTAAAGCTGCTTTTTTATTTAAAAACCTGCCTGGTGGCTATTCAAAAATATGTTTTGCTTCAATTTAAGCATCAAAGACAAAATAAATTATTGCATAATTTGCTGACTAAAACTTATCATCTCCAGGTATTTTTATTAAAATGTGACACATACCCTTGCCCCAAGCCCTGCCATCTTAGCCTTGCCCCAACCTGAAGTGATTCTATTATTTAAAAATAAGAATTGCTAATGGAGCTTGGAAAGTGTCATCACATTCTTTGTTTCCAGCACCCGACAGATGACAGCTCAGTATGACAAGTTAATGCTTCCTTCACAGTGGGAAGTTCTATAAACTGTCTTACTATTAACTTGAATTCTTGGAAAAAAAAAAGAAAAGAAAAGATAGCATAATTCTGCTTCAGTAAAGACAGTCCAAATTCCAAGTTGTCTGTAGAATTACACAAAATAACTGCATTTATCTATAAGAATGGCTTTTTAGTAGATCAGCCTTCACCCACATACTTATTATTATGCTGTTTACCTATTGGAGAAGTATGACCTCATCATAGAAATACAGCAACAATAACTAAAGTACAATGTTTCTTTAAAGAGGTCTGGTAGGTTTGTACATATGTTCTTTTTGAAAATTGGAATCTAAAATACTTTAAAATAACTTTTTTTTCTTAGCTAAGTACAAAACAAACATTGCATGTGAAAATTGTATTTTTTCTAAAGCAGCAAGCAAGCGGCTAAAATTGTTAACAGTGCTCAGTAACACAAGATAGAATTTTATACATACAAGTAAATTACTTGTTACAGTGGCCTATTGCTCCATTGTACATTTTTAATAATGACCAGGTTGCATTTGTGCTTTAAAAAATACACAAACCAATGATAGTTGTTATTTAATGACAAAAGACATTACTTAGCCATGAAAATACTTTTGTAAGACTTTATTGGTCTGTTTGATCCTTAATATTGGTAAATCATGTATCCACACTCTGGATTAGGTTGTATTTATAGATTTTAAGTAGTGATGACTAAGCAAGGAAAACAAGTAATTCAGTTGTAGATGACAATATATGAGGGACCAAGGTAATCATGAATCATCAGTGAAGGACTTACCAGCTGCATGTTCCTCCATCCATTGGATAAACCTAAATGCATACAATATATTTAGGCAAAAGAATGAAATAAAATTTGCTTTCTCAGCTGAATATTGATCTGATTGGCTTATTACTGGGGTTTATCTATAAATCATAAAGCAAGCTACACAGCCAGAGTTTTTGCACCTTTTGGGTGGTAGGTAGCCTAAATTACATTCCCTTAATATTGGAGGTCAGAGGCAAAGTGCCCATACTGCACAAACAAAACTCGTCTTATTCATGTGGTGTACCGATATATAAATATATATATATATATATATATACACATACACATATACCAGTATATATGTATAAATATATATACATATACAACTAACAACCTAATAGCTCCAAAAAGACCAACAAAAAAGAAGTTACAGTGCAAAAATGAGAAAAGAAAGACAGAAGCAGAACCTAAAGCAATAAAAAAATCTTCAATAAAAATAAATTCCCCCAATTACAGCAATTCAAAATATGTATCCTATACAAAAACAAATCTTTAATACAATGGTTTATTTGAATTATCGTGAACAACTCATGAAACTCAGCTAAAACCTGTCACTACCTAAAATATAAAGTTGGGTCTATTAAACCATATTAGGGAACCATAACAAGTTTCCAACGTGCAGATTGTACTTACTAAGTCCAAGGATAAATTATTTTTAGAATGGCTGGACGATCCATGTACACAACAAAACACTGTTAATATAAAAGTCTATAATAGATTCTGAATATGGAGGGGTGTGGGAGTAGTGCAGAGCTGCCAGTAAAGTGGATCTCCCATTCTTTAAATTTTGTATAAAAAATCTCTGTTTTTTATAAATGTAAAGATATACGTAGATATAGTTTTTTTTTTTTTTTAAACAGTAAATCTGACTATCCCTGAAACATTCCATGGTGGCGATCATGTAGGTCCATGGGTTTCAGTGGCAGTAATTGATTCCCACTAGAGAATGTTCGAGGGAACGCCTGATTCCTTGTTTTATAAATAGAGCTTTAAGTCTTTATCTATGCATATTTTACTCCATTTTCTATTTTATAATATTCACTCACTCACTTGAATTTGAGAATACCCAATAAATACAGTTAAATAACATATTTAGAACTGTCTTGATCAGGGCATCCCTGACAGAGTCAGATTTTCATCTCCTACAGGTAAACAATACAGTTTAATCACAAACCCAATTAAGATTCCTAATTGGACAATTTGAGATAATCAACACACTGATAAAGCCCACACTCTGCTCCATTTGCTCTTTCATCCTACCTGTGTCTGATAGCAGTTTGTAAAGCTGTACAGAATGATTGAATGTACAGAGGACACAATAATTACAATAATGCAATTGTAAGACTTTTAAAACATTATTGTTTTAATGTCACACAAGATGAATGGAATCCTGTAGTCAACCCAGCACTAGAACACGCAGTGTATACAATGCAACTTTAAAAATATGCAGATTTAAGGACATAACTCAAGGTGTTGTTTTAATATGTCTGAAAACTTTTTTTTTTTTGCCTAAATTGTTTGCAAATATTTTTGCTCTTTGCTGTTTCACTTTGATGTGTGTAACCTGTATGGTATTTCCCAGCTGGTTATAACAGAAATGGGTATGCCTGATATGAACACAAATTCCCTATAGCTGTGTTCTCATCTGACACGCAGGAACATGTCCAGATTCTCTGCTTTATCCACAGGCCAAAGAGGTAACTCAATTTTCCTGCTCGCACCTTCTGCTTCACGAATATGAACTGCATATTGTGATTGTGGGAACAAAACACGGCTGGTAGAGCTCAGTGCCCTTTCATCTTGTGCTGTGTGATCTCCTTCAAAGAAGTTCTCAAATGTACTTAAATAAAAATGCCCTGTGTTTAGCTAAAAAATAATGAATATTCCACTGAGATAAATTTGTATAGGAAACATACAGAGCTGCAAACCATGGGCAGTTCTCAGTCCATCAATGTGAAAATCAATTTGTATCTCATTAATGACCACTGAATCCTGCCAAATAAAATGAATGTGTGCTGACTGGGCTATGCAAATGGGCACTGGGTCTGGTTTGTCAGCAAAGGATGCCCGGTCTGTAACAGGTTGTGCCCGGTCACTGCACATTGTCACAAAGTAGTTGGGTGGGTCAAGAGATCTTTGGGGTTCAGAGAATATTTAAAATGATTACAAAACTGGGGGCCAAGCTGGGTTATGGTGCCTCCAGTTGCTTGCTTGTGGTTCCCCGAGCTGTTCCCATGGGAAAAAGTAGCAAAATGTGTGTTTGTAACATCTTAGAGATGGTTGGGGTGCAGCTGAGGACATGGGCAGTTCCAGTTACAGATGGAAATTGAAAGACCCCCCTTAAGGTTGCATTGTCAAAAATTGTTTATTGTTATCTGTAGCAATCACCCCCAAATGAGCGGTCAATTTTTACCTGTGTTTCTCTTTGTAGTGTGGCACAAGACTCACACATCTTCAGTTTAGAGGTTTATTGTAGTTCAACAGATAGAAAGAGAGGGTTAGCACAGCAGAGTGTTATACAGTAGCAGTACACATCCATAAAAGTCCATCAGTCACAATAGTAGCTATTCTTTAGGCTCCCCGCATGACCCCGTGGGTCCACAATGAGCCGTAAATAAAGCATCTCTATACCGCAGAGTAACAGTTCTGGGTTCTACTGCCAGTGAGATCTCATCTTTAGGCTCATTGTCTTTGAGCCCCTTTCTCCTAAAGCTTCTCAATTGGAAACTAGACTTTTTACTATTGATAACTAAATTCCACTCCATTGGATTTAGTCTTCAGGCCCGGGAAACCTACAGAACCTTGTCCTGTCTGATTCCCCTAGCCTTTCATGGCGAGGGAAACCTCCTTAACTCAGCTCTCCATATGTTTACAGAAACCCACCTAAAAGGACACCAAGCATTGTCATGGGCCAAAAAGTACTATACCAGGCAGGCAAGGATGGCCATAGGGAAGAGCAAACTGTGCACTACATGAGGGCCCCACACCCTTCAAAGCCAACAACCCTAAAAAAGTACAAACATAAAAATAAAACACTATACTAGAGGGCTTCTATACTTGTATTATCTATTTATCTATTATGATAAATGAAAAGCTTAAGCATCTGGGTTGATGAATTCATTAGTCCTGTCAAAGTAGACACTATCATAGACAATGTAGCAGAAATTACTGAACAATATACCGTGGTAACATGCCATATACTTCAATAAGTATTAAGTAAACCTGGCTTCACTGTTAAGACTGGTCACCACCCTTGGACGTCAAGGTATCAAGTTTTGACATGCACCTCCCGCCTTGTTTCCTATCCATGCAACTAAACTTTGTTTTAGTTATTTGCTATGTTCAGCTCTTAACCTGATGGGCAAATAACATAAATATAGTGAGTGAAAACCATACCACACTTTTCACATTCTAACTCACTTAGCGTCTTATTTACACTTCTGCCTCATTCCATTAACTCTTTATTTACCACACAGTCCTAGTGACCTTGGTTTCTCTTACCCTTTACATTAGGTATTGCATTCTGCACACACCCTGGCTTAAGAGTTCCCAATTTATGGAAAGAAACAATGTATTCATATAATATTTAACCGGCATACCTGACATGTGAAAGATAAAAGGACAGTTATTTATTCACTATGGACACTGATATTGATGATGGTTGTAAAATTTATGACATATACACTTGTTAGCAAGCTAATTGTGTGTACAGTACTATTGGCCTAGACAATTCTTGTACATATTTCATTTATATTTATCAGACAGGGATAAAAGAGGCGTCATCTAGCTAATTGGTCCCCAGCTAAACTGTCAATGTTATGCCATCTCTAATCAAAACTGATATACTTTGCCACCAAACTTAAAAGTATGTAAAGCTAATACTTTAATTTTGAAGCAGTAATCACCCTATTTGTCCCATTGACTCTGCCACCTGTACAGAAATGATGGGAAATCTAACATTTTATAGCTTCCAATAAGGTCAAGTTTTTCGGTAACTATTGTCTAAATTGGGCTTTACCATTCTAGAGTTAATTTCTCTTACCACTAGTAGAGCCCCTGAGACAGGAGGTGAATAGAGATTTCTACTTGGGACCACAGAATGCAACCATACAATCCCCCACTCTATACAACATAAAAAAAAATGGCTTTTCTTAAACTTTAAAGGGAGCATGTAGATAAGCCAGGTTCTATCCCCAGTCCAAAATTTGTAACCCTGGAGAAATCAATATAGTGTGGGTATCCAAAATGATTTTCTTACAATGATCACCTTACAATAATTTTCTTACAATGATTCTTACTTCTTCTTACAATGATCACCTTTGAACTTTAACCTGTGAGTTCCTTATGAAAAAGATATTGTTCTCCAGAGGTATTGTGTAAATCGGGGAGCTATTTGTACATCACTGGCAATTATTTGCATGGCAGAGATATATAATAGGAGAAGAAATGTTAAAATCAGTTCTGCAAATAAAGGTTTGGAAAAAAGGGAAATAGGTGCCCATAAAAGTGAATGTGACATTTTTCTTTTCTTCTTCACATTGATTTACCTACGTGTTTATCTTAGCATCTGCATAGTTTTATGACGGAGTGAAATGGAGGAATGTTACAAAATGGAATCTCAAGGACACCTGTAAGACTGCATTTAAGCTGTTCTCTATGAAAGCTTAACAACAATAATGTCTAACAAAGATACAATGGGTGTAATCTGGGTTACACAAAGTGCAACTTTGGCAAGATATGTGTGTGTTTGCACGTTTGCAAACAAACTGATTATTGTATTAGCAGCACATTTCACTATTATATAGCTGCAGACCATTGTCTTCATTAAAACAATAAATATTTTAGTTATACACTTAGCCTGTTTGGCCATGGTGACCCTTGGTTTCCTAAATGCCGGGAGATCAGCCTACCAAAATTATAGACAATCTTCTTGTATACCTGGGATCTCTAGGTGTTTTTACCCACCTCTTACTATACTCTCCGTAATATAAAGTAAATGAAAACAGCTACTGGGGGAATGGTGCAACTTCATAATGTCTACAGCAGGCATTCAGACCCGAAACCTTGGGCCCAGAGATCCAACCAGTAGAGTCCCTGAGAGATATAAGGAACAGTCATATTGGTTGATGCTCCATCATCTATCTATAACTGAAATAACAATTGGGAAATTGGCAAATTTTTGCCAGTCAATAGTAATTTTGATTTGAAGGTGAAGTCTGGGCTGGACAAAAAGTTTCTCATACAGTCCTTGATTGCTTTTCTGCACTTCCATGGATAATTGCTTGTTTTGTCGGAAGCAGGGGTGTCAAACTCTGGCCCCGGGGCCAAATTCAGCCCCAGACGTCCTTTTTTTGACCCCCAAAAGAATCCTAAATATAAGCTACAGCTGGCCCGCAGCTGCATTGAAATAGTGCCACTACTACAATTCCTGGCATCACTCCTGTCTATAGACCAGCGGGCTCTCCGCCTATGTGTGGCCCCGCATTGGACCGTTTTATGGACGCAAATAATGCTGGGATGTTTAGTAGGGGCGCTATTTCAATGAAAAGGGAGTTCCAGCGGCGTTCCACTCATAAGATTTAGCTCTGCATTGGCCGCGTCAATATCAGAAGAATATTGTTATTAATATTGTTAGCCTGTGCAAAAAGGTTACCAATGACATTTAACTCAGAAGGCTACAAATAGAGAAGGAGGCATAAGATTTTTTCTTAAACAAAATAAAAAAAAAAATCTTATGCCTCTTTCTCTATTATAAGCTTGTTCCAGATTGAATGTGAAGCAAAACCACTTTGTTTCCATATGAAAAGGGTTTATAGCTAATGAGAAGGAAAAACGCCTCAATTTTTCCAATAAATTTCAGGGTTGGCCCACGACTTTGTCTAAGTTTTTATTTTTGGCCCTCTGTGTATTTGAGTTTGACACCCCTGGTCTAGAGGGATTGGAATAAGGTGCATGATTTGCCTTATTCTATGTTCCCACAGCCTTCTTATTTGCTGTACACTGGTCCTCCAAAATCATTTCTCTTCCTTACACAACCAGTTGCAGCTCCCCAACTTTATCACGTTGGATGCAGAACCAGTGGTCCTACCTTGAATTTGAAAATGCCTGAGAGTATCGGCTTGTGGAGTAGAAATCCAGCTGCCAGAGGAACATAGAATGTGATAAGTAATTCAGCTTAATTTGTCTCCTGTCCAGAGTTCAGCTCTCATTAATCCCACGCTGCAATTATCTGTGCAACTGTCTTTGTGAATTATTCCCTAACCATGGTAGACTGGTTTCAAGGTCATATTTGCATTTAGGTTGTATTACAAAAAAAATGGAAGCCCGAGTGTGTTTAGTTAGAGCCGAGCTGACATTTATATAGTCATCTTGGACTTTATTTGTGGGAGTCCTGGAATTCCTGGAAAATTATATCTAGGTTCTGTGATTAAACTGCAGCATGAAATCACTGCTATGTCATTCCTAAATCCTAAGTACTCCATGACACTGGCTGACTCTACCTACAATTTACATTTCTCAGGCAAGCTCTTTGAAGTTACATTCTTTGCATTTAAATACAACAAATGAATAAGCTTAAAAAGCCTGTATTGTGGAATCCAATGGAATATGGTAGGTTGGCATTGCATATTTTATAATTTAGCACCCTAAATGTTGCATATATATTGTAGCTGGGAAGGAAATACACTATTAGCCCTTTACAAAATCCTCAGGATCTAAAGATACTATGCCCTTTACATATTGGGTCTGATTTATTAAAGCTCTCCAGGGCTGGAGAGGATACACTTTCATCAGTGAAGCTGGGTGATCTAGCAAACCTGAAATGGATTTGGTTGAGGATTCAAAACATTTGCTAGCAAATTACTTTGAATAAAACCATTTCAGGTTTGCAGGATCACTCAGGTTAACTGATGGAAGTGTACCCTCGCCAGCCTTGGAGAGCTTTAATTAATCAGGCCCATTATCTCATATTTTCAGGGCATGTTCTAGTAAAACAAACATCATCCAACTTTGTCTTGGGCACTCAAAATACAGGATATAGCCTCTCATAATTGACTGTGTTGACAAAAATACTTCCCTTTGGGAAAATGCTCAGAAAATGTTTCCAGACTGTTTATTAGTTTCAGACTGCAAGTCTGCATAGTCATAATAATATTTATCCTGACAAAATAGTTCATAAAATAGGGGTCATCACGTTAACCAGTGAATATTTTACACAATTTGTATCCAGTAGCACTGTCACAATTTGTTATAAGGCAAAACACATGTTAGGACTATCCATTCCTTAATGGATCCCATCCTCGAAAAATGTATTTTCTTACATTTTAAAATCTAACTCTAAGATCTGATACAGTAGCACTAGAAGGGTTTCCATATATAGGTTAATTTCTGTGACTTTAGGCCAACGTTTTATGGATGGGCATGGGATCTATTGAGGATGGAATAGGTCCAGGAGTCGTACATAAATTCCTGAAATAACATCTTTCAAGCTCCAGGCAGCACCTTGAGTCCCTGATCTATAAAAGTGTTTTTATCTGTCCTGTTTGGGGGTTGTTCTTTTTTAAAATCCCTATTGCTTAAATTCCTCAATAGCTCAAAAGCCAAAATTTACACAAACTCATACACATGTAAATGAGAACAGTGACCTACCACCTCTGTCTGCTGCTCTCCAGCATCCTTCCTTGAAGTTTTAATGACAGAATTTCTGCCTAGATAGAATGCAAAGTCTATGCTCATCATATAGGTATATGATTATGCTGAAGCATAGCTGGAATGTGTCAAAGTATTTTGTTGTTATTTACAACCATTAACACCTTTAGTGGTGTTCCAGGCAATCAGTTTTAAGACAGCACGGTGATTGGTTTAAGGTGGCTAAGTTACCCATGTGGCTATAAATGCTGGTTATGTTGTCACTTACCTAGGCTGGGAAAGCCACTGGAGAGAGTGGTGAAACATCTTGAACATTAGGAACAAGTTTAGATTAATGTAATTTATACTAGCTATACCATGATCCAAGTAAATAAAAGCCTCCTCAAACATCTTGTGTCCCTATTCTTCTGAAAATGTTGACTTTCAGCTCCTCTTAACCAGTTCCTCTCTAAAGCTGCGTACACACTTGCAATTTTTGTCGTTGGAAAGGATCTTTCACGATCCTTTCCAACGACAAGGGGCTGCAAGATGCATGAACGATGCTGTACATACAGCACCGTTCATGCTCTATGGAGAGGGGAGGGGGGAGAGCGACGGAGCGGCACCCTGCTGCGCGCTCTCCCCTTCCCTTTCATTACGATCGGCTGTCGTCCATCGTCCGTGGATCTGGCAGGTCGGTCGTCCGGACGATGGACGACACCGACTGTACACACGGAAGATTTTCGCCCGATAATTGGCCGATGCCGATTATCGGGCGATAAAAATCTGCCGTGTGTACGTAGCTTAAGGGTAGATTGATTTATAGATCATCATCTTCATTAGCTTATCACCAACCTCAACCTGTGCCTGTTCCTGGTCTAATTAAATACTATCCAACCTTGATTGTTTACTGCCCTCTTGGCACTTGTTGGTAGAAGTTAAGGCTCAAGGTAGAAGTTATCGGAACCAGGAAAGTCACCAAAAACATCAGACTTTGGAGGCAATGCTGGTGAAGATGTAAGCTTCAAAAACTCCATGATTCTGGAAGTCCACATCAACTGCAGAAATAACTGTGATAATACCAGAATGGGTGACCACATTTGGTTTGATTTATCAAAGCTCTTCAAGACTGGAGAAGATAGACTATTATGGGAGAACCTGGGGGATTCAAAAAACCTAAAATAGATCTAGTCCAGAATTGAAAAAATGTACCAAATAATAACAAATGCTTTTATTCATTTCATTTTCATTTCATAATTCATCTTCTCCAGTCTTGGAGAGCTTTAATTGGACCATTGTATGTTCATCTTAATAAAGTAATCACAATTCACTCCATTGTTATCTTTTCCTGGGGTTCCCTGAGGTTTTCCTGGCACTCATTTGGAACAGGCAGGAGTAATTTTGAAGACTGTCAGCGCCTTAGGCTACATACACACGTGCAATATTTGTCGTTGGAAACGACCGATTGCCGACCGATCGTCCGATAATCTTTAACAAAAAAAGTGCACAACGACTGGCCAAAGACCCAGACGAATGAGGAAAGTCACTGGAAACGAACAACCATCCCGGTGGATCAGATTGGGCGAGGATCGTTCACAATCTATTGTGTGTACGGTCGTTCAGTGATCGCGGATGGTTCTGCAGTACACTTTCATTGGTACACGTCACGACCTGCATTGTATCTAGAGTGTGTACATTACTGTTGGATTATATTTGAACGATCGTATTGTTACAGCATGTACAGAATTGTGCCCAATACGTTCAGTCGTATAGTGATCGGTCGTCAATCATTCGTTTTGCAACGACAATTATTCCACGTGTGCACATAGCCTTAAGTATGTGGGATTTGTGGCAGGTTAGACTTATTTGACTTTGGTTAGTGAGTAAATTGTTTAGCTGTTTACTTCAGATATGGTAATCAAGGAAAGTATTTTTCTCCTATATTTGTAGGAAAGCTGGATACTTACTTATAGCACTTGTTTAGAGAGGACAATTACAAGCCTTGTCCGAGTAGACTTTGAAAGGGGGTTGTCATAGATCGGCTGCACTCGTTCTAATTATGATAAAAGAGTGCCATGATTCTAAATTCATGTGACTTAGTTATGTCTGTGGTAAATACAGTATTTGTAGGTTTCTTCTGTCTTCATGCTGCCTCTCACTATTCTACTTTTGCTATTACAAGCTGTTTGATGCCAGTAAAAATAGCACATCTTGGCACGGTTTAGTCAAAAGCTAATGTTGGAAAACTGACAAAAGTAGGTTAATATGAATAATTCTTCCGTTTAAACACAGTGAACTGACAGTAATGTCATATTGGAGAGTTTTTCATTATTTATCTTCATTTCCTGAAGTCTGCAGTCTAAGTGCCCCCACTTCTGACCCAGGCTATGAGCTGTGTGATAGATTAAAGGGAAGAAGGGTATTTTATCTGCTTAGTGGCGTGGATTAAGTCCAGTTTTTCCAGGGGGTATTGGCAATATTTTTCTGTTTTAATATTTTATTTTTTGTGATTGCATTACAGTAACGTAATTGGTAAAATAAAGTATACCTAAACACAGGAAGGGTGAGGTAAGAAGCACCTACTTCTCCTGGCTGTGACGTGTGATACAGTAATCCTATCCTCAGGTAAGGCATGAGGCACAGCTATCCCGCCCCCACCACCATTCTGGATGTTTTTGTATGAAACAGTGAGCTGGTGGAGCAGGAAAGAACAGTTACAATTTTCAGGAAAAGTCTGAGTAATGCTAAGCAGTTACTAAACTCAATGCACAAAGCTAACAAACCAGGATAAGGAACCTTATTTTCTAATAAAGTAGGTTTTATTTTAGGATATGACAAATGAAACTTGAAAATGACTATCACATGACATGGCTAAGATAAAAATATATATCCTTGCTTTAAAGATTTGTAAATTCAATTCATGTCTTTACATCTTGCAATTCGTAAGAATGTGTTTTGCTTTTGAAACCTAAAAAACATGGAAATGGACAAAAAATAAAAATAGTAAAAAAATGGAAAGACATACAAGGTAAATATTCTTTAAATTTTAATATTCCTTTTAACGTATGTCTAACATTCACCAATCCAGATTTTGGTGGGCCTAGCCAGGAAAGATCAGCAAACAAGGGTACTAAGGTACCATAACCTTAAGACTGTCCTGCTGGGTGGTCCCCAAGAGCCACCCCAACAAGGTGGTGATATAAACAGGAATGGAAATATGTATAATCTGTACAAATTGGTCTTCAGTATAATACATGCCTTGGCCCAGCCCTTTTGTTAAATTAGCACTACACAAATAAAGAAAGCATGAAAATAATGTTGATGGTACGAATCGTTATTTATTTTTTAATCGTGCACCACAAATGTACAAAAATTAGTTAAAAAAAGTGTACAGAGCATTAAATAAATGTAGAATTCAGCAAAACCATTAAATGAAACACGTGAGACTAAAACCTGCACACAATAAAGCAGTGTTATCCTTTTAACACAAGGAACCCTTGCAATAATTTTTAGGTCTTCAGGTCTTCTGCTATAATTGCTATATCCAAAGCTCACAGTGCATTAGTGTGGTGGCCAGTAGGAAGAATGTCACCCTTACCCAAAAAAATTGTTAAACTGACCTGAGAGTCACAAACTTCCAATAGCTCAGGGAACCGCTAGCAACCTCTGGAGGAACCCTAGGGTTCTACAGAATCCTGGTTGAGAAACACTGTGTGCAAATGATCAGGTAGGTAATATGGGTCTCATTAGAAGTCTCACTCAAACCCCATACCCTGACAAATCACTCCCTCCCATTTACCCTCTTTAAGCCAACTAGGCTGTATAGGTTCTGCCATGTGTCTGCAAACAGGAATACTAATTTCCCCATGTTAAATCAAAGCAAATATATGCAATGCAGATGAGACAGCCGAGGGGTTGCAGGGTGGGTGATATGGTTCACATTACTAGTCCTACCCAATTATACCAAGAAAGGGGGGAGCTGTGCAGTAAGTAACAAGTATATCACAAATATGTCTAGAGATGTATCTTGATCCCTGTTGTGAACAGATTCTGTAGATGTTTTGTACTGATAAAATATTGACTATATATATTTATATACACAACAACACAAGGAGGAAGAGGGCCGACCTATTAAAGAGAAGTTGGATAAATTTCACTGTCGAAAGTAGTGTTTGTTTTAGGATATTTTTTTTTCTTTTTGGTGGAGTTCTCTGACCACCTCAGGCTAGACAGAAATACAGACAGAGACGACCCTACAAAACATTATTTACATCTCTATGAACTAAAGACCACACATGTTTGCTGTCTCAAATGGTCTCAGAACAACATTTTACAACAGTAATTACCTTGCAAGAGGAAAAAAATCTTTGTAAACATTATAAACACTGACAAACTTGGTGCCCAGGTGTTTCTTTAGTTTTGCTCATTATCATTATTAGTTTTGTTCTTCAGGTTCAACAGAACTCATCCAGCTGTGTCTATTCACTTTGTACAGTCAGAATGAAGAATTACTTTTATATTAACACCAAGCAAATGTGCATATTTCTGTATAATATTTGTGTAACATCACTAAAATTCTCTAGAGCAACTTCTCTCAACCAGGGTTCCTTCAATGTTCACTAGACGTTCTTTGAGCTGCAATTGATTGTCCTCTTTGAGCTGCAATTTGAGCTTTGACTTGCAATTGATAGGCAGACAGTGCCCACCCATCTTTGTATCCAATGCGAGTTCAAAGAGGCACCTGCATGACACCAATGATCTTTTTACCTGTCTGAAAGGATGGCATAGTTTGGATTCTAGTTCAGCTCAGACGCCCCACTTGCACCTGGCTGGCCAGCAATGGAGCCAGGTGCAATTGAAGGGTCTGGTCTAGAGATGCAGGTGCAAGTGGAGAGTCAGGTTAGTTATTAAGGGAGCCAGGTGCAAGTGGAACTTATAGATGACCTCTGCTGGCTAGCCAGATGCTCCATTTGCTCCTTGCTCTCTTGCTGGCTAGCTAGGTGTAAGTGGGGGTGTAGGCTAACCCGTAAGTGAGTCAGATGCACGTGTAGAATCTGGGATAACCACAAAGGGTTGCAAGGGTGCTGGTTAGTCCAAATCCAGCACTCACACCTGGCTCCCCTGGAGGTTTAGCTCAGACCCTCTACATGCACTTGGCTAGCAAGCACAGGAACCAGGTTCAAGTGTTGTATCAGGGCTAGCAACTAAGGGAGCCATTGGCAAGTGAAGCCTGACCCTCCTTTTGCACCTTGCTACCTTGCAGGTTAGACCAAGCCCTTGACTTGATTTTTGCAATGCTGGAACTTTTAGACCCAATAAATTTACCTAGTACAGGACCTAGAAATTTCTGATGGCAACGCTAATCAAACATTTTCAAAAGTGTCAAACAGCTTCAAATAACTTTCTTGTCCTAAGGAACCCTTCAGCTCCATTCAAAGAATGGTAAATAAAGAATAAAAGTGTTTGCTATGTTCATAAATAAAGTGTGAGCGAGCTTCTGCTACTTCTTTTAGTTAATTTCAGTATGACTTAAAGCTCTACAAATATTTACCCAGGTCTTGAAATGTCCTCAATATACGGGGCAGTTACTGCATTGAATTCTGCTTTCTTATACTTGTCATGGCCCCGAAGTTCTCGAGTTTATAAGAGTTACACTTCCTTACAAATTTGTGTAGCTTAATACTTATAAAGCTGAACATAGCATTAGGTAAAATTTGCTTAATATTGTAAAGCTTTTTAAACTTTACTTTCTGGAATTAATTCAGTAGAGCTTTCAGTAAATATATTGTAATCCCTGAAAGATTTATTCTTCCCAAAATTCCACTGTTTCACTTGAATTTGACATGATGATGGGATGCTAGCAAGCTGTTTGAACCCCACTGAACGCTTTATATGGCCTTTGCACAGAATGGTCTTCAGGCTAGCATCTATAATCTAAAACCTACATGAGCAAAGCCTTCAGGCAAAAAACAATGAAGTGCAAAGTGTAGTCCATTGACTACTGATTATAAGCTTGGTTGATCCTGTCACATCTTCTGGGGACTCCAAGTAAGAAATCTCTGCAGCTTCCCACACCTTCCTCATTACCAGGGCTTTCATTCTAACTACAATTTTCATTTTGTTATATTATGGCCCATTTAATACTAGCAGTTAACAGCAGCATTGTACAGCAGCCTCAACTGTACTTGAACCATTGGGAACAACTTTGTGCATGTATTAGCATGCAGTTGAAGTTGCGGTGGGGTTGCAGCAGTCTCTGGAAGCAGTATGTTGCTTCTGGCTGTGTTGTTGCTTTTCCTCCTCTAAAGGAAGAAACATATCATTCCCACAAATGCAAGGGCAAAACATGAAAATATATTAACCTGTGGTGTGGTTTACCACTCCTGGGAGAGTTTGCAACCCTGAAACATGAAAGGGCTTAGCAGAGGCATATGTTTCTCTTGCTTTGGTACAAAAATTAGGAATTTATTATTGAGGTTATAAAGCATTGTAACCCATCAATGGCCTCCCAAAACTAAAATATATGTATTAAAAAGAAATTGTAATTTTGGATCATCTCGCTGGATCATCCATGTTGTTAGTAAACCATTGAATGATCTGCACCTGATATTTTCACCTACAAGTATCAAGCGAAAAATAAAGAAAGAATGGAGTGGCCACACAAGGACCATATTTATGCATATGTATGGTTCTTGTAAGCCATATGCTTCATCCAATGCACAATACGAATAGCCACACTTCTATATCAGATCTGGCCGCTAGTCCTCATCCCTATGGAAAGCCACATTTTTAGCAGAGTCAGCTACTCTCAGCCAAGCATATGCATTAACCATTTATTTGGTCTGAAAGTCTTATTACCTCAGTGCATGTTTCAAAACACAAACAGATGTTACAGTCTGTGATTTCTGTTCTGTGGTCTCATATTTTCTCACGAGCGTCATGGTCTTGTTTCACCTCCTGATCTCATATTCTTTGAAGTTAGCTTATGCGAGAAGTCCTTTAATTTACACTCAAAAACTAAAACTTTTTTTCAAAGTAGCTTTTAAAATGTGTTTAAACTCTATTCCCTCACACAGCCTTATATTACAGTGTTCTTCCCTAGCAATCATCATTAAATGTAGTAGTTTGCAAAGTATACACACAGAAAGTAATCTTTAATGTCAAACTTATCAGGTGCTTTAATATGAGGTCAAAAAGGGATTAGCAAGTTTCCAGGAAAAATGTGTAAAGGGTGAGAGGTGCTGTGCTGCCCCAGAGAAGAGGCCCACACTAATAGCATGGCAATAATTGGCAGCTATTCTATCTCCCTGATAAGCAGAAGGATGGATGTGTACACATGGAACTCACACAGGCAGATTCTACTATATTTCAAAAGCCATATCTACAGCGTAACAGCTTATTTTGCAACTGTGTTATTTATAAAAATCATTTGTATAGCAATTATTTACCTTTTAAGCCCTTTTTACAATGCATATTTCTTTCCAGATAAATTTGAAATGTACAGCAGGCTTTCAGACTCTTCACCCAACAATCATGTCCATGCTGTATGTCAGTCTACCCATTACTGCCAATACAACACATGTACATGGCAGCATGAAGTTTCTGTATCGCGCGTATTATCGCGCTTCCCGCGATCGCGAATTTCAATGATGAATCAGGGGCACTGTGTGCAAAAGATCAGGTAGGTAATATGGGTCTCATTAGAAGTCTCACTCAAACCCCATACCCTGACAAATCACTCCCTCCCATTTACGCTCTTTAAGCCAACTAGGCTGTATAGGTTCTGCCATGTGTGTGCAAACAGGAATACTAATTTCCCCATGTTAAATCAAAGCAAATATATGCAATGCAGATGGGACAGCCGAGGGGTTGCAGGGTGGGTGATATGGTTCACATTACTAGTCCTACCCAATTATATCAAGAAAGGGGGGAGCTGTGCAGTAAGTAACAAGTATATCACAAATATGTCTAGAGATGTATCTTCATCCCTGTTGTGAACAGATTCTGTAGATGTTTTGTACTGATAAAATATTGACTATATATATACACAACAACACAAGGAGGAAGAGGGCCGACCTATTAAAGAGAAGTTGGATAAATTTCACTGTCGAAAGTAGTGTTTGTTTTAGGATAATTTTATTTCTTTTTGGTGGAGTTCTCTGATCACCCCAGGCTAGACAGAAATACAGACAGAGACGACCCTACAAAACATTATTTACATCTCTATGAACTAAAGACCACACATGTTTGCTGCCTCAAATGGTCTCAGAACAACATTTTACAACAGTAATTACCTTGCAAGAGGAAAAAAATCTTTGTAAACATTATAAACACTGACAAGACGTAGTGTCCAGGTGTTTCTTTAGTTTTGCTCATTATCATTATTAGTTTTGTTCTTCAGGTTCAACAGAACTCATCCAGCTGTGTCTGGTCACTTTGTACAGTCAGAATGAAGAATTACCTTTATATTAACACCAAGCAAATGTGCATATTTCTGTATAATCTTTGCAGAACATCACTATAACTCTCTAGAGCAACTTCTCTCAACCAGGGTTCCTTCAATGTTTACTAGGCGTTCTTTGAGCTGCTATTGATTGTCCTCTTTGAGCTGCAATTTGAGCTTTGACTTGCAATTGATAGGCAGACAGTGCCCACCCATCTTTGTGTCCAATGTGAGTTCAAAGAGGCACCTGCATGACACCAATGATCTTTTTATCTGTCTGAAAGGATGGCATAGTTTGGATTCTAGTTTAGCTCAGACCCCCCACTTGCACCTGGCTGGCCAGCAATGGAGCCAGGTGCAATTGAAGGGTCTGGTCTAGCTCCATTTGCTCCTTGCTCTCTTGCTGGCTGGCTAGGTGTAAGTGGGGGTGTAGGCTAACCCCTAAGTGAGTCAGATGCACGTGTAGAATCTGAGATAACCACAAAGGGTTGCAAGGGTGCTGGTTAGTCCAAATCCAGCACTCATACCTGGCTCCCCTGGAGGTTTAGCTCAGACCCTCTACATGCACTTGGCTAGCAAGCACGGGAACCAGGTTCAAGTGTTGTATCAGGGCTAGCAACTAGGGGAGCCATTGGCAAGTAGGCAATGGCATTGGCAATTCAGTAGAGCTTTCAGTAAATATATTGTAATCCCTGAAAGATTTATTCTTCCCAAAATTCCACTGTTTCACTTGAATTTGACATGATGATGGGATGCTAGCAAGCTGTTTGAACCCCACTGAACACTTTATATGGCCTTTGCACAGAATGGTCTTCAGGCTAGCATCTGTAATCTAAAACCTACATGAGCAAAGCCTTCAGGCAAAAAACAATGAAGTGCAAAGTGTAGTCCATTGACTACTGATTATAAGCTTGGTTGATCCTGTCACATCTTCTGGGGACTCCAAGTAAGAAATCTCTGCAGCTTCCCACACCTTCCTCATTACCAGGGCTTTCATTCTAACTACAATTTTCATTTTGTTATATTATGGCCCATTTAATACTAGCAGTTAACAGCAGCATTGTACAGCAGCCTCAACTGTACTTGAACCATTGGGAACAACTTTGTGCATGTATTAGCATGCAGTTGAAGTTGCGGTGGGGTTGCAGCAGTCTCTGGAAGCAGTATGTTGCTTCTGGCTGTGTTGTTGCTTTTCCTCCTCTAAAGGAAGAAACATATCATTCCCACAAATGCAAGGGCAAAACATGAAAATATATTAACCTGTGGTGTGGTTTACCACTCCTGGGAGAGTTTGCAACCCTGAAACATGAAAGGGCTTAGCAGAGGCATATGTTTCTCTTGCTTTGGTACAAAAATTAGGAATTTATTATTGAGGTTATAAAGCATTGTAACCCATCAATGGCCTCCCAAAACTAAAATATATGTATTAAAAAGAAATTGTAATTTTGGATCATCTCGCTGGATCATCCATGTTGTTAGTAAACCATTGAATGATCTGCACCTGATATTTTCACCTACAAGTATCAAGCGAAAAATAAAGAAAGAATGGAGTGGCCACACAAGGACCATATTTATGCATATGTATGGTTCTTGTAAGCCATATGCTTCATCCAATGCACAATACGAATAGCCACACTTCTATATCAGATCTGGCCGCTAGTCCTCATCCCTATGGAAAGCCACATTTTTAGCAGAGTCAGCTACTCTCAGCCAAGCATATGCATTAACCATTTATTTGGTCTGAAAGTCTTATTACCTCAGTGCATGTTTCAAAACACAAACAGATGTTACAGTCTGTGATTTCTGTTCTGTGGTCTCATATTTTCTCACGAGCGTCATGGTCTTGTTTCACCTCCTGATCTTCTCATATTCTTTGAAGTTAGCCTATGCGAGAAGTCCTTTAATTTACACTCAAAAACTAAAACTTTTTTTCAAAGTAGCTTTTAAAACGTTTTTAAACTATATTCACTCACACAGCCTTATGTTACAGTGTTCTTCCCTAGCAATCATCATTAAATGTAGTAGTTTGCAAAGTATACACACAGAAAGTAATCTTTAATGTCAAACTTATCAGGTGCTTTAATATGAGGTCAAAAAGGGATTAGCAAGTTTCCAGGAAAAATGTGTAAAGGGTGAGAGGTGCTGTGCTGCCCCAGAGAAGAGGCCCACACTAATAGCATGGCAATAATTGGCAGCTATTCTATCTCCCTGATAAGCAGAAGGATGGATGTGTACACATGGAACTCACACAGGCAGATTCTACTATATTTCAAAAGCCATATCTACAGCGTAACAGCTTATTTTGCAACTGTGTTATTTATAAAAATCATTTGTATAGCAATTATTTACCTTTTAAGCCCTTTTTACAATGCATTATTTCTTTCCAGATAAACTTGAAATGTACAGCAGGCTTTCAGACTCTTCACCCAACAATCATGTCCATGCTGTATGTCAGTCTACCCATTACTGCCAATACAACACATGTACATGGCAGCATGAAGTTTCTGTATATTGAGCGCCGATCGTTCACTATCTATTGTGTGTACTGTCGTTCAGTGATCGTGGATGTTTCTGCGGTACACTTTCTCCTTTACATGTCACTTCCTGCATCGTTCAAACGATCGTATCTAGCGTGTGTACACTATTGGTGGATTATTTTTGAACGATTGTATATTTTTGAACGATCGTATTGTTACAGGATTGTGCACAATACGATCGTTCAAAATAATTGTGCATAATCGTGCATATTCGTTAGTCATTCGTTTTCTAACGATAATTATTGCAAGTGTGTACCTAGCTTTAGTTCCATTTGGGACTGAATTGTATACAGTAAACTCTCTGTTATCTTCCACCCACACGGAAAATTGGCAGATTCCAGATAAATGGAATTTCTTGTTGCTTGAGAGTATTATACTACCGGTATACTAAGTATAATATATACTAAGAAAATTAAAATAGTAATAAAATAAAGGCACAATAGCAATGCAGTACAGTATATGAAGAGTCTGACCATTTACAAGTCCACTTATAGTCAGATACATATACCTGTACTGTATAATCAGAAAGCCCCACAAAAACACAGGGTAGTATAATGGCCGCAGTAGAAAGTCCATACCAAATTATAACTGGCCAGGAAAGCAGTAGAGGTCCTAATATGGATGTTTTGGGGCTTTGAGAACACATTGGCGCTGCACGAGTTATGCATGAAGTGTATTACTCTGAATAAAGAGAGTTTTCATTGTATGCTGTTTATTTGCTTCAGGAAACACATTACGCAAAAGTGTTATCTCATTCAACAAAATATTAACAGAGCACTGGTGTCTAGCTAGGAACTGGTGGAAAAACTTACTGCCAAGGCATTCTGATTCTGCTTTTGGGTGGATAGGAATTTACTGCATCATAGAGGTAGCAGAACCCATTGAAAATGTTCATGGACCCTGGTTTAACCCTGGCTTAAGAAAAACATATTTGCCTACATAGACTTTAAGGAAACATGCCACAGATGTATCCATCTATGGGGTAATCCCAAATGTTAGCCCTCTTTACCCTGACTAAACATTTCCAAGAAACATAAAATTAAAAATAATAAAATTATAATAATAATAAAATTAAAAATAGCCTAATTCAAAAGTAAAGGTCAGACGTGTTAGCTTCCTGTGTCCAGCCAAAATTTTTCCACAAATTTCGATATCCACTAATCTGTTTACTAGATTTGGGATAACATTGCGAATTTCATCACTTTTTGTCCAGAGGGACTTTAACAAAGACACTCATTTCCTTTGGCATGCTGAAATGCTGTTTTTGGCAATGCTGATCTATAGGCAAAAGAACAAGAGTAAAAGTACAAATACTGTCTGCAACGTGTAAGCATTATTTTATACAAACTTAGAGATTTTAAATTCTTGACTATCCGATCTTATTATACATAGATTATTTGCCTTCCCGTGGTACAGAGATGCGATGTACTGTGTGCACATTTGCTGCCACGTCCACATATTGGATATCAGCCTGGTAATGCATTCTTAGAAGTGAAAGTTCACCTTGTTTAGGGTACCCAGGTTTCATCAACTGTGGTTGAGCCAACAAAACAATTAATTCTATGAAATTGCTTTACAGCCAGGTTTTATGTTATGCATGATAACAAATGAGATTGAGGAATTGTGAAGGCGTTGTATTGCAATTCATTGCTTTCAATTTTGTTTGGCACCCCAACATACACATGACAACACACATATGTTTTAGTGGACATCAAAGCACAGATGTGACTAAGAGAAATTAGGAAGGAACTTATGTTATTGAATCAGTATATTAAGGATAATGATAATTAGCTTACACAACTGGAGATAGTTAAGTAATTTAGCTGAGATGACAGTTTACATTCTACTGGACAGCTGTCATGGTGGCAACTCTGGAACTTATATAGAGAATAATATATACTGAGATAGAAAGACAGTGTGCATGAAGTAAGTTGGACAAAAGTACTTGTAGAACAGTGTGTTCAGGCAAAAGGTGGTGGTTATTGTAGGTAGCTCTTGGTCATGGCACAAGTCAGAATCAGTAACGTAATAGAATGTTGCAACAAGCAAGTAATAAAGCCCAGCACATTTTTGGACAAGTCACAAGCCAAAATCAAGAAAAGCAGCAGAATGTAAAATAGCAGCTACAGGCAATACAAATCCAGCAATATGTAGAATGTGTTCAGGATAAGGGGGGTGGAGGTCATACACTGATGACAAAATCACAGAGCAGATAGAATAATATAGCTAAACAAAGGTTGTCATAAAGGTCTATGTACTAGCACGGTGTTTCTCAACCAGACACCTAGGGAACTCCTAGGGTGCTTTCAGGGTTTGTTAATTGTTAAATGAGCAATTTGTTACTCTTAGGTCAGTTAGGAGTCAAGATTGGAGATGTAATGGTGATGCGGACTTTACCTTCCAGACCTGCAACCTAGTTGTTTGGGTTAAAATGGTTGGTTCTGTTAGGGATTGTGTCCTTATGTTATAAAAGGGGTTAAGTGACACCAAGGATCTTTCGGGTAGTTGTAGGAATGACATTATTTTACACTAACCAGCAACAAAAGAGTCATTCTTCCCAGTGACCATCACACTCATATACTGTAAGCCGTAGATATAGATATTATAGATATTAAGTTCCCTGAAGATCTGAATGTTATTTTAAAGGTTAGCCCATGGTAAAAACGCCAAGGAAGGTTCTGGCTAACAGATTAAGTAGAATGGATCCTGCTACTATATCTTTGTAGCATTATTGTCCACAAATGTGTCCCTCATATGGTTTTAGTGAAGGATCTAATTGTCATTGAGCATGAGAGCAAGACAGCAGTTGGCAATTATTAGGAATTTAAAATAAAAGTGCAATCAGTCTGGATGGGTTTACACTTTGTGTCATAATTAGGTGATGGTGGAGACACATTAGGACAGTCTGAAAATAAAGGTGGGTCAAATGGCCTGAGGATATTGTCAGCTACACCATGAAGTGTGTATACACACAATGTAAGATGTATTTTCATCACAGATGTAAACCCCAAAGTGCCCCTTTATAGGGAAGAACTTCATTATTAGGCTGCTTTTCAGGGTAGTAACTGTAGAAAAGTTTTGCATAGCCTTCCAATTAGACCTTAGTGCTAAAAAGCAGCTGAATGAAAATGAAAGGTGACTTGCTGCATGGTACTTAATGCAGTTGGTAGTTCTAATGTTGTTAAGTGTACAATGGGCTTCTCTTTGAAGCACTCTGATCTTGTATATAATATTTTCATGTTAATGTGAAAGGTCATGAGCATACATCAGCTTCTCAGTGCCCATTACCCACCTACAATGGAGGTAAGATGAATAGACGGAGCTGCTATCAAGACAATAGTCTAGACACTCCACAATAGAAGGGTGTGTAGCTGCAAAGGTAGAAAGGAGACAAATAGCTATGTTATAGCTCTGTTTGCATCACCAATAAGATAGTCCAATTTAGCATTATCATTGCCTGAAGTGGACCTTACTGAAAAATAAAATCAGCATATAAGACCAAATTTATAAAGATCTGTACTTTGGTAAAAGAAAACTGTACCAAGGGAAAACCAACTATTGGTACTTGGCCCCCGGCTTGTGCATTTTACTGAGTATTATAGACATTCTTTGTAAATATATCACACCTTTACATTTTGATATTATTAGGTTTTTTGGCAGATTCTGATTTAATTTTGGGGCTGCTGTAACCTGCACTGTGGATGACTGGTATTTAAAAAGAGGTTGCTTATAGCATCCATCACCTATTTTCTTCTGTTTTCAATAAATTGTACAAGCAATAAGAACTTTTGACAAAAACTTTTTTAATAATATTATTTATTTTTGGATAAAGCTGGAAAGTATTTGTCACCTTGTCAGGAAGTTATTTCTGTCTGTGTCCCTATAGGGGACATCACTCTGACTCTCTGTTCTAGCCACCATTGGCACATGGGCATAGAGTGAGAAGGGTAATCCAAACATTTACATTGTTACCCAAACAGAAGGCAAAAATAATTATCCTAAAATGTGGGCTCTCCATGTTTTCTTTTCCTCTCTTTACCCAATATAGAAAACATTTTGGGTTAGGTCATATTTTTACAGCTACTTTAAATAGCATTGGGCTTGTCTTAAAGCTGACCAGACACTTATATTTCTGCATGATATTGATAGATTACCTGCATTACAGCCCTGCACCACTCAACATTCATTACATTTCAGCATAAATCTGAAAGAGCACCATCACCCCCTACTTTGTAAAGCTTAATATATATTACATGTCATGCACCCATTGACTGCCTACTGACTTTCCCTGCAGATGCCCAGTGCTGCCACTAGCAGTAATATTTTAATTAAGTAGCTTTCTTATGTTTTTGTTTTAATCAAATTTGTATCTTATCCATTAAAAAATCTAAAAGTGTATTATTAGATAGAATTCTGCTGACAAATAAGACTCCAGTGAGTCTGACGTGTACCCTGTACCGAATTAACAGTTTAAGTGTTGGTTATTTTCTTTCTTTGTCTTTTACAAATCATAGTTGTTCTTGTTGGCAATTACAAATCTGCCTGTATTTTACATT
This sequence comes from Pyxicephalus adspersus, assembly GCF_032062135.1. Taxonomy (NCBI): domain Eukaryota; kingdom Metazoa; phylum Chordata; class Amphibia; order Anura; family Pyxicephalidae; genus Pyxicephalus; species Pyxicephalus adspersus. Next base: position 26,011,656 of record NC_092861.1, on the reverse strand, counting down.
GGGACCACGGGAACAGCCTTGTAAGAACTGTGGTTCATCTGGCAGCTGACAGAATGGCAATGAGGAGCCACAATTGAGCTAAAACAAGGTTCATGGTAAATGCAAAGGAAATCAGATTTGGTTTATTATTGGTAAACAAGCCTGGGGTCAAGTTTACTAGATCTCAGGGGCAGTCCAATCAAGCTAGGGCAATGCTTAATTGTCAGGAACAAAACAATTGCAGCTTAATACTTTTCAAGCTTTTGTTAAGGTCCAGAACTGATGCAACTAAAGTTATGAGATAACAGATAAAGGCTCAATGAACTAAACTATTTAATGTCCCTAAGTTGTTCCCACCAAGGATAAGAGAAATAAAATATAGAGCCACTGTATGTTATTGTGTTACATAATGCAGTGAATCAAAGATTGGATGGGCCTAATTTATGGCATTAGGTGGGCCCTTTTGCAGAAGTTTATTGCACAATATTGAATGATTGGAGTGCACTTTGCTATGACAGTAAATAAACATAAGTTACAACTTGTGTTTGCCTTAAAGAGTATTTACAGCCCAAAATTTAAATTTTTTTTTTACAAGTAGGTTGTGTAGGATTTGGAACTTTTGACAAATAATTTCTTATCTCACTGGAGAGATTCATCTTCACCTGATTTGTTCTAATCACCATTGTGACTGGGAAAACAACGATAGGAAATCCTACAATTTTTAACTGTTAACTGAAAAAAATAGGGTAAATTTTCCAATGAGAACACCGGTTCCTCTGACAAATATTGAAGGAGGGATTCTTTTCATTTGCTGAGATTTCTTGTCAGTTCTGTTTGAGGCTCTAAAACAAAAAGGAAAAAATAAATCTGAGTAATGTATTGTTAAGAGAATATAAAATGTATCCAGGGCTGCCATAAGCACCGGAAACTATCATATACAATGAAGTATAGCTTATGGGATTTCCAAGATCTCACAATAATAGGCTTCATTGCACAGACGATAAGAAAAAACAAGATGCAAGTCTTCCTGGAGAGATCCCCATATCCCTATAGAAGAAATGCCCCCCTGGGGAGTGGGTAAAAGGTTTAGGGAATTAGCACACCAAAACACTACAGCCTAAAATCTTTAGGCCCATGGACAACTTGACCAAATGTGGAGCATGGTGCCCTCATGTCTGCATCCCAAAAGCAAAGAATTGTTTCTGAGGGATGAATTTTGGATAACCTGTGGGGAGTTAGGTACCAATGAAAGATACATTTTGTAGGCATTCTCTAGCATTAAAGTAATGGAGGTCAGTGAAATTTTGGTCCAGATCGACTCCCACTGGTCTGGTAAACATCTGTCCCAAATTTCTCACCCACGCCTCTATATAGGGAGCTTATTACTCTGCAATGACAATAACAGTTAGGAATATATGGAAGAAATCAGGCTTCAAACAAGGGGGTCATCCTGACATGCCCTATCAAAGTCAGTGTTAACCTGTTTTGCAACCTCCTTGAACAAATAGAACATTTGTAATACTGCTGCTCCAAGGCTCATGTTAAGATCATATTAAGTAAAAAAAAACATTCAACCACATGCCATACAAGGCTTTCTGGTAATTTTTAGTTGGGTTTCCTTATTCTCTGTCACTAATATTCTGTAAAGATCCTAAATGCATTTACATAGAAAGGTAAAACAATAACCTATAATGTTATTTAAAAATACAAATTTCATTTAAATGATAAACGACTATTTCATCTGAAATAAATCAGTCATAAACCTGGACAATGAAGGTCCATTTCAGTAAAAGTTGCTTGTAATAGTGATCATTAGGTCCAGAGATATAAGCTGATATTGCTGCATATGCAGATCTAGACTTTTATTTATGTCAGCACTTCCCCTTTCTTCTCCTTATATTGACCTTCTGTTTTCTGTCCAGTATGGAAGACCAGAGAAAGTTTGTATGATATTAAGTATAAAAGATCTGCACTTCAGACTTTGAGCATAACCTAGTAGTATTAGTAAAGTAGTACTGGATGAAATAAATACATAAAATAAAGTATAACATATGATAAAAAACCACAATTACACATCAAAGTATTATAGTCTTTTGGCTCTGCCAACCAATTCACCTGGTACATTTCTGGGTTCAAACCCTTTGATTTTCATGATGGTTCATTGATTCTGCCACCAAGGTATTCCAAGAATGTACATTGAACAAGGCTCATTGTACATTCTAAAGAAGATTGTTTACAGACAGGTAAGTTTGTTTGATTGCAGGAACAGAGGATACAGCCTGCCATTTTTAACATTCAAAAAATGAACCTTTGCTTTATTCAGAGCTTTCACAGGGCTAAGGACTGTGAGCGGGAAATCAATACCAGTGATGCTGAGTTACCTAGAATTCTGCTAATTGCTGGAGGCTGAAAAAGGCATGGGGGGATCAAAGAAAAGGTTAATATGTGCTGGTGAGAAAGTGGCATCAAAGGAACCCTCTTGCATTTCTTTGCATGTGCAAAACTTTGTTTTAAACTGCATGTGTTTGAAAAAAAATATATATATACATCACCTTCCAGCAAATAATTGCTGTGGGATATTTATAATATGATCAATGTTATTTCCAATGTTTGATGTGCATTGCATTAAGTAAGTCCAATGATTTGAATAAGCTGCCAATGCACCTAAAACTTTACTATTTCTTTCCAAACCAGTGAACCATTGCAGTTTGTGGATTGCTGCAATTTATGTGAATTTATGTTGGAGTGCCAATTAAAATGACTCTGCTACACCCGAACACATGTATTGTGTGCTACTGTACTGACTGAGGTACCCTGTGCAAATGGGACCTTAATAAAACAAAAAAACAAAAAATAACACATTTATTAAAAAAAAGTAGAAATACTATTATTGTGGAGAAAGGAGCCATCTAGTGGAAAATGTTTTCCCATACAAAATATACAAATACAGGGAAGCTTTTTCAACTGTTCAATACTGAAGAATGCTTGAAGTAATTATGAGGTTTAGAGAATCCATGTTAACAAATATTTTATTTACTAAAGATAGTATGATGGTGTGAACAGGAAGTTGTAGATACAATCATGGTTGACTAAACCCTGTTGTAACCCCTCTTTTCTATGCCACAAAACTATTTTTAGTAATAATTATAAAACAACTAAAAATTATGGCAAGAAAAAAAAAAAAGACACAGGTACATTGGTGATTACTAGGTTCCTTGTTACACTGGTGGTTAGTGGAGAAATCCTTTTTTACATTAGTTGTCAGCAGAGAAGTGTCTTCTTAAATTGGTGGTTAGTGGAGAAGTGTCCTATATACTGCTGGTCAGTGGTACTGTGTACCCTTACATTGGTGGTGAGTTGAAAATGGTCCCTTTATATTGTTGATCAGTAGAGAAGTGTCCCCTCACATTGGTGGTGAGTGGAGAAGTGCTCCCTTATATTGGTGGTCAAGAAAGAAGCGTCTCCTACATTAGTGGTTAATGGAAAAGTGTCCCCCTACATTGGTGGTCAGTATAGATGGGTCCCCTTACATTGGTGGTCAATGAAGAAGCATCTCCTACATTGGTGGTCAATAGCGAAGTGTCTTTTTAGATCTTTAGCCTAAGGCTTTTTTTATCCAAACTAGTGACTAAAGCAAAGACAACCTTAGATATCTCATACATGTTACCTGTGTAGTTAGTGGTCAGTGGAGAGGTGTCCGCTTACATTGGTGGTCAGTGGAGAAGTTGGTAAATAATGGAGAAGTGTCTTACATTACTAATCAGAGGAGAAGTGTTCCCTTACATTAAGCATCTCCTATATTGCTGACCAATGAAGAAGTGTTTCCTACATTGGTGGTCAATAGAGAAGTATCACCTACATTGGTGATTAAAGGAGAAATGTCTCATACATTACTGGTCAGTGGAGAAGTGTTCCCTACATTAGTGGTCAATAAAGAAGTGTCCCCTACATAAGTGGTCAATGTATAAGTGGCTCCTGCATTGGTGGTCAATAGAGAACGTCTCCTACATTGACGATCAATGAAGAATCATCTCCTACATTGTTGATCAATGGAGAAGCGCCTCCTACATTGTCAATGGAGAAGTGCCTTCTACATTGGTGGTCAGTGGAGAAACATCTTCTATATTGGTGACAATGGAGAAGCGCCTCTTACATTGGTGGGTCAGTGGAGAAACATCTTCTATATTGGTGGTCAATGGAGAAGCGTCCCCTACATTAGTGGTCAATGGAGAAGCTTCCCCTACATTGGTGGTCAATGGAGAAGCGTCCCCTACATTGGTGGTCAATGGAGAAACATCCCCTACATTGGTGGTCAATGGGAAACGTCCCCTCTGTTGGTGGCCAATGGAGAAGTGTCTCCTTAGATGTGTAGCTTAAGGCTTTATTTATCAAATCTAGTGACTAAAGCAAAGACAACCTTTGCTTTAATGTCAGACACAGACTTTGGTTGCTATGGAGTCTTCCAGTCATCAGTGCTGCTTGGTGCCAGTCACTGTCATGTAGGTCACTGGTATACTCATCACTGATTACTGCATCCGCATAGCATGTGAGGTATATTATTTCCTAAAAAATCAATGGCACTTTCTAAATGTGACTGAAATATTGGTGACTTTTTCTGAGTATGAATGGCAATCTCAGATTTTGCAGATTCCTCCATAGAAATATTCTAGGTTTTAAATTCCAATTAGTTGTATATTGAAATATAATTTTCCTGAAATTTTTTTTGAAATATTACTAATAATGGTCATTTAATAAAGGATGTAGGAAAAATAATAATGAATAATAAATATTATAAATTCTCCTCTCCTTTATAATTCTTTTTCTTCTCTGTAATTGTTTGTAGGTTTGTCATTTGCAGCTCCTATTTTTTGTACAGGGCCCTGTAATATGTTGGTGCTTTATAAAGAAAAAGTAATGATAATTTGTATATGCTGCTGCTATAACACATATGATAATACTAATAATATCAGTAGGTAACCCCACACAATCATAAAGTGTAATGATAGGAGAGCATCATCTGCTACAGCCGGACTAACCACCCATATATCCACTTACATCACTTTGCTGGCATTGGTGCCCAGGTGACTTTTGTGGGTGACATTTGTGGGTGACTGTTGTTAGCACCTCTCTTCTTCAGGTGACTGGGCTTCATCTCTTTACATTATATGCAGGACCTCAATCAGAAATTTCTGGGCCCCATACTAAGTAAGCTTCCTTAACCCCTCTGCCCAAGTACAGAAGTACCCCTTGTCCCCCTCCGATAGCAGCCCTCCCCATATATAAGCACCCAAAGAGGTCCACATCCCATCTCCTTAACCAGAGATCACACTTCACTGCTGGAAGATCTCCATTCTAAAAGAGGCAATTATTGTAACCTGTAATATTAAAGACAGGATTTATTTTTTACTTCTGTACTTCTATTAAACTGACCAACAATTAACCACAGAGGAAGGATTTGAGGGTTATTTGGCTAGTTTACATGTATTTTGTAACCATAAAGTTTTTATATTGGCACTAAATGTTAATAAAGCGTATTTTTTTTAAAGATATTTTAAAAAAATTAGTTTACTGTTAAAATCCCTGGTTGACATTTGGCCATGATTAAGGACTGATATCTTTTATTATTATTAGATCATTCTTATCCCCAAAAAACACCCCATTAACTCCTTTCTTTTCCTATCACATCTCCCTTGGCCAGTCTTGAGGACCTTAAAGTGGACCTATGTTGAGAGCTGATGTACGTTGCCTTTGCTGAACTCAAAATAAAGACTGTAAGCTTTTCGGGGCAGGGCCCTCTCCTCCTGTATCACTGTCTGTATTAGTCTGTCATTTGCAACCCCTATTTAATGTACTGTGTAATATGTTGGCGCTATTTAAATCCTGTTTATTAATTATTATAATAATAATAATATTATTATTAATAATAAATTGTCTATAAGTAAAGCTGATTATTTGGTTTCAGTAGTTGCAGTCACAAAACCTAAAACATTTATGCAAATAACTTTGTGATAGGTTTTGTTGCTTTTTTTCTGAACATCATGAGTTGTGTATTCATTCTGGGTCAGTGATTCAGAAGGTATGAAAGACTGAGGATCAGAACACAAACCAGGCAATCTGTGTATTTTAGATCCAGGTCAGCAATGGCAGCTGACATCATCTCTCAGTATAAGTCCACGTTAGAAGACAATGAATTGACTGAAGACTAATGCTTACAAACCCTTCGTAGCTTGAATATTGCTTAGATTTCTTTTATCAGCTGTTTGGTAAACTGGAAAGCAATGCAGGCCAACATGTGCCCTTTCTGTCAATATAATTGCATTAGAATCTCACTGTACAGTAGATGTCAGATCTCATGACCCAGCAAAGTATTTAGCACTCCTATGGTGCTCCTCTAGCAAGCAACAATTCCCAGATGAGCATTATGCTTGACAAGGGGTCTCACTTATCTACTGGAGATAGACCTTGTCAAGTGAAGATAATTGCTCTTAGAGACCTATTAATCATTACACTAACCAGGGGTGTACTTAGGCTATCTGACCATGAATTATTTTTTAAACAAAACATAGGGACATGCTTTTATACAGATAATAACTAAAGAGGCTAAATTCTAATATTATGGTGGTGACTCGTCAATATGTATAGAAATCATTGCTATCTAGGCAACATATAGGCTGCAAATGGACAATCATATGCAGTATAAAGCTGCGTACACACTTGCAATTTTTGTCGTTGGAAAGGATCTTTCACGGTCCTTTCCAACGACAAGGGGCTGCAAGATGCATGAACGATGCTGTACATACAGCACCGTTCATGCTCTATGGAGAGGGGAGGGGGGGAGCGACGGAGCGGCACCCTGCTGCGCGCTCTCCCCTTCCCTTTTATTACGATCGGCTGTCGTCCATCGTCCGTGGATCCGGCAGGTCGGTCGTCCGGACGATGGACGACACCGACTGTACACATGGAAGATTTTTGCCCGATAATTGGCCGATGCCGATTATCGGGCGATAAAAATCTGCCGTGTGTACGTAGCTTAAGGCTGTGTACACACATGCAAAAATCTTTCACGATCCTTTCCAATGAAAAACAAAATGCGTGATGCATAAACGAGCTATTACGACTGTTCCTCGTTCGTCATCTGTGGATTCGCCAGGATGGTGGTCGGTGTACACACGCCAGATTCTCGTCTGATATCAGCCCTGAGCCGACGAGAATTATCTAACTTGTGTACGTAGCCTAATACACAGACAACAACCAGATAAATTTGACAATAGTAGGAAAACAATTGGGCAATGTGTGGACAATACCCAGGCAATATTCCTATACCAAATATTATAGTAATACACTAATAGTGTCCTGTGGGTGCCCATTTCCATATGCACATTTTATAGATTTTATATAGTGCAGTATTTATATGCTACATTTTAACACAAAAAAATAAAATTTTTCTAGGTGAAAACAGTGTAATTTTTTTCTAGTCTTTATTGCACTGAGGATTTTTATATAAATGGACTGCCTAACATTTTGGCTGAAAAATAGAACTGCTCACATATCTGCACTGATACAAATATTCTTAAATCTGTGCACTATAATAAAGATCAGCTGCACAGAAAACATATATATATAAAATATAAAACAAATATATATCTATAAAACGATTCTTAAATCTGTGCATTTAATTAAAGGTCAGTTTTATAAAAAAATATATATATCCCAGTTAGAAGTCAGTAGGTTGCACCTACATACCAATCATCCCCTCGGAGACACAGACATGGGGAAGACATAATTTGGTGTAACTTCATTAGAAGACCGTAATTACCTTGTCACTCTCTCATAGTAACATTTCATAATTATGAATACTACACAATGGAATGACATCATCTCTTCTTTGCATTGGGTGTAACTGGGAATTCTAATGGGAATATCTCCCCACTGGAGTCTCCATGAAATAAGAGAAGTCAGTATGTGATTGAAATTTCCATCAATTGAAAAGCTAAAATATAAGTACAGGGTGGCCATACCCTCTAATAGGTGTTTTACATAGACCTGTTTGTGTTACGGCCATATTGGTCTTTTCCATAGAATACTTGGCATATCCATTTACAGGGAGCTGAATCCATTTTGTATAGAAGCCCAACAGGTGCAGTGTTAAGTGTTCTAATAAATCACACCTTCTGTATAAACAATCTGAGGCCCAGAAGCCCTTCCTCCCTCGCACACAATGAAGCGTCTGTAATATAACATCACTTCATTAGTCCTACACAATCATTCATTAACGTATCTCGCTAGGAAGAATCAATATGTTAGGATGGTTCCATAAACCAATCTGTCTGACAGCCTAGTCCAAACATTGCATGGCTGCCTCTCCCCAGCATTCCAGAACATGAGTAATTCCATCACCCCGGCCCTGGTAAGACCAACATGACAGTGGAAGGATTATTCTGAAATAAGGAGAAAAACACTTACTGGTGTACACACCTCGATAGACATGGAAATGTAATAACACGCCTATATTATATCTGTATTATGTTCATACTGAAATCAAAGAAAGATGCAGAACTGGAAAAAATTAACCGGGGTCCTAGAACAAAAAAAACTATCAACTTCTCCAGATTGTGATAGGTAGCTTGTGTTGGGAAGTTGATAAATTATCCTAGAAATGTTGGTTTGGCAGCTATGAATTACCATCATTCGAAAGGACTGAGCCTTGAGAAGACGGTGATCCTTAGGTAGACTGGCTCAGGAATAACATAGCTCAGTGTCTAGGTCACACAGAGATATCATGCAGCTGGGATAACAAATTCTTTTATTATATGGGGAATGGATATACAGGTAGTCCCCCAGTTAAGGACATCTGACATACGGACGACTCCTAGATACGAGCGTGGCTTCACTGCTGAACACAGCTGAGGTTGTGGGTGATCTTAGGGGGGTGAGCTCTTCTTTAACCTCTTGTAACTCTTAAATGATCAAGACAAACTCTGTAGTTGTTTCTTTTTGCATATCAAAGCACAGCTTTTTTTTTTGCTTTGTTTGTGACACTGTGACGATTTTATAAAGTAACTGACACCACACTGCCTAATAATATGTTGAGACAAACATCTGTACTAATTGCATTTATTAAAATAATGTGCCCATTCGGATATACATACAAAATTCAACTTAAGAACAAACCTACAGTCTCTATCTCGTATATAACCCAGGGACTACCTGTATATGAGAATTTTTAAATGGAGAGGGATTCACAGGGTTAGCATTGACAAAAAGAAAATTACAAGCCCACATTAATGGACACATTGGGCCTGATTTATTAAAACTTGCCAAGGCTGGAGGGGATACACCCTCATTAGTGAACCTGGGTGATCCAGCAAACCTGGAATGGATTTCCTCAAAGTTATTTGGTATTAGCAAATGATTTAAATCCTGGACTAGATCAATTCCAGGTTTGCTGGATCACCCAGGTTCAATAATAAAAGTGTATTCTCTCTAGCCTTGGAGAGCTTTAATAAATGCAGCAAACTTCCTCTAATAATAGAACAACTACAAAATATCTCATACAGCAATGACGGCTGGTTATCCCTCTAATTCTTATAATTACACATTGAGCCCAATTTATTAAAGCTCCTCAAGACTGCAGAAGATAGACTATCATAGGTAATCCGAAAAATTGGAATGTTTTTGTTATAATAAATTATTTTTAAGAAATCCATTCCAGGTTTGCTGGATTACCCATGTTTTCCCATGATATCGTCTACAGTCTTCCAGAGCATTAATAAATCATCCCCATTGTAGCTCGGAATCCATACATACCGTAATATCCCTTTTTTAATGACCTCCTACTAAGATTTGTACTGCAATCCAATTATCTATAAGAATTTAAATGTATTTGCACAAATGTAATACATTTTATATTAAAAGTCGGGGAAAACAACAGGAATAAAACCAGAATATTTTGTACAATATAATTGGGTAAATAATTATTTACAGATGAAATTTGAAATAAATCCCCTTTATGGAATATTTTTATCCTGCATTATACTGCCATCTGGTGTACAAAAATGAAAAGTGCAACCAAACTAAATAGAAGAAAGACAAACCACAGTAATAAATGGAAGTGAAAGGGCTGTATTGATTTTATAAGACCCTAATTGACCTTTTTAATTTTAACTTATCTTTATGGGTGACACCCTAGAAGCCCTTTAGGAAGTGCTTTTAGGATCTATTGTGTTAAGGGAAATATGTAGGCAGGCAATTCCAATGCTCTTCTAAAATATTAGTTGCCTGTTAACTGTTTTTCAAATGGCTTTATTACTTTTGAGTGACTGATCTGGAAAACAATCTGCAGTTATTTGTTTTGGGTCAGTAACAAACAGTATTGATGCCACTGGATATAGATGAGATTTAGGTAGATAGGTAAATAATACACGAAAAAGCAGAGGCAACCCTAGATTTTTTCTTTTAAGTTTTCTTTAAAGATCAGATAATATAAAAACATTTTTGTCCAGAAAAATCTTCTTAAGAGCAGGATTGGTTTCTTGTACACTACAAAAATGTATATTATACTGAATACACACACACATTAAGTTTATCTACTTACTTGATCACATGTAAAATCATACTTTTAATATAGTTAATAAGTATGAAAAATGGTGGTTGCTCGCTAATTGGATCGCAGATAGTTGTGTGGTTGCCAAGCCTGAGGATAAACTGCAAGTATATAGAAGAAAGAGCAAAGGCAGGCTTTTTGTGGCAATGCTTTGTAAAAATTTAATTAGGTTTTAATATAATCAAACATAAAATAAAGAAACCTTTTTTTTTTTATTAATTATTTTTATTAAAAGATATCAAGGTACATACAAATAAAATAAAATAAAGTGGTCGTAACAGTTCAAAAAAGAACATACAGCAAGGTTAGGTTCTAACAATACATATCTTCAAGCTTGTGGCTTAACGGCCAACCGCATAGAAATACAAACATTGTAACCAACCAGTTGTGCTGTATCAGTACCAGGAACCATGATATCTTAAGGTTTTCAAAAACATTTTTATAAGAAAAGAAAAATAAAAGAACAAAGTAACTAATTAAAAAAAAAGTAGTTAAGAATAAAAAAAAAAAAGAGAAAAAGGGAAGAAGGAAGGGGGGGGGGGGTTAAAGTGGGCATTGACCAGCTATAGAATCAATCACATCTCTGAAACAGTGGCAGAATGCAATTAGGCATCCAACCCAGAATACTCAGGTATCTAGCCGGGTGGTCGTACCAAGCGGCAATATTCCTCAGTAGTGATAAAGTGGATCCAGTGGTACCAAGTCTGTGCAAATTTTTCCGCTGTCTTAGCGTCAGTGGATATCATATCCTCCATATGATATATATCAGCAACCCTTTGAAACCAATGTACTACCGTCGGAGGGGCAGTATTCTTCCATAAGGCTGGGATACAGGCCTTAGCTGCATTGAGAAGGTGTCTCAGGAGAGAGTTACTATAGCACCTGCGGGATATGTCCGAAACATGAAGAAGTGCCAGGGCCGGATTCCCCCTTATATCCACTTCTGTAAGCTTTAGGATAATATTAGCTAAAGAAACCTTACTTGATAACAGAGATATCCTATACTAGATTCATATTCTAGACATAGTGCTCCTATGATCAAAATGCAAATAATTTACATATTTGAAGCATATTCGGCATATGCTTATATACTTAGAGTATCCTTTTGTCTCTATTTCCCCGATGCGTTTCGCCCAAACTGGTTTCCTCGGGGGATAAAAAACTTGGATTACAGTATGTAGGTTATGAGGTACTCCAAATATGACTTAAATTATTAGGAGGGTTTGAAAGTACAGTGGTGTGTGTTGGCTGCATTTGACGTTGGTTATCTCCCAACAACTGGGAGCTTAAATATTCTGTCCTGGAATGGTTGGACAGAATTCTTTTATTCCATGGAAAATTGGATTGCAAAGCAGGAGGTGAGTTTGTTGTCATTTGAAGTAGTGTGATAATTGATGAGAATTGGAAGGAGAGCAGATTATATTCTTCTCGTTGAAAGATGATGTGAATCAAAAAGAAGTGATAATATTCTCGTTGGTGATAGATGTGACGAGCAGTATATCCGCAGCCAGCCACCAACAGAGTACCTGGCAGCTGGCTCAAAATTGTGGGCAGGCAAGACTTTTTTTTTTTTTAACATGCTTACCTGCTGGTTCTCAGTCTTCTTTAACCAGTACACTGAGTTGTGCATGAGCAGCTCAATGCAGGATGTCAGGATATGGTGGCTGTTCCATCATGTCCAGGGCTGAATGACCTCCTAGGCACATGCATTGGATTTATTTCCCATCCTAGCCAATCAACATGGCGGATATCCAACAACTGAAAAAAGAGCAAATAAAGATGGCGGAATCTGTGATGGAGCAAGGACAGGTGAGTGTAAATAAAAAAATCCAACCAGGCAGGTATGTTTATTTTTTTTGCAGAAGAGACATTGACTATTCTTTTCTGCATATTATTTTTACATTTAGTTCCACTTTAATGCAAAGTTTTTGACATCAGTAGACACTAACAATGGTTTCTATGATGCACTGCGCTCATACCATCAGTACATAAAAAGAGTCATTGTGTTTTTAAATTTACACTAATCAGGTTTTCACTTTCCAGCCCATGAAAATCAGATTCAACATTTTCACACAGGAATGCTTGTGCCAGGAATGCCTACACACCACTTGTGAATACTCATGTGCACTGTGCATGCTTTTAATGTTATTTAATATGCAGTTTTTCTGTGTATAGCTGCCAGGTGGCATCAAGCTTCATGATACCTCTAGAGTCAGTATGGTCGGTAATTTGAGGCATCACAGAATAAAGAATCATTTTGCAATCATTATGTAACCTATAACCATCTTTGGTACCTGAACTGAAAAGAGGTCCCCTTGGTTGTGATGAGTCAATTTGCAAAACTGAACGTCACAATGTTTCATTTATTATTTTTACTTTTTTATTTTTTAAGAATTATGCCTGTATTCCGAGAGCAATACCCTTTTTTACCTCCTCCCTATATTGTCCATGTTGATCTATAACTTTTCTTCCTCTTACTTTGCATACTTAGCCTAAAATAAACGTGTTTCTCTAAAATATCCAGATCTTTCAGCAAATTGTCACTCAAGAATGCTTGACAAGTGGCCCCCCTGGGGTTCTTCTGGCTTGGTTTGGAAAAAGATTGTGAAATGAAGACCTGTTTAGAGCTGGATAGCCAAAGTACATGAAATACCAGATGTCTTTTTATGGACGTTATTTATTTCCACTAAAAATGTTCAATAAATAAAAGTTTTAAACCTTTGACTTGTTTCAATAAAAGATCAGAGAGGACATTTAATGTCATTGACCAGTAGGGAATAAAGCTGCTTTCTATGGATTGGTGCGTATTGAACAATAGGCTTCCTGTGGATGGAAAGATTTATTTAAAGGAAATGTATCGTGAAAAGTTGTAAAATTGGTGGTATTTTTTAGCACGCTTCTTGACATCTATATTACCACGGCATGTTGCCTACCACTATCCGATCACCAAATTTGTCATAAATCGCCGTAATATAATAACACATTGTTATTGTATAAGAAACCAGCAACAGTTAGGTCTTTTAATATAGGTTGCATTTATTATTACCCTGTGTGAAAAGTGTGAAAAACAGTCAAAAGAGAATAGAAAGAGTACTTGGTATGGGTCCCTTTTTCTGTTGGCTCCCCATTTCTTGCAGCTGAGACTTGTCAGTAGGAATCAGATTTTTCCCAATGATCCTGCACCCATACCCTAGCCTAGCCAGGCCCAGGAGTGTCAGGTGCATCCTGCCCTGTTTCCTTAAGCCATTAAACTTCCATGGTAAGTGGTACCCCCTTTCACTTTCCAAATCCTCACACATTCATCTTTCCTCCAGTGCCTACCTAAAGGGGTGCCAAATGAAACCATAGGTCTGGCATGCAAATACAGTAGTGATTGGTTCTTACCTTGCTAAAGCCATGTTCCTCCCCTGCCACAGAAAGTAGCCAACCATCAGCCCCTAAGGAGAACATAATATATTCTAGACCAGGTCGATCACGATCTACCGGTAGATCGCAAAGGCAACTCAAGTAGATCGCAAAGCTCTGCCTTTCAAAATAAACTCTACCGCGCACAGGAGTTATTACCTTTTTATTGTTGCTAGATCATTTTGACTTGGTCATTTTAAAAGTAGCTTGCAAGCCAAAAAAGTGTGGGCACCCCTGATCTAGAGCAATCTAGCATATTCCAAAGCTTAACTTGTTATGTCTTAAAGGCACCTTTATACTAAATGCAAAAGAAGCTGCCAGTAGCTGTTTGAAAAAAATGGAGGCCAAATGTTTCTCTGGCCAGAAAAAATTTAAGTCTAAAATACAGTGAAAAAAAATATCACCTTTTAAGTAATAATAGTCTGTAGGTGAATAAAAAATAGACTTCCTGTCTCAAAACTGCTGTTTGTGTTTTCATGAACATCTGTGTCTTCTGGCTGCAAAGTCTGCACCTAGTATGCATTTCTCCCCAGGCTTCTAATCATCCCAGAGGAACAAGCTGTTTCTGTGCTAATGTTTTATGCCCAGTCCAGAAATGAATCTGCACCTGCATTAACCTCATTCCTTGTATTTCCACCAGTCACAGCTATAATAAAAATGATTACATACTATGAGTGTCATAGAGGTCTAAGGAAGGATATCTTGGCACTATCAATATTGATAATAGTTCACAGAAAAATTATTTTGGATGTAATTCTCACTATATGGGACGGTTAGTAGACTTTAATCTTACCATTTTCATTACATAATTTCCAGCATAATTAGATTGTTAGAACTGCAGGGGGCCTCAGCCAACATTACAACCCCTAAAATGGCGCATTTCACCTATAGCTACCTCTTACAGAATTGACTTTTGATCCATTTTTCTGTAAATGTAATGATCATTTTAAAGTGGAAATGACTTTGAAGAAGGAGAAATTGGTGAGGGTAGCATGCTTTTAAATGATATAAAACTGAAACATACAGAAGGAAGAACTGGAATGCAGATCTTTATAAGAGTTTGAATAATAATCCAAAATTCCCCTGGATCGTCAACCCTATTACTTTTCAATCTATGTATTTGTTTAATAAAAAAAGGGTGTGTAGTTCCTAATAAGTCAATATGTGATGTTTATTTTGTGCCCTCACACATAGATATTGGAACAAATGGCCTTGTATACAAAGTAGTAAATTATTGTGTGTGTCCTGAGAACATTCTCCGTGTTGGCAGAGATGTATTTCAGAAATGAAGGTATGCATGTTGGCATTTGTATTCTCTGTTTGAAGTCATCATAAGAGGATTGGCATCACAGAAACCATAAATCTAAGGTGTAATAACTTAGTTTTGACTTAGAGCCCTACAGCTATAGACAGGTGAGACATCTGCTTTCATCTCATACATCTACTTATGTCCTCTCTATGTAGATACAAGAAGACATGAGGACTGCTTTTATCAAGCTTATGCTGCTAAATCAGGAACAGATTTGACATAAAAACTATTTTTATTTGAACTTGAAGGGTTCTTTATGTGTATCTGATTATGAACACTATGTAGAGGTGAATCTTAAATTTACTGTCCACAGCATTGAACATGAGATTATCTTAAAGCATGGCTAGAAATGAGACCTGTATTTATAGAACTGAGACCTTTTACGTATCCCCAATCAGGATTTGCTGTAAACACAACCTGTTTCAGCTGAATAATTGCCCAAGGCACCTACCTTCTCCAGGTCTACAAATGACAGAATAGGGAAGGGGGTGTCATTGTCCTTCCCGCGACTGAAGTTAGAAGATCTGAGAGACTGGCTGCACGTGAGGTTATCTGACAGTCTCTTAGTTTTCATTTGTTTCTGTGTTGTTGTTTGTAATGACCACACCTCTTGTCTCAGCTGCAGCTGGTGGTCATTACTGCTCCTCCATTTAGTCTGGCCTCACACTTCATGCTATGCGGTTGATATTCACTGCTTGGATGTGGAAGAGCTGGTGTGTTGTCCTATCCAGAGTTCCTGCTCATCCATTTTCTATTGAAGATAAGTTGTACTGCTCTTGGTGTTTTGTTGTTCTCTTGTGCTCGTGGTTACTAGGCCTCAGGGAGACACTGGGTCCTTCATCACGGAAGGAACCAGTGGTCTCAAGCCCAGTCACTATTTCTACGGCAATTCAGGGCTATTGAGGCCTAAGTTCCGGTGTATGAGTATTCCCACCTTCAGGATCATACTGACAGGAGTCAGGGCTAGGTGAGGGTGTCCGTAGGTGGTGATCGTTTCCATCTCCCTAACCTTTGAAGGCCTAGTCCCTTGTCTTTATCCTTCTGTTTTCCTTCTGGTGTTCCTCCCCTCCCCTTAATTTGTGACTGGGGGGCAGGGGAATGTCACTAAAATTACCAGCAGGGATGCTGATGTTGGTAGTGAAACCACAGTTGAGGTTTAATGTACCTGGCTACAACGTCTCTTTCCCTCCAGCACTCGGACAAACTACAGAAAAATCCCAAATATCTCAGGATCTCAGACAAAGGGAACATAAATCTCCTCTACATTCACAAGGATTTTTCTTATTATTCATCCAAGTCTCTCAATATTCCAGTTTGATCTTACTTTATGAACTTTCAATTTGGCATTTTTTTTTCTTTATCTTCACTCAATATACGTACGTCAATAAATATCCTGAGGAAGTCGCTGGGCGAAATGTGTTGGGTATGAGACGTTTCACAGCTCCAACCTTATTGATCTATAAGTAGTGGTGTTCTGTCTAGACCTATGATCCCGATGGGCAAGGGCAGCATTATGTTTTTATTCTAATCGAATATAGATCATCCGTAAATACATGTTTTGTGATTTAGCCAAAACCCCTGCTCTCCATGTATTCTTTCCACGTATTAAATTTAATGCAGCATGTTAATCATGACTTCCTATTCAGAACAATGCAGCAAATTGCAGAGAAAAAATACTGTCAGAAGGAAAGTTCTTTGTTTATTATTTTTCTTAAATTTGGCATCATAGTAACACTGAATGACAGGTAAAATCTATTAATAAACCTATAAATTTAGCCATTTACAGCCTTCTTAGGATTTCTGAGTTGCTGTGCATGTAACTGCATGTTAAAACACAAATTCCATGGTCAAGAGAACTATATTAAGGGACATGTAGTAAATAAATTATTGACAAAATTAATTGTACATTAAAAAAAAAGAAAAAAAGGGACATTTGTAAAATGTATTGCTCTTAGAGAATCAATACACTCAATGTGCTCTGTAACAGGCTGTAAAAACTGTAATTTTGTTTCCCAGATCTACCAATGTACTTTATGTAATATAGACTGGTCAGTGCAAGCTGCTGTCTATGCAGTGACATTACCATCCTTCCTATTGTAACACCATAACCCCAGCACCAGAAGATCTGGTGTTTTTCAGAAATCAGTTGTCTGCAAAGAGGCCATGGAAAATCTAGTGCAATACATTGTGTATAGGGCAGCAATAATGTGGTCACTGTTATACCTACAATATAGTGTGAAGGGGAAGAGCACATTCCATTGCTGACATGACTGTTTGGCTCCTAATTAATAAATCAATTGGGCTTTATAAATTAATAAATACATTGCACTTAATAATTTGGGTTCTTATATATTTTTTTAAAGTCTAAAATTAAAATTGCAATGGAAACGATATAATAAAAAATATAATTTTTGTTAATGAATGCAGAGTCTGGCTTTAACTCCAAGCATTTAGACAGATCATTTTCCTATTAGAAGGAGAAAACAACCCCTAATTGTTCACAGAGATCTTATAGTCGTCTTTCTACAGTTACAAACTCTTTCATTCTGATTATCTCAGGCGTTACATAGAAGTGCACATAGTCGATGCTTAACATAGATTGCTCCATGGTTCTGACAGACATCTAGGCGTAAAGAAGTCAAATGAGCCAAGAGCAGAAGTCTGCAGAGATATATATCACAAGATATCAACTGACACAAATTTCATCCAAGGATAATAAGACAGATTCTGGGCAAAGATTGAATCTTTTATTTTGTTAAGGGATTTGCAAATATATTATGTAGGGATTAATAATGATAGTAATGGACTTCATTTGGAGTACAATTCATACTTATTTAGAAAAACAAGTTACATAGATTATGTTATCTTCACTTTGAAAAATTATTAATGGTTGACATGACTGCTTTGCAATGTAAACACAGCATCACTGTAAAAATATCATCATCTGAGTGTAGCCGTACATTACCCAGCTATACTTCCTTTAATACAATTTATCTCAATTAAACACAAACTTTTTCATTATGTTAAGTGGAGTAGTCCGCTAGCTTTGTAAACTTTACCTGCTGTACCAACAGGCACATCTTGGTAAGCATGGTGCATAGTTAATTATATAGCAGCCAGGAACAAAGCAACAATAAACTGGCATTCAGCAGGGTCAGGGATTATTATTAAAAAAACTGATAGATACCGGTACAAGGGAGCCATGGGCCTGATGAAAGCTGTAAGAAGTCAGATGCCTGT
This sequence comes from Pyxicephalus adspersus, assembly GCF_032062135.1. Classification (NCBI taxonomy): domain Eukaryota; kingdom Metazoa; phylum Chordata; class Amphibia; order Anura; family Pyxicephalidae; genus Pyxicephalus; species Pyxicephalus adspersus. The sequence continues at coordinate 25,993,120 of NC_092861.1, read as the reverse complement.
GCTGGTGCCACACCTCAAAACATAAATTATAAAAAAAAGCCTGAGAATCATTTTCATGGAAACATTAGGAGGTGTGGGCTTGGTATGAGCATCCTTCCCAAGAATAGCAGTAGACAGGACAAGTGGACTGGCATGTACTTCCATACATCAATGGCTCTCTTCTAATCCACCTGTATCTTTAAAAGTCAAGAAGAATAGACTACCACAAAGAATCTTACAATAAGTATCTACCAATATAGGAGTTTATGAGTGGCGGCCAACCATTACGTAAGTTTACCTTCTATACTAGCTTTCTAGTTTTGTTGAAGGCATATACAAATTTTTTACTTTCATCCTTCATACTTAGAATCTATAATTTGCTATCACGTGACAGTCCTACATTTTTTATACCCACTTCTCCATCTCTCATCTTACCTAACCTCCTATGAATAGTCCAATTGCGTTTTGGATATCGAGTAAGTTGAATATACATAGTCTCAAATCATCATGCTTTGCTTTTTGTTATCATACTACAATCTTAAATTACCATTTTATATTGAACACACATGTATTTATGCATAGTTGGCTAATGTTTATGTTATACTATAATGGACTTATTTGTATTCATATGTACATTTTAATATCATCTATTCGAATGTATATTATTGTTATGAACATTTGTGATTGCAAAAATCTCCTGAGGAAGCCTTTAAACTAAACGCGTCGGGCTGGGAGACAAAAATTTGCAATTGTCACAATGACCTCATGTGCTACTTATAGCATGGGCTCAGCAATTATGAAACAAGCATAGGTAACAACTAGTGTTGGTCGAATATCTCACTATTCGTTTCGACAGTGATTCAATCGCATAGGGAGATATTGTTTGGGTGATCGAATGCCTCAGCCAATCAGAGAGCACTAGAGGTTTTGAATGGGGAGACTTGTCCCCATTTAACCTCCAGTGTCGCAGATCGCACACTATTTGCAATGAATGCTGGCCGCGGCCGCATTCATTGAAAGATCCCCGACACTAGAGGTTAATTAACCTCCAATCCTGCAGATCGCACACAGTTCTCAATGAATGCTGGCCACAGCAGCATTTATTGAAAGATCCCTGGCACTAGAGGGTAATTAACCTCTAGTGCCACGGATCACACACTGTTCTCAATGAATGCTGGCCGGGGAAATGAAAATCCTGATGACGCTTGAGCTGTCATCAGGGTTTACCTTTCCTCAGCCAATCACAGAGCACTAGAAATGATGAATGGGGAAACTTGTCCCTGTTCAACCTCTAGTGCCCGGGGATCCCACACTGATAAGAGGACTCCCAGGGCTGCACAGAATCATCCTGTCATTGTGGGATAACCTGTAAGAAAATAAAAGTTAGTTACACAAATCATACACATTCAATAAATTACTTTTTTTAACACATTTTTTTACACACGAATTTGCGCCGTCAAATCCCGTGTTTTTCGGATCGGGTCTATCTGAATTCGAACAGCCATATTCGGGTCGAATATAAGGACAACTCAAATTTGAACACCAACACTAGTAACAACTTTGTCTAGCCAGGGTATTAGCATAGTAGATCTATGTTAAACTCAGATCTATTTTCCTGCAATAAAATATACATGTTTTAAACTCCCTTTTGCCACAAAAGCCTGCCTTTTCTCTTCTTTCTTTATTTGATATACTAAATGTATTTCTTTACCCAAGATGGAAAATACCATCAACCTATGAATTGATGTTCCAATTTACATCTTTGGTTTGGCAAATGTCTGTTGTATTAACTGAACTTTGAAGTTGAGAGTTGGGTTGTTTGCTGGCCAGCTATACCTAAAATGACAAAAAACAAACTCTTGGATGTCCCCAAAATTTACTCATCTGTTGATGGTCTGACAATATAAATTATATAGTGTAATAGGGTATCAAATACAGAAACCACTATAGGAGCCATTAGTCAGGCTTACATTTAGGACATCAGTGAGTCTGATTTGTAACTAGTGTTGGTCGAATAACTCACTATTCGATTTGTCAGCTATTCGCTCGAATAGAGCAAAATTATTCGGGTAGTCGAATGTCAAAGTCGAACACCATTAAAGTCAATGGGAGGAAAAATTCAAAATTAAAAATATAAAACGCTGGATTAACGCGGGAAAACGCTTCCATTGAACTCAATGGAGGCTTTTTCAAGGGGGTTAAAATATAAGTAAAAAATTGGACAAGGCTTTAATGTTAAATTATTTTATTAATGTGTGTGTGTTTGTGTAATTTACCCTTTTTTTTTTACAGGTTATCCCAATGACAGGAGGATTTCCAGGGTTGCAATGAACACACCCCTGGAAATCCTCCTGACAGTGAGGGATTGCAGGGCACTAGGGGTTAAATGAGGACAAGCCTCTCCATTCACCCCTAGTGCTCTGGCTGAGGTTTTACATTTCTTAGCCATTCAGCACTAGATATGAATGGGGTGACTTGTGCCCATTCATCTCTAGTGCACTGTGATTGGCTCAAGCATCATCAGGATTTCCCTTTCCTCAGCCAATCAGGGAGCAGAGCAGTCAGCAGAACTTTACTATGCTGAGAGCTCTGCTTCCCTGATCACTCCCACAGCCCTAGAGGAGCTGTGACGTGTTCTGTATGTGTAATACATGTCACAGCTCCTCTAGGGCTGCGGGAGTAATCAGGGGAGCAGAGCTGTCAGCATAGTAAAGCTCCGCTGATTGCTCTGCTCCCTGATTGGCTGAGGAAAGGGAAGTCCTGATGATGCTTGAGCTGTCATCAGGGTTTCCTATTTCCCAGCCAATCACAGAGCAGTAGAGGTGATGAATGGAGATACATATCTCCATTCAACCTCTATTGCCCTGGTATTGCCTGCGGTTACAGCTAATTGAAGGCACCTGCTTCCAATTAGCTGTAACCGCAAAGTTCCCACGGTCCAGGAATCCCACAATGACATTATGATTCATAATGTCATTGTCTGATAACCTGTAAAAAAAACAAGTTAAAATAAAACACATACAAATTCGATTCATTAAAGATTAATTTTTTTTTTTTTTTTAACTTTTTTTTCCCAAATTTTTGCTGTCGAATTCCGTGTTTTTCGGGTCTATGCGAATTCGAACAGCCATATTCGGGTCGAATATAAAGACAACCCGAATTCGAACATCAACACTATTTGTAACATGTACAGAATTACAGTTGGTAATATTTTTTTTGCTGGTACTTTTTTTTTTGCTTTTTTACTAGTCATAGTTGTTCTTGGTGGCAATAGCAAATCTTTTTACAATCTTTTTACTTTGTGTATTGGTCTGCACGGTAGTTTTACATTAATTCGATTACAGATAGCACAGATCCTGGTTCATTAGCACACAGTTTAAGCTGCTCAGAAATCTGCCAGGATTTATTAGTATGCACCTACCTCTGAAAACGAAAACATTTAGAAATAATCTGGGAAAGTAGGAACCTGTAGAAAACATAAGTTCTGAGATCTGAGATAGAGTATTTAATTTTTCCTGATATTTATACTGTAGAGTCTTCAAAGAATAATAGACATATTGACAAATTAGGAAAACTTAAGGCTCCAAGTCTGTCATCTAATAGAAATATTCTCACATAAAATACTATTATATGTTAGGAAGCCAAATAGTAATTAATCACTTTGTATTTCATTTTAAATTCTTGGAAATCGTTCAAGTGTAAGTGCAGACAAACAACTAAATACACAGCTAAAATACATATGTGTGAACTGTCTTACCTGCCAGAACTGCTGTTTAATAACTCAGGCACTAAAGAACATCCTGTCTACTTAACTACTTCAGTCAAGATATTGAAGCTTGGTCAAAGCTGTGATTGGATACTAAAATGGCAATGCCTCAGTTATCAGGTTGTACGTACACTAGTGTTGCCACTCTGTTGCATGCTGGTGAACACTACAGGTGACCATGCCCAGCAGTTACATGTGGCCATCTGCAGTTTTAATCAGTTTGATTTTTGTACAAGCATGGTCCATTGTTGTCACTGTCAGGAAAACAGTCTTAAATTATTGTGAGTGTCAAATGTAAAAAAAAATACACATACACAACAATGGGGCTAAGGAACTGCATGAGCTGTAAACTAAAATACAAAGATAGATTTCAAAATGTCTTTTAGAATACAATTTGATACCTAAAATGTCCAGTTGGAGTTTCAACCTTCCTCAATAAAAAAATAAATTGATACCCCAGTCACTGAGAAGAATTTCAAAACACAAAGGCCCTGATGTACTAAAGCTTTCCAGGGCTGGAGAGGATACACTTTCATCACTGAAGCTCGGTGATCCAGCAAACCTGGAATGGATTTCCTAAAAGTCATTAGCTATTTGTTAGTAAATGTTTTTAATCCTGGACCAGATCCATTACAGGTTTGCTGGATTACCCAACTTCACTGATAAAAGTTTATCCTCGCCAGCCTTGGAGAGCTTTAATAAATCAGGGCCAAAATGTTTAAAAAATTATTCAAAAAAAAATGTACAAAAGTTAGTTTATTGCTTATAATCATATTATGACATGACAACAAAGATCAGATTCCAGCAGGGAATTGACAATCTACATCATGATACACTAAAATAAAATTTGTAGTCGTCATTACACTGTGTAGGGATTTAATTCTCTGATACCTGATATGGTCATACCTTTATGATGGGAACTATAAAGGGTCTATGAATGGTAAGGGAACAGAATGTTGGTCAATGTAAACATTATTAACATTCTCTAATCATTTTCCCATGTAACCCTCAGACATTTCTGTTTCCAGGATTTATTAAATGGGTTTAGGTCTATTTTTACGTAGCCCACAACTTTCAAAACTACAGCAAGGACCTAAAAACCTAATTGTAAAATATAAAGATATCTGTACATGTGTTTATTTACCAATAAACTTCATATAAAGGAGGAAAATACAAGACTTCACATGAATATAGTGTGTAATAGAATATAGAAGTAGTATGTAGAAGAATATTATCAAAAGTGATATTACTTTGAGTGAAAGTTCTCGTCCCCAAGAAATATTTTTATGCATCCTATTAACTTTCTGTTTAAAAACCAAAATATTTAAAATTGACTTTGATTTACTTTATTGATGTAACAAATTAGAACAGCAGTTGTATAGCCAGAAAGCAAATCAAAGGAAAGGACTGATGTATAAAAAATATTAGTTGGGGATGGAAAAGTCAAAAAAGGAGAAGGAAATGAGCAAGAAAAAGTTTAGAGAAATACAAACAGCAAAAAGAGAATTGTTATTATTATTAATAATAATAATAATAATAATAAACACGATTTATATAGTGCGAACAAATTATGCAGTGCTGTACAATAAATAGGGGCTGCAAATGACAAGACGCATACAGACAGTTTAAGAAAAAGCTGGATGCTTTTCTAGAAGCACAGCATATAACTGGGTATTAAGGCTTTAAAGTAAAAATACCAGTGACTGTTGATCCAGGGAACATCGGATTGTCCCATGGAATCAGGAAGGATTTTTTCCCCCTGTTGAAGCAAATTGTACCAGGGGGTTTTTTTTTGCCTTCCTCTGGAACATCTATGTCTTATGGGGTTTTATATCTGGGATTTCTTTATTTTCCTAGTGGTTGAACTTGATGGACTTATGTCTTTTTTCAACCTAACCTACTATGTAACTATGTAAGACCCTGCCCAGAAGAGCTTACAATCTAGGAGGTGGGAGAAGTGTCACACAATAGGAGGGGAGGGGGGATGGAATGGTGGGAAGTAGTGAGGGTTTTAAAATATCAAAGAAATTGAGAAGGCAAGTTTGAAAAAATGGGTTTTGAGTGCTCAAGAGAATCTAAACAATTGTAATGTATTGTAAAAAAGTAAATAAATGAAATATACAAGTAATTGGAGTTTACAGAATTTTAATAGTGGGAAAAATAAATAAAACATGAATTTCAGCAAAGACTGAGCATGTGGGCTCATTCATTCCTGGCAGTTGGCATGCGGGGTTTGCCAGGATTATAGGCTGACCTGTGCATGTGCATTACCTTATAAAAAAATGGAAAATATTACAGAAAAATGGTGAAAATAACAGCTATATTTTTTTATTGCAGAAGGGACATTGCCTGTCTGCTTTTAATTTTTTTATGTACTACTTTTAGGTATTAGCATTGCCAGCAAAATATTTCACTATACATCCACCACCACTAAACTAAAACTCTATATACATAAATGTAAAAACATCTTACAAAATCAATCTTTCACTGCTTGTCATACTTTTTCTCAAAGCATTTTGCCTTTCTTGGCCAGAATTCCTTCTCTTCTCTTGATTATTACTGTGAAATTAATAAAAATTAATGACAGATTTGACAGTAATTATTGTGTACAAGGTCAGGACATGCACAGCGGAAGCTGTAGAAATTCATTTGCAATCACACGCTCTCCTAATAGTTCCCCTGAACTTGTATAGCACACAGGGCTAAGAATATTTTCAGGGATAGAAATACAGATGTATGTGAGCTTTTCAGCAAAAATAAATATTTTTAGAATTTATTTATTTAACCGTACTTATGTGATCTCCAGAAAATGAGATTTCATTTACATTGAGCACGAGCCAAATAGTGTATTTTAATAAGGTCTCTTAATCCACTGCGGAAAGGAACCAGCAATGGAGAATTTAAGTTTCCATTTAATCCATTTAATCCGGAGCAGTACCGGAAATGATGAACCTAGGGAAGGTTCTAACACTTAATACCACCCACAGTCATTCCTTTGAATAGAATGTTTAGGGTCATAAAGGGTTTATTTTCTCTAATCAGCACCCTGCAAAAATACTTTAAAAAAAGATTTATGAGTACAGTAAATCTGCACTTAGTATAGTAATATGATGTTATTAGGTTGAAACTAAACAGGTCTGTTTTCAAGTATAAAGAAATACTTATACTTGAAATATTTTAAAAATTTAATAAGTAAAGGTTGTCAGTAGTGTTGGTCGAATAGCTCACTATTTGATTCGGCAGCTACTCGCTCGAATAGAGCAAAATTATTTGCGTGGTCGAATGTCAAAGTCGAACACCATTAAAGTCAATGGGAGGAAAAATTTGGGTTTTTTTCAGCACTGTGTAGAGCTTCTACAGCCTCCAAAAAGATGTAAAAAGATACATTATAAAAGGATACATGAAAACATACATTGTAAAAAGATACATTGTAAAAGGATACATAAAAAGATACATTATAAAAAGATACATAACACTATTCCACACCCCTGTGCTTCACATGAAGATTAAAGAGCACCTGTCACATCAATATTAGGCTAAAGCTAGGTACACACTTCCAATAATTATTGTTAGAAAATGAACGATTACGACCGATCAACGATTATGCACGATTATACTTGAACAATCATATTGTGCACAATTCTGTACATGCTGTAACAATATGATCATTCATATATAATCCACCAACAGTGTCCACACGCTAGATACAATCGTTTGAACGATGCAGGGAGGGACATGTAAAGGAGAAAGTGTACCGCAGAAACATACACAATCACTGAACGACACAATACTGTACACACGATAGATAGTGAAAGATCGTCGGCCAATCAGATCCACCGTGGCGGTTGTTCATTTCCAACGACAATCCTCGTTCATCGGCGTCCTTGGTCACTTTTTTTGGCCAATCGGTTGTTCATCGGTCATTCGACGGTCGTTTCTAACGATAATTATTGGACGTGTGTATGCAGCTTTAGTCTACACGGACTGTTTCCCCAGCGTTTAACCTGTGGTTTTTTAAAGCCCATGTTTGAAGTCCCCATGCATTACAATGGGCTAATCTACACCAGGACGTTTCCTTCAGACACGTTTTTGAGCGTTATCTTAAACGTTGCTTGCAACATTTAAAAAATTAAAACGCTGGATAAATGCGGGAAAACGGTTCTATTGAACTCAATGGAGGCTTTTTCAAGCGTTTTTAAGCTTTTATGAAAGCTTCCATTGAAAACAATTGGGGCTTTTATAAACGTTTTTAGCAGGAATCTGGAAGCCCCCTTTTTTTAAGGAGACTCCTAGATCTCCACCGCCCCACCCTTGGGAATGAGTACAGGGGTACATAAAACCCCTTGCTCATTCCCTGAAAGGGTTAAAATATAAGTAAAAAACAGGACAGGCTTTAATGTTAAATTATTTTATTAATGTGTGTGTTTGTGTGATTAAACTTTTTTTTTTTTTTACAGGTTATCCCAATGAGCACAGCCCTGGAAATCCTCCTGGCAGTGAGGGAGCGCAGGGCACTAGGGGTTAAATGAGGACAATCCTCTCCATTCACCCCTATTGCTCTGTGATTGGCTGAGGTTTTACATTTCTCAGCCATTCAGCACTAGACATGAATGGGGAGAAATAGGAAATCCTGATGACAGCTCAAGCATCATCAGGATTTCCCTTTCCTCAGCCAATCAGGGAGCAGAGTAGTCAGCGGAGCTTTACTATGCTGAGAGCTCTGCTGCCCTGATCACTCCCGCAGCCCTAGAGGAGCTGTGACATGTATTACATATACAGAACACATGTCACAGCTCCTCTGACTGCTCTGCTCCCTGATTGGCTGAGGAAAGGGAAATCCTGATGATGCCTTTGCTGTCATCAGGCTTTCCCTTTCCTCAGGGAGCACAGCAATCAGCAGAGCTTTACTATGCTGACAGCTCTGCTCCCCTGATTGCTCCCACAGCCCTAGAGGAGCTGTGACATTTCAGGGGCTCAAAGTAATTGGACAATTGACTTAAAGGCTATTTCATGGGCCGGTGTGGGCTTTTCCTTCGTTATGTCATTATCAATTAAGCAGATAAAAGGCCTGGAGTTGATTTGGGGGGGTGCTTGTATGTGGAAGATTTTGCTGTACACAGACAACATGCGGTCAAAGGAGCTCTCCATGCAGGTGAAACAAGCCATCCTTAAGCTGCTGCAGTAAAGGCCTGGCAGAGCATTAAAAAGGAGGAAACCCAGCATCTGGTGATGTCCATGAGTTCAAGACTACAGGCTGTCATTTCCAGCAAAGGGATTTCAACCAAGTGTTAGAAATGAACATTTTATTTTCAGCTTTTTAATTTGTCCAATTACTTTTTGGCCCCTGAAATGAAGTGATTGTGTAAAAAAAGGCTTTAGTTCCTTACATTTTTATGCAATCTTTTTGTTCAACCCATTGAATTAAAGCTGAAAGTCCGCAATTCAACTGCATGTGAGTTGTTTCATTTACCAATAATTGTGGTAATGTACAGAACCAAAATTAGAAAAAAATGGTCTCTGGCCAAATATTTATGGACCTAACTGTATATTCATAAAACAACCGCATGCATTTTTATTTTTCTGCCAGATTTAAAGACATAAATGAATGCATATCTCCAATCAAATGTTTTTTTCTTAATGCAAGCCGTATAAACACAAAAAGCAGATTTAGTTTAGGCCTTTACAATCCCCTGTACAGTAAAGCTCAGAATTGGAGTGGGATAAGCAACACAAGAAGCCAGTCGGGTGTGCTGCAATAGTCATGTGCTAACAAGTGACACACTGATAAAAGGAAAGGGTAAAATGACAGTGAGATAATCATATGAGATTACTTAGACTGCCTCTGCAGGAAGTGGAGGAGAGGGGGTGCCAAGACCAACAAATAAGGTAAAACCAGTGAAAAAGAAAGCAAGCATACTACTAAGGGCAAATGTTTACAACATGTTTATTTCTCTAATTGTTTTTAATGGATTCCTCAACAGATATCCTAACAAAAGTAAAAAAAAAATATAAAGGTAAAGGTTTAATTAAATCAGCTTATAAAATGCGGGATTGGTTACCCTTCTTACCCCCACTACAAGGCAAAATAAACTTACGGTATTAGGTCTAGGTGCAAAAAAGTGGAAAATGCCCCTCATATTCCTTGCTTCTACAGATCCCCTCCCTGCTGGTCCCACAAAAACCATTTTTCATTGCCAGTTGTGCAGCCACTCCCTCATCCCCCAAGCCCTCCATTGTACATCACGTGGGGACTTTCAGGGCCCTACCATCTTTTCAGAACAGAGAACAGCCCTGGCTGCCATGGGAGCAAAGTATAAAGTTTGTATATCTTCCTTTTAGACCCCCTAAACTTAGTTAGTGTTTGAGCATAAAAGACGGCTTACCAGAACTGGAAATTACACAAGCTGGCCAGGATATGAAATAGTAAGATGCACATTTTACACTAATAAGATTTACATTTTAAAGTATCATATACAGAGAGCTCCTAACAAAATGTGGGGCCTAGGGAGAAATAAAAAATGGGCTGAAATATCAAAAAGTAGAAAAATAAAAACAAAAGTTCCATAACTTTCACTAGAGGGTGTCTCATATAATTGCACACGTTCACTCATAATCAGAGGGTGGAATATTTGTGCCAGTATAAAAGAATATTTGAATGGAGCACACATGCTCCACCCTTGTTCAATTGGTGCAGGGTGTACATATGCCATTTCTTTGGACGCCACTGGACCTGAGGGCATAGGTAAAATAACAGGGGGCTAGGCTGAGTTACAGTATTACCCCTGGGAATGTGGTGGTGTACAGACAGTACAACACACCCCTGATCATATATGATTATTTAATTATTTAGCCTAAATTTTAATTGTGTCCTTGTCCGTTTCTGTCCTAAGCGTGGCAGATTTACATAAAGACAAGAAGTAAAGTAAAATCAACCCATCAGGGAGACATGCAGTAATTATAACCCTAACCCTTCCAAATCCTAAAGTGAGTTTTACCTAGAGTATTTCTAGAGTTATAGAGTTATTCTTTAACCACTCAACACAAACCAAAGCAATAAAATCCCCCATCTTAGAGAATTTACAGCTACTTTATGGAGAAACTTTAAATTACAATGAAATAGAGATATTTCATCAGTATGTTTTTCCCACATCATTGCATGCCTTTACTCAGGCATCATACTTGATAAAGCTCCAGTACATGCTAAAATAGTAACATATTCGATTTATTAGCTTGATTTACCAAGAAGAAATAAAATAACACATTCATGTCTGTGCTTGCTTAACCGTGAAGAACTGGATGGAAGTTAGGAATGAAAAAACAATTCAGCTGTAGTGGTTTATCAATGACACAGCCAAGAAAAGGACCCTTTGATCAGATGTGAGCCGTTTGAGAAACAATATTACCCTGGCCATACTTTGCTTTCTCTGTTATTGCTGATCACAGCTGACAGGCGTATTTTAAATAAAGCGCAAAGTGGTCATTAATAAGCACAGAAAGTAAAGAGCTTTGATTTGAAAGTATAAACAATTCCAGGTAGAATAAAAGTTTCCATTTCTTGTAACAAGCCAACATGTCCTGCTACAATGGCAATTGGAGGGGTTGTGACAAATCCTTATTACATGGCATATGGCAGACATGTCACCATTCACTGTTTATTATGTGAGAATGCCAAATATATTACAGTTATGGTCAAAAACACTGGCCATGGTGTAAAACAAAGTGCTGGTGAGTTCTGAAGTGGCCAGCAATGAGCCCAGAACTAAATCCCATAGAGCACCTGGGGAGGGATCTAAAAACAGCAGTGAGGGGTCAAAAATGTCCAGGCCATTTTTTGGACTTTCACTGAGGCATTGTAACACCTTAATTCTTTTATTTTCCTGCCATTATGTTTGCTGTGTGCTTGGGATTATTGTCATGTTGTATAATCCAATGTTGGCCATGCTTTAGTTGTCACACAGATGGCCTCACATTTGACTCTAGAATATTTTGGCTAACAGGGGATTTCATGGTCGGAGCCAAACGCCCAAATCCTCACCCCTCTACCATTGACAGTTGATTTGAGGTGTTTGTGCTTATATCCCAGGTTTGATGTTAGCCAGGGGTGTAGTCGTAAAAAAGAACAGGGGGCATGACACGTGCCCGCCCCACTACACCCCTGCCTATGTGTCATTTAAAGGGGAAGAACTTGCCCCAGAGTGACCTCATGATACCAGAACCAGCCCACTCCCCCATCGCAGGTCTGAGCCTGCAATGGGAGAGAGAGTGAGTGAGTTGTGTTCAGAGAGAGAAGCCGCCCACTGCCCTGGGCCTGCAATTCCATACGGGAGACACATGGTCCCTGGCTCTGGTCCGTGTGCCCCCCCAGCGGGTCCTTCTCCTGACCCGGGGGGGTGGACTGGTCACAGCCACAGACCACTAAAGAATTCTTTGCAAAATAAGAGTGGGCACGTGTGCTCGCCCCACTATACCCCTGGTTTTATTCAATAATGGCGCTGTGCATTATGGCATTATGTGCATTTTGGACTCTGGAATTTGTTCATCAGGACATTGTTCCAGAAGTTTTTTTGTTTGTTCAGATGCAAACCTAAGCCATGTTGCCATGTTGTTTTTACATAAAAGAGGCTTTCTCCAAGCAACCCTCCCAAACAAGCCATATTTGTTGAGTCACTCTAATTAAATTTGTCCATCTGTTGCAACCTAATAATTATTTGCTTGCATGCATGGACTAATAGGCAACTGCTGTTTGGCAAATATTTAAGTAAACTAAGGCCAACATCATCTTCACGAAAAAAAGATCATGTTAATTTGTTTGTTTTAACATCTGTTGCTGAACTCAGATGTGATTTGCCCCTGTGCTGGGTATAACTTCCAGGGTTTCTGTAGAGTCAAATATTTATGTAATAAAGCCCAGTACACAATATCATTAAAAAATAATGAAATAAATTATTGTCCATGCATGATGATGTATCGATGGCTATAGAGGGTCCAAGTGGATATGGTTTGAGGGATTAGATCTATCAAGTTGAAAATCAATAAGCCAAGCTGCTATGTTAATTTTAGAGAGAAGAGGCTTTCTTCTGACAACCCTTCTAAACAAACCATACTTGTTCATTTTTTTTTTCCAATATATATATATGTATTTTCCTAAACTTTAACATTTAGCATGCTTAAGCCTGTAAAGTCTGAGATGTTGCTAATGGTTTTTTTTGCATTTTCCTGAGCATTGCATGGTCTGGTCTTGGGGAGAATTTTCTGAGATGTGCACTCCTGGGAAGATTGGCAAATGTCTCAAATGGTTTTTACTTGAGATTAATCTTTCTCACTTCTATTATAGAGGTGGTCACCTGTCTGCTACTTACTCTCCTAATTCTTATGGAAATTATAAGAGTGTACCTATTGTTTTTTTATATTAACATTAAATATTCAAATAACGTTAAATATTCAATAACATGGTGTAATTTGTCATGTGTTGCTATTCATCTGAGGTTGTATTTGCCTAATTTTCGGACTTCCTAATGACCAGACTAATTTTTTAGTTAAATTTAGTTTAATTAGCTAAAAATGATCAATGAGCACCTATTTCCTTTGCTTGTACAGGCTAATATACAAACCAGCATCAGCATTTCATATTCCTGTTTATGCTACACCTCATGCATCAGAGATCTGAAACATTTAAATGATTATTCCCATGTCACGCTAGAAATCTTTTTTTGCTAAAGAAAAATTTAATTAGAAAATACAAAGAAAATACACACATAAAGCAAGAAAATACACTTGCTTTATATGTGCTACTCCTTCATTAGTTTTGGAAGCAAGGTGTTGCTCACTAGCTGCTGTAAAAACTATAAATGTTCCTTTAAAAGCATTGCCTCACTTTTCTAGCCAGCAAGAGAGTGACATTTACAAACAGTTAGGTGTTTTTATTCCATGCTTTGTCTTCTTAAGTGATCTCACCAATTGGAAGAATTGGATTTCAATAAAATTGGACAAGGCTCCCAGAATTCTTCTCATGCAATGTGGGCTCTTAGGTTTAAATGTCATCATATACCAGCCATAAAGATTTTATATATATATATATATATATATATATATATATATATATTGTAACAGCTTGCCAAATAAATCATGGATGATAGGTACATTTGCCCCAGTTACAGGTTATACTCAAAATATTTTTCTTTAGTTAGACAGTTTTCTTTTTGACCTGAAGGTGGGGTTGAAGTACCAGGCTGAATGACAATGAGCTTCTTGGCCAGGTGGGGGAGCTAAAGAGGTCTGGTTATGATCAGGTGTAACTGTCTCACATGAAATGCATCCTGGAAATTGGGCTGGGGATATAAACTCCCAGACTGCTCTTTCCTGTGGCTCTGTTCTTGGCTGGTGAGCTGGGAGGAGGTCCAAGGTGAACTGGAGTAAAGACACAGACTTTGTTGGAAAAGCTGTATGGTTACGGCCGTGAAGTCCTGCCCAGCACTAGGCTGGACTGGATTGTTAGTAAAGGGATCTAACAGTGAGTTAGAGGCCAAGTGGCCAGGCTTTATTTTTGCTGTTCGTTTTATTTTGCCTGTTTTTGTGTGTAAATAGTTTTAGTGAATAAAAATCCTTGTTGCACGGATAACCTGCTGGCCCTGTTTCCTGTTTGAAACCTGGGCTGGGGAAGCAAGTGCTTGTACACTTGTATTATTAAATAATAATGGTAATAGCCAGTATTTAGGATGTTCTGACATGGGGGGGGGGGGCAAAACCTCAGTCATGTGTATTGAATCCTGAACCAGATCCATTCCAGGTTTGCTGAATCACCCAGCATCATAGTTGAAAGTGAATCCTCTCCTGCCTTGGAGAGCTTTAATAAATTAAGCCCAATGTGTCTTTGTGAATGTGTCCTAAGAGATACAAAACTCTACAACATGATTCAGCCCCTGGCAAAGTCTATTCATATCTAAAATATCAACTCCAGTTAACTTGGCTCTTTCAAAACCGTTCACTGATGAAGAATTAAAGCTGTAAAATAGTTTTGTTCATTAAACTTTATTTGTTTATATTAGAATATTAATGTTCCATGGTAAGAATACATTCTAGATCACTGGAGGATCTCTAGAGGATAACATAATCTATTGGCTGTCCTGATGACAGCTTGGAAACAAATTAATCCTGACTTTAGGTTTGACTTTGTTTCATTTTCTTTTCCCTGTAGACTGATTTGGGTGAAATGGGAAGCACTTGCTTATTTTTTCACTCCTAATAAGCACAAAACTAATTATATTGCATGGGAAAAAATAAAATACTATTTAGGAATCTTATTATGACTGGATTAGGGAACAACGTCAATGATCACTATTTTTATCTAGGTAGCCATGTACAATCTTTTAATAATGTTTTAGTAGAACATGAAAGATATTAATCTTAATGGTTATCATTTTATTTATTTTAAAATGTAAGTAATTACTATCAATCTTTCAATCAATCTTCTTGTTTGCTGCACACTTTGCATGCCATACATTTGTATGTGGATGAGTCCAGCCATGACTTCTCTCCCTCTGCCCTCGATAAAGTTTCATGCTATCTTATCATGGATGGGTGACAGGTGCCTAAACTTCAGCTTGGAAAAACTGTACTATACTGTATATGTTCCCTATCATTCTCAACGTTATCATAAGCAGACTGTCATGGTGTCATCTTTGACTCTGCATTCCACTGCACTCCACCTACATCCAGAAAGTAATAAAGTCCTTCCACTTCCACCTGTGCAACATCTACAACAATGCCCTTTCCTATACACAGAGACCACCAAACTGGTACATGATGTTACCTTTCTTCCAAGCTACTGCAACACATCTTATCTGGTATTCCAGTTACTAGGCTCTACGCTGTACAATCACAATCATAAATGCTGCAGCCCGGCTTATCTATCCTTCTCACTATTATCTGCTTCTTCTCTCTACATAATGCATCTCTGACCACCCATAGCCTAACATTGACTTTCTCACTCACAACCTCTTCCCATGTATCACTCTAAGGCTTCTCTAGAGTTGCCACCACTCTCTGGAATTCCCTGCCTTGTCTCATTTTACTTTTTCTTCTTTTACTACCATTAGGCAATCCTACCCATCCTTTACTCTCTTTAACCATTACCAATTATAAAGTTCCATTTTCATTGACTACTACCACCTCTGTAAGCTTGCTTGACCAGGGACTTTTGCCGGGCCAATTTGTTGATCTTTTTACACCCTGCTTTAAAGTGCCAACACTCATTCACTGTCCTGTATCTATGAAGGAGAAATGCTGTCACTGTAGGATAGAAAGATCCACAGAACAGATCCTTCTCTTATCTCCATAACAAATAGAGAGATATATTTTGGAGTTCAGAGATGACCTTAGGAAGAGCTAATAGGACATCTTGGGATTTTATTGCAGCAGAGGTTCTGCCAGAACACTGCAGGAAGTTACAAGCTCACCAAAGGGAGTAAAAGCTTGCTATTCACTCTTATGATTTTAGAGCCCCCCAGAACAGATTACATGCTAGTTAAAACAATGCAAGCATATTTATTGCGAGGAGTGTAGTCTCTGTTGCTTAAATATGGTAAATATAAAACATCAACATTGATCAAATAGGAGATGATCATTGTTGGGGTTTACATAAACTTTTAGACCCAGGACACATGAGAAGTATGCTTCTACTATGTAAGATAAATATGAAAACATAGTTTGGCAGTAAGAAATGTTTGTTTTTTATTGATAAATACAACTTTACTTAATATAAACCACTGTTTTTTCCAATAGTCCGGTGTCATACTGAGACACTAATAAAATTGTTATGCTGTGTTTGTGATAAATCCTAAATCTGGAATATCATTCCAGTTAGCCAGTTAGGACGTTAGGAAAGCTCTAGACATATTACACAGATAACGTCACAGCAATGGTATTACCGGTGTGAATGCAGACCCTTCCTTACTTTTCTACAAAAGTCAGCACAGGATGATCCTTTATGAAAAGATTTTGTGTAATCTTTTGTTCATTACCTGCTGGAGGGAAATGGATTTGGTTCGGCAAAGTCAATATTTGTAACAAAACTGTCATATGCCTAGAGTGGATTTTTTTCTGCAAAAATAAATATATATCTTGCAGGTATTAGTGTTCTGAACGTATTGATGTCAGCACCTTAATTTATCTCTGTGGGCTTCTGTGCTGACAACTACTATAGGACAGTTCCTGGAAATAAAATGTATCCTTTATCAAATATTACGCACACATTCGTGTCATCTATTACTCATTTCACAAATACTTAACTTTACTTGAGATACATAGAAATTACAGACAGCTTGGAAAGTTTCAATTGTAAAAAAGAAAAGTATACCCCACTTTCCCAAAACCTTTACTAATAACTATTGAGCTTATTAATTAACCTACTGCTATATAATGCAGGAACCTAAACTGTTCTCTTGACACCCAGGTATTCTCCTGCTGGGTACCAGCACCTTTCCTCCCATAGAGAAGGTAAAGCCAGGGTATCAGTCAGTAGTTAGTGAATGAGGTAGGGGCTTAGCCGCTGACATTTAATAAAAAGTCAGAATTTGCATACTAATATTAGCACATCACATAGTGGCTTGGGCTGAATGTTATGGGGAAAGAATGACTGAAACAGTTGATGGAGCATTTGGCGCGTAGCATAAGGCAGCGCAATCATTTTGAACAGGTTATCCAATTCATCTTCAATGTACAAATACCTAGATCCTGTGTGATTTTTTTTTTCCCTCCAAGACATGGCAAGCAACGCAAAGAACAAGAGGTGCAGGTATGGTGAATTGAACTGTAATTGGGATACAATTCTAGTGTTACCATGTTGCAACCATATATTTAGCTGTTTATTGAAATTGAACTCCAATGTTTTCTTTCTCAGACTTCCAGCTCTGGCCCCAAAAAATAGGCAATATTTCCTCCCCTTGTTAAGCCTCCTTTTTGCACACAGCGAGCAGGAAAGCTCCGTTCGTATCTAGGAGGTGTCCGCATGTTGGATGTCCTTAACCCGGGGACTATACAACTAAGTTTTATGTATCGAAATAAACTTACATAGCCTGTAGTCAAAGGTCAGAGAGTTTTCTTGATGGGCTCAAAAGAAAAGGTATACTGCATTTGGAAATAGTTACAATGCCTGTTAATGCCTGCCAAATGCTAAAAAAAATCTTTACAATGCATATAAAAGATCCTAATGCCATTAATGGGGTGTATTTTGGGCATTTTATGGTGGTTTGGGGGCATTTAGGAGGCTTTTTTTTTCTTATCTAACTTTTCTCTGCCACATATCTTGGTTTGAAACATCTTTATAAAAAGTTGTATGGGCATTTGTAAGCATTTAACAGTCAGTGTAGACTAAATAATACATTTAAAAATTGTAAACATATTTTTAAATGCACATAAAAAAGTGAATGGCTCACAAAGCATTGGAATAGAAAGGACGCACATTGTGGTAACATGCGGTAAAATCCCTCAGTAAAAACCGATGTTCAAACTTACCCAACTTCCTATTCTATGAGCGCTTTACACTTTGAACCTACTTACACTGCATTTCACGTGGTAGCACTATAAAATGTTAATTATATATTCATTACTGCAATGCACAAAGACACCAAGATCTGAATGAACTCTGAATACAGGTAGTATCTGGGTTAAGGACATCCAACATACAGATGACTCCTAGATATGAACAGGGCTTTCCTGCTCGCTTGTGTGCAGGAGGGAAGCTTGGGAGGGGTGTTTTGCATGACTTGCAGAAGAAATCTTTTGCTAAACACAGCTGAGACTGAGCTCTTCTGCATGCTCTTGTAACTCTGTGGACCAAGACAAACACTTGTTTCTTTTTGCATATCAAAGCACAGCTTGCTCCAGAAGTTAAACGTCTATGCTACATAAAGTTTTTTTTTTGCTTTGTTTGTGATTAGCTCACAGTGAGGATTTTATACAGTAACTGACACCACGCTGCCTAATAATATGTTGAGACAAACATCTGTCCTAATTGCAATTATTAAAATATTGTACCTGTTCTGACTTGCATACAAATTCAACTTAAGAACAAACCTACAGTCCCTATCTGGTATGTAACCCGGGGACTACCTGTATATCCCCAATCCTGATTCTAACACTAACCTAACATAACCCCTGAGGTTCTGTTTATTCACCCCACCCTGTACTAGGATGAGCCATTCTCCATCTCATTCCCCACAGTTGTGCACTGTAAAAGATATGACTGTTTAACTGTCAGCACCGATAACTACTGATCTGGGAGGATTTTTAACACAAATCTTTGACCGGTGTCCTTTATTGAAGCTACACAAAGACTGAAAACATACAAATTTGCTACGTGTCTATAATAATTGGTTAAGTACAAATGTATATAAAATGGTCACCAGAAGAACTTGTCATTAGGAGCACTTCAAATCTCCATGTATTGTATTACTTTAACCAGATTCACCTAATTACGTTACCTAATTCACCAATCATCATGTCCTGCAGTAATTTAAAAACAAAAACATTCAGACAAAATTATTGAGAAACATAAAAAAAAATCACCTGGGACACAGAGCAGATGTCAAACACATAAAACTTTTTAGGGAATAAAAAAGGAAATCAGAAGGAATTAGAAGTTTATGGCTAAATGAACAAAATATATTGACTGAAAGGTTACAAAGTTGAAAGAACATCTGGAACTGCTTTCAATCATTTACCATGTAATTCTCTTAAAATGAACATAAATATTCATAGCATATTGGGTTTCAATCTTACAAGTCTTATGGAAGAAATGTAAGTATTGCTGAATATACAGTTTCACGAATGGTTTGTTACCAAGAAGATGAAGATCAAAAATTCTGAAGGTGTAACACAGAAGGATGACAATAATCATTTTCTTTATATTGGCTTTTATATTATTTGCATTGAGGCCAATTCACTAAAGTTGTCAAATACCTTCACACACTAATTAAGTGCTTGTTTATTTAATCATGTGCAGATTAACTATGTGAATAAGAATTTGCTTTTCACATTTCAACTCCTTTAGAAAGTAAGCCTTAACATCAGAGAATTCAATAGCTAAAGAGTGTGGCTTTTGATCTAGGAAGCAGTGACACACCAACAATATTTGACATCTGCTGCACAACATTTTCATGGTTGATTGCCAAAAAAAAAAACAGTAATAAAGACATTTTATCTGAACATTGTATGACCATTCCAATGATAAAAATATGTAATAAATAAACTAAAGGTGCACTCATTTTTCTACAATGCAACAATAGGATCACAGAACTTGGTAGTAGCAGGAATGTAGGGGAGTCATTTATAGTAATTTGGTCATCTAAATTGCAGTGACTTGTCAATGACCTGGCAACGTTGGCAAAGAATTATAAATTCTAACAAAAAAATGGTGCACACACAACCAATCTCATAATAAAATCTGCATAAGAAATAAAGGTTAAACCTAGTTTCCTAATGAAGTGGCCCTTCTTATACAAGATGGTAGTCCTGATGTAGCTTTGGCCCATTTATTATGAATTTTTGTAGAACTTGCTATAATTAGAGTAAAGGCAGTCTTAGTGGAATTTATCATTTCCCAGATACTAATTATGGGTGAGCAATAAAATGACAAAGCGGCATTGTATAAACTCTTCATTTAATGATATTATGCCCCCCACTCCTTCTTGGTGCCAGGAGGCAAATAAAGCCAGACCAACAAAGAGTGCCAGAGCACCTGGCAGCTGTCATAGAAATTAAAGCATTACAGCTGAACTTCAGGCAAAAAGCTTACTACATGTACTTGACCTGTTTTACCTGCCAATTTATTTCCAAGATTTATGGCTCATACTGACTGGTATTCTTTTCAAATACATGCCAATTGTTGTGGAAATGCTAATGTATGTGTTTGAATGGCAAACCCAGCATTTGACAGGAAGAGGTTGCATTGGACCTTCTTTGATTGCATTTTAAGTGTACCCAAAAGGACATTCTATGTCCGCAAAATGCACTGCAGGTGAAACACATGCAGGTAAATGTGCACGATTAGTACGAACATTCTCACATTGATCACCTTTTTTATTCCAATAAATTTTTATTACATTTTCCAACAAATAACAGTGACATGTCACAAACAAAAACAGCAGTAATTGTACATATCATTTTAACAGCAAGTACATTATAATCAGAGAAGAACGTGCCAGCCCCTGTAAGAGGCTTCATGCACTGGTATAATATAGACTCAACAGGGTACATGCATGCCACATCTGCATTAGCTGATCCCCAGACACCCCCTCACCCCAGCAATTTTAACGACAATACTACTGAGCCTTAATGACAATACAGAAGCTTTGCAAGTATTTAGTAAAATCTGCAACATAACCTAGCAAAATGGGAAAAATATCTCCAACGAAAAATATTATTTTCACCGCAAAATTGCCAGGACATTGAAATATTTGTTTAAGTAATTCCCATAAACCCTGTATATCCTTATACATGTAGCTCCAATTCATGCTTCTTTCAGAATATAGTCTTTTGTTGAAACCACATCACATTGTAGAAACCAGACACTCCAGGTAAACACCCATATCCTTAATAATCATGCAATCATGGAACATGTAGTTTTCTTATAGGCAAGAAGATGACATTGCAGCCACTTTGCATGCCATTATTATTCAACCAGAAATGGTGAAAATCACCAGTAACATCTACACAGAATAATATTATTTTATTATTACACAGTGTTTATATAGCACCATCATATTATGCAGCGCTGTACAAAGTCCATAGTCATGTCCCTTCAAAAGGGCTTACAATCCAATGTCCTCACGTCAGTTATAAGTCTTTAATACAGGCTAAGGCCAATTAACCTTACAGCATGTTTTTGTAAACAGGAGTACCCTGGGAAAACCTGGGACCTAGCGCTGCAAAGGCCAGAGTGCTAACCACTGAGCCAGATTAACTGCACAACATAACTGAACAACTTAAAAAATATATATATCGGATCACCTTTAAAATCCGACTTTAGCTCCCACCCTGCCAAATGGTAATGAGTAAATCTTAGAAGTGGATGGACAAAAATATAAATTGTTTGGCAGGTAAAATAGCTCCCATGTATTTATATTCATATTTTAAAATTAATAGCTTTTGTTTTTTTTGTATATTTTGTGTATAATAAATATTTTACTGTAGGTCTAATTCCAAAAAAAGAAGCAAAACAAAAGTTAGTTTGGAGAAAGAGACTTATCTCTTTGTAGCATTTCCATGGCCAGAATGTGAACAGCAGATTTGCTTTGAATTGATCTGTTCTTGCTGATACTCTGGTAATGGTATTCCCTTTTTAGGTAAAACATCTATAATTTGAACACACAATCCAAACTGGTGTTATTTTATCTTCTTTATTCTTGGCTTGTGGTAGGTTCCAACATGTGAGTCATATGTTTCAGAAACCATACTGAGATGTCATTTCCTCAGCCTGCTTGAAAAAAATTGAGGACATTATTAAATAAAAACTGTTGTCAATAGCGGTCAACGGACCTAATTATATCCCAGGACAGTATAAAAGTTTGATTATAAGGGTTACTGAACAAAATTGTTGAACTTTGTTGACATATGACAGAAACATTTTTGGTCTGAGGATTTCTCTTAGGAGAACATCATTAAGTTTGCTGTTAAGTTTATAAGAACTCATATGTTCCTGACATCACCCCAAAATAAAGAGAACTTGAATACATGACACTAATAATATGCTTCTCATTTTAAACAGATGTTCCTGTTTGCTTTGCACTGAGCAAACTAAAACACTTTAATTCAGGAAGGAGAAAAATATACCTAAAAAAGTAAGAATGAACAATATACGTAGAATTTATTATAGAATGTGCATACAATTAACAATGTTTTAAACTTTACATTTCAACCTGATGTTTGGCCCTATATAATGTACAGCATTGCGTAATGTGTTGGCTTTATATAAATCCTGATTATTATTATTAATAATAATAATAATAATATTTTTTTTGTGAATAGAGCTTGATTTACATAGGAGTGTATTTATAAAAGCAGTAAATGTGACATCCACCATAAACTGCTGCAGGTAAATTATCTTGATGCACATGTTTTTAATTACAGTGATTGATTTACCTGCAGTGAATGATTGTTAAACGTCACATTCATAAATATGACCCCCTTAAAGGGATAGAGGCTGTCCATTTAGCAAAATAAAGGTTTGTGAAAAAGGCAAGGCTTTTGTTTGTTCTGTTCTTGTTTATTTTTTTTATTATATATCAATTATGAACTAAAAAATGTTTTTTTCATGTGTACATGATAAAATGTTCATAGTGAACACAGTTTTAAATTATTTACTAATTAAGTTTGTAAAGTGAACATACAATTGGCTTTTTTAGCCATTATTTGTTTAGCCTTTTTTGTATTTCTTTCTTTTTAAAATTATATTTATTTGCAATAATGATGTTGTTCTCCCTTGGCCAATTCAATTGACACTATCCTGCCTCCACTGCACTTCAATGGATGTTCTCTTTTGCTCAATTTGTAATAATTTAGTTACACTCAGATTGTAGGATATATTATGTGTTATAATGTCTTAGGCTATGTACACATAGCAGATGATTCCCATTCAATTATTGCCTCAGGGCTGGTATTGGACGAGAATCTGACGTGTGTACAGCACTCGTCTGATGTCATTCATGGATCCGTCATGGTAGATCATGAAGAGGAACTTTTGCAAAACTATAAATTGACTTCAGGTTTGTGCAAATGTATGCAACAAAAAGTTGTTTTTACCTAAAATGGTAAAATGGTTAACTCCTTCCAATTGCTGGCCAGGAAAAGTTAGTTTACGTACCCCATTCTGTGCTGCAAAGTGCTCCTGTATGTAACTAAAAGGGGAGTTTTTTTGGAATACATTTGTGCTATGCCTAAACAAATGATTTATTAGGCAAAATGCGCGGGAATTTATTCTGACTGTGCTGATTATAGGAAAACTGTTTCTAGTGAAATTTGAAGTACTGTACAAGTTATCTGGCTGCCATAATGACACAAGGGATCTAGTAGAACAGAGAAAGGAAATTTTTACTTTTTCTTCTTGTTTTCATTTCTTGTGGTTTGCTCTGGGTCCTGAATAGGAAGCCAACTACAACCAGGCAGCTGATTATAGGGTAATGCCAATTAAAATGATTCATTTTTTGTTTACAGAAAACAAATTAGGGGGCTGAGTGGTATTTCAATAGATCAGCCCAGAATTGTTGAAAGCAACTTCCGTAACCTTTAGGAGCTGTTTAAGTCCATTGCATTCCTTAAAACAACCCGAGCCCACCTTAATTTCTCCTTCCTTATTGTTTCCAATGTATACTGTTAAAATGATAAAAGTTTGCTAAATTAGTTCAGTAAACCATTTTGAAGTTTGAACTAGTAAGAAAAAAAAAAAAGACAAAAAAGAGAAAAAACCCCAACATGAAATATCCCAAAGCAATGAAAAACACCTGTGCTTCTTTAATGAATTCAAACATATACTCAACAGGCTTGTAAAATGAAATAAAAAAAACACATAAGTACGGTAGTCCGTTTTATTATAACGAAGGTGTTGCTGCAACATAGATTAACAGAACAGAGCCAGGGGAATTCAAGGAAATCACAAACATTACACATTTAGCAGAACAAATATTGAGCTGCTATGTGACAGTGAGTTTGTATTTTTTAATAAATGTATAAAAATTGAGCTATGGTAAAGTGAATTCAGATCTAAAAACTTAGGCTAAAACCTAAAGTGATGCATTTTTATTCTGTATAAACGGCAACAAAGGTGCTTGCTTTATATAAGGAGAGCGTGTAAGGCTGCGTACACAGACTCGATAATTGTTGTTGAAAGGATCTTTCACAATACTTCTCAATGACAAAAAGACTGAAAGATGAATGAATGAGCGCTGTACATACAGCACTGTTCTGTTCTATGAAGAGGGGAGAGCGATGAAGCAGCACCCCGCTGTGTTCTCTCCCCTTCACTTGTATTACGATCGTTCGTGGATCTGCCAGAATGGATCCATGAACAACGTTGGATGAGTGCTGTACACACGTCAGAATCTCGTCCGGTACCAATCCTAAAGTGATCAGACAAGAATCATCTGACATGTGTATGTAGCCTAACACTCATACCAGAGAATGTTTAGTAAAGTCAGATTCACTGTTTTATAAATAGACTCAATTGATTTAAAGTCCTATTTTTTTTCTTAATTTTTGGAAAAGAATGAAGAAGAGGTAGAACCCATTCCAAGTTTTTATTGTTGTTTAAATTCCCATTAGTATATTTCTGCTTCCTGTTCAAGGTGACAAAAAAAAAATCTTTAAAGCGGGACTAAATACAAAATAAAAAAACACACATCTTTGATCCCGCAGATCCAATGATCCTACGGGAGGTTCCTTCATTTGGGTCCCACTTCGTCCCAGTATCCTCTCTCTTCACCCTTCATCCAGGTTCTTCTTCACGCATCACCCGATCTTGCAATGCGCAGGCATGAGATCAGGTAAAAAAGATTGACAATCTCACTGCACATGCAAAAATCAGCATTTTTTTCTACCAATAAAGAAACGGCTTCTATTGGGAATGCCAAAATCCTCCTGGTATGCATGACGTAGGTAACCCGGGAGGTTTGCTTTCCCATTCTGTCTTGGTTGCCGCGGTGATCAAGACAGAAATGGAAAGGGTTTTAAACCCCATTCCCTTAAAAAGAAGGTCATTTTTACCTAATTTAAAATGGTTGTCTATCTTTTTATGTAAGGTAGAAATTTTAGTTTAGGTCTGCTTTACCTTCTCTTCAGTCAGTCCAAGGGCTAAAGGCCAGATGTTGGTGTCTAGAAAGAGTAACATTAGGTGCTCATATGGCAGAAGAAGTGGGGTCGTTTTTCAAAAAGACCAGCCACACGTGAAAGAAAACTAAAACAAAAAAGGGTACTGCACAGAAAAAAAGTTAGAATGTTTACTTTATATAAAAGTGTTGTCCACCCCTTTTATGTTAAGTAAACATATTGAGTTTGAGTACGCTTTAATGAGGTAAATCAAAACCTTAGCTTATCATTCTCCTCACTCTATGTGACTGAAAGTTGATTTGATTAAGATTACTCTCCTTGGTTTGTCACTATTAAGAAACACAATTTACTTCATGATTTTATATGACAGGCCACTTAGAATCTGTCATAGATTCTTGTAATTTTCGTTAAAAAAAAAAACAATATATTTAATATTTTTATTTTAAAGGAAAGAAAAAACTCCTTTAAACATTACAAAAACGTTACATCAAAGTTACCAAACAGAACATGACACAGAATATTTCAGACCCTCCTCATCTTTCCAGGGCCAGTTGCAAATAGGTGAGAAAAAAAACACAGCTCTTATAGAGTTACACAAAAAAAACAGAGGGGATTAGGTAAACCTAAAATATCCAGTAGTGAGGCCCTGGAGAAACAGAGAAGCCCCTAGGATGAGAAATGAGATACATGGGGCTGCTTCTATTTGTTCTCCCACCACAGGTACCCTGATTTCACTGACAAAGCCAAGTCTCCATATCTGTACAGATTGCAGCCCAATTCCCTGATCAACGCTGAGAAATATCTAACCTTTATTTCTATGACCAATGTTACTTATTTTTATAAGTATCCTATGAAGAAAGACAGGACAAGTTAGAGGAAAATGGGAAGAGGAGGGGGTAATGAAATAGTAAGGGAAAAAAAAGAGGGGAAAAGGCCACACCAGAGAATGACTATGCACCAGGTGAGCTAGGATGTCCTGCCCCTCACAAAGCTAATCTTCAATATTATATTACTCCAAGCAAACTGCATAACAAATTTACTTAACTTGATCAGCCTCTTTCGACATGTTCCACCTAACTACACAAAGTGCTTACTGGTGAGAAGTCTTGCGTGGTTCAAGGAACCATCTTGCAGAGAAGTTTTCACACACGACAGGCCACTATTACAGGAGACTTCTTCCACTCTACTCAGATTCCAACCTGGCATGGCCTCACCACAGAGTTGGAGTCCGTCCCAGGGAGAGGTTTTAGGAGCAGGAGGTCCCAACAAACGTGCTCACAATGCTATGCTAAGGCCACGGTCCCAAAAAATAATATATTTAATTTATTTAAATACTTAAAATTTTGTAAACATTTATTCTCTTCATATAATTTACACTTTCTTAAATCTCTCTAAATATGCATACATATAAATATATTTTAATTTAATATTTTTGTAACCATTTTATAAACTGTAACATTTTCAGTGTCTTGGAAGCTTCATTCTGTATCACTTGTGCAGAGCTAATTGATCATCACATAATTAGCAGGGAAAATTCCCAGCTCTCCTTTTAATTTGCCCTCCCACCAGTCATACTGAGAGTCAGTCTTTGTCACGATTGTGATCTTTTCACCAGCTTGAAACGACAGGTCCCCTGGCTGTAACCCTTCAAATGGGTAGATTGTGGTGGCAGTAATCCCCTCTCCTCTTGAGCTACCTAAGGAACAAAAAATATACAATAATAAATAAAGATCTGGAGGCAAGATTAATGTAGGTAATACTAAACTCCAGGCACATAAAACGTTTATTAAAAGTTAATTTTTATTACAATTTGTATTCAAGGAAATTAATTTGTCCTGTACATACCCTGCACAAAATGACTCACAATAGAGGGAAAGGCGTTTAGGCTGCACCCACATTTAGTTAGGGTTTTATTATTTGCCATAGTGCTGTCAGTATAACAAGTGCTGCTTGTCTGTCTCACATCGTCCTGAAATCCGTCTTTGTCCTGGCGAGGAGGAAGCGCCGGGTGCGGCCATCTTCTTTAACCTTCTTCTGCCTATGTCACCCAATCTTGCACTGTGCAGGCATGAGATTGGGTGACATAGCCTGCGGTAGATGGGGGAAAAAAAATGCTGATCTCACTTCACATTGAAGATGTCGGGCATGCTCTGAAGAAGCAGCCAGAAGCAACCTGGGATGCATGACAAATGTATCCCAGGAGGCTCTGCGCTCTTATTCTGTCTATCACTGCGGCAACCGAAAGGGAGATTTTAGTTTAGGTCTGCTTTAAGTTCTCTTCAGTCAAAGGGCTAAAGGTCTGATGTTGTTGTCTAGCAAGAGTAACATTAGGTGCCCATATGGCAGAAGAAGGTGGAGTAGTTTTCTATAAAGACCTGCTACACATAAAGAAGTTTGGGGCACACAATTGAATGTTCGTGACCTTCTATAGGTTAAAAACATGAAAGAAGAAAGAAACCTCTAAAATGTATTCTTGCCAGGTCCTTGATTGGAATACCAGGATTAGAATATTACATACAAACTTGTTTCCTGAGCAAATTTCCAGCAAACATACCAGAATGGATTTCGCAGGGCCATAATTCAATGCATCCAGAAACACATGGACGGACAGGTCTTCATGTATAGACAGGATTGCTCCTGCACCTGCCAGCAGCTGCAAATAATTTGGAACAATTATATGATACCCAACAAGTATACTGTAGGCGAGTCTGCCTTGGAGTTTGAGGAATTCATAGGATACGGGTTGGAAAAGACTACATAGTGCAAACTTACCAACAGAAAACAGCTAAAACCATTAATATTGGTAGCATGCATTTACAGAATGAATGTTTAAGGAATTCAGTGCACAACCTGTATTGCATTTACACACACTTCTAAACACATTTGTTCATCTTTTCACACTTGCCTCCACATTTGCACATCTCTTCACACTTACACACAGGTTTTCTTCTCCCGTCACAGAAGCCAAAAGAATTTGGAAGAGCATATGTGGAATAATGATGTCAAGATATATCAAATGGTTGTCATAAACTGAACCACCCTAAACAGCTGTGAAGGTCAATGTGAATACACTGCATTCAGTGACAAATATTTATCTAAAATTGTACAACGCCAGTAAGACTTCTGTCATGTAGGACAGATATTATTTATCTGTCATGAGGAATAAAATGGTTTACTTATTTTATCTGCACATTATCTGATAAGAGGAGTGAATATCCACACAATTGTGAATAGCGTCACCATTTACTAAACCTGCCCAGTTTTGCCAAGTAAGATTTCCTAACTTTCAGCTGTAGGTGACCCAATCTAAATACAAGTTTAGCCACCTATGACAATGGTCAAAGTGTTCATATAGACTTGGCCTGATAGAGTACAGACTACAGATTTAGAACAAGAGAAGTGATTATTTGATCGTTTTAGAATCTCACAGAATATATTAAACATCCTCTGTCTATAGACAAAACAGCACATACTTCCTATGGCACCTAATATTCTCCGGTATAGATAAACCTCACAAATATCTGGACCCAAAGTTTGCAAAAATGGCCGAACCACATACTGGTGACAGAGGATCACTCCAAGAGTCTCCACTGCTTTTACAGATCAGCAGGAGAAACTGGCGAGAGCAGAGATTGACCCTGCCAGATGTGCTTTACTAAATTACTATATTCATATATTTCAGCTTTTCAGTCATCAGATGTGGCGGCTGCATTTCTTTTAATTGTTTAGGCTAATCACATTTTTAGCAAGTACAGAAAATACCTTCTGATCCAACCAAAAATACACTCTCCTTGTCTTTCCATAAGCTGAGCACATAGAAACAAACATGTCATCTTCATTTGTAAATTATCAGTTCCAATTTCACAATGGAGATGAAGAGCTAGAGCGTCTAGATGTTCTAAAATGACCTATTTGAAAAAGTTGTGTTTGTTTCTAAGGTATCTCTTTGCATGAAGTTTGTTTGTTCTCTCCATACGGTAGTCGTTGTCATTTTTTTTTTTTTAACTCTGGAGAAACCCATTTTTAGCAGGGGTTCTTTTAGACCTAAAAATTACTTTTTCTTCACCACAAAGTACATTTGTGTATTCACCAAGTTGTTTTCCAGAATGTAAATATATTGTTTGTGGTGTAAAAAGCCCTCTCATCTGGCCCATAAGTTATATGCAAGTTATTGTATTGTTATTGTTCTAAGCAGTTGCCATTTTCGTTTTTCCTCGCACTAGTTGGAGCCATGCCTCCTTATATTGGTCAGTAGAAGAGTGTTCCATTGTATTGCTTGTTAGTGTAATGACCTATTAATCTGAATGATAAAGTCTGCTATAGGATTTATTATCATAAACCAAAAATATATCTGACAAATAAAAGACATGTGACTTTGTGATT
Source organism: Pyxicephalus adspersus (assembly GCF_032062135.1). Lineage (NCBI taxonomy): Eukaryota > Metazoa > Chordata > Amphibia > Anura > Pyxicephalidae > Pyxicephalus > Pyxicephalus adspersus. Next base: position 25,963,176 of record NC_092861.1, on the reverse strand, counting down.
TCACCAAAATATGTATTGAGTATGAAAAAAGTTTGGTTTCGAGCTACTGACCTAGTTCCATAATACAAGCCACAGACAAATGATAAGAACGGCTGCCCTATGGGCCCAGTAACACAAGATGGTCCAATGAGTCTTACAAGAGTAACTTGATGATAATGTATTGTATATCTTGAAATATCTGTTAGCATGAGGATCTACTTACACTGAATGCTGGTTGCTGTTTGTTTTGGCAGATTTACCTCTGACAATTATGTATTGTTTATGCTTCATTTTATTACTGTAAGGTACAAAATCAGACAGTGCAGGAACCACTATTAATCATTCTGCTATGTCTTGGATGCTTGATCAGTACCGTAGCGGTGCTTTGGTTTTTGATTCAGGAACTATGAGCTCCTGGAAAGATGTTTTTTTGTTCTTGAGACATTTACTGACAGTAGTGACCTTAAGAACTCCTTACAACCTATGAGGATGTTGACACTTTTCCTGGGGAGTTTGCCTTGGCATATAATATAACATCATTTATAAGATTATATTGTGAAAGGCTATACATTCTAATGATAGGCGCACATAGGCAACTTACATATTTAGAGTTTATGCAAAACTGACATTTTACTTATATTTCAGGGAATAGTAGCTAATAGGTAGGTATAAAAAAACAAGTTGGCACTGAAAAACTCCAGCTATCATGGAGACTCAATCTTATTGTTGTTTTATCTACAATGTATTGAGAAAAAGTTAAGTAGAGACAGTGGGGTGCTTATTTAAAAGAGCACTCAAAACCCATTTTTTCAAACTTGCCCTACCCATCTACTTCTATCTTCTAAAACCCCCACTACTTCCCACCACTACATATCTCCCCTCCTTTTGTGTGTTACTTCCCCCACCTCATTGTAAGGTTGTAAGCTTTTCAGGGCAGGGTCCTCTCCTCCTGTGTCACTGTCTGTATCTGTCTGTCATTTTCAACCCTTATTTAATGTACAGCTCTGCGTAATATGTTGGCGCTATATAAATTCTATTTATTATTATTAATAATAATAATAATATTAATAATGGAGTTTAGACTCTTCACTTAGAGATGTGTATTTCAACTTTATAAAGATTAATTCACTCAGTAAAAGAGGTAAAGCTCCTGTGACTTAAGCTACGTACACACTTCCAATTATTATCGTTGGAAAACGAAGACGAATGATCCTGCATGATATCTACGAACGATCGTATAGCACCGATCCTGCACATAGAGATAACGACACGATCGTTCGTAGATATTGTACACACAATAGATACGATCGTTTAAGCGATAGAGGAACTATGTGCACGACAGGAAAGTGAACGAACGTTCGTTCATTACGCATGCTCAGATCATGGACGATCAACGAACGACCGTACACACGAACGATGTTCAACGATCGTCGTCCAATCCGATCCGCCGGTCTGGCCGTTCGTTTCCAACGACTTTCCTCGTTCGTCGGCGTCGTTGGTTACTTTTTTTACGAACGATTTTTGCCCGTCGTTTTCGTCGTTCGTTTTGAACGATAAAAATTGGAAGTGTGTACGCACCTTTAGGACATTAAATAAAGCGCTTTATACCTGCAGCAGTATTTTTTCACAGGCTTGCAAATAAAAATATCATTAGTTAGCCAATAAAAGGTACAACCTACAATTGTGCAATTGTGATTTTTTTTTGTGTTCAATATTCTAAGATCACAGCTTGCTGTGTATGTATTCGGTCAGTGAGGTTTAAGTCTACTTTTGTACTTTGATTTTGGCTGTTAGTGTGCTTGTGCCAGAAGCTGTATGTACATGACTTGAGCTAAATGACAACATTATCAGCTCACACAAGATGGTGCTAAAGTGCCACACAACCAGAAATCAGGAAGATTTCCCTCTGTGTATCAAGAGGAAGTGCCTGGGACATTGTCATCATGTTAATACCAGTCTAAGATAAAATGTTTTTTTTTTTTATTCGTGACTAAACAAAAGTTTGCAATAATATAAACCACATATATAAAGAGTGACACAGGAGGAGGAAAGCCTGTCCAGACAATCCTTTCTCCTTTTAGGAAACTACTTAGGGTAATGTGTGCTGTTATTGTAATCTGCATATACTGTATCATTGCACGTGACTGGAAGCAATTTATATCCCATCTTTATTAGGTCGGTTTATTAGTCCAATGATCAGAGCTAATACACTTAGAAATACTGTTGGCTTTATTAATATTGCATATCTGACTATGTGTTCTATGTACCAGCAGATCTCTTTGCACTACCTATATTATTAGTATATTCATTGTTCACATTGTATAATAAATAAAATAACTCAAAAACTCTATAAAGTGGCGTTCTCAGTGTTGTGGCACTTTATTGTGCATTGCTTAAAGACTGATAATTTGAATTAGCTGCATGATGTTTGCATAGTAGAACGATTGGAACAACAATGCACTAAGGCGAAAAGATTTAATTTTCCAGTGTTACAACAATGCAACAGTGTGAATCCAGTCTAACAGGATCAGATCACATATTGGAGTGCATTTTGTATTGTAGCATGTAGACTTTGTATTCCTTTTCTAACCAAAGTAGAAAACTGGAAAAGTTTTTTAAAAAATTCATTGGCAAATGTTTTCAATCCTGGACTAAATCCATTCCAGGTTTGCTGGATCACCTAGGTGCTTTCATGATAAACTATCTTCTTCAGTCTTGAAGAACTTTATTAAATCAGACCCCAAATCTAATGTTAATTGCAAACCAATAACATCCCTTTCTGTAAAAGGGCCTAACCAACTCCCAGTAAAGGTACTGATTACCATGGTCAATAAAACAAAGTGAGAGGAAACACAACATTTTGAGTTGTCAAAGCAATAGAGGGGGGAGAATCCTCCAACAGGAACAGCTTTTCCAAAGAAGACAACTGTACGGGATGATTTTTTTTAAATGTTAAGAGAGATTTCCTGGTATATCTTTGGAGCACAAAGTTAAGAGAAATCTCCCTAGAGGGTTGCAGATGGCAAAATAGAACCCTTCTCTGCTGTATACAAAGCTTTTTGGAAGGACACTCAAAGAAAGAAAACTCTTAACATTCACTGGGGTCCCTATTGACTAACACTTATATACTGTGGACGAATAAATACATTAGGATCAGTTTTTTTTTTTAATCAGAAAACAAAACATGCCTATATCTACTGACCAATGAAGTATGAAGAAGCAGTATAGATGTCATATCTAGTAACAGGTTTCTAATACTTTGGTGGCTGGACACACATTACTAACCCAGGACACAATGACCAATATTAACCACTCACGTCTTTAAAAAAAATATTTTTCAGTTCAGAGTTTCCTTCTCTAAGAAACTGCCAGAAACAGATGCAATGCAAAGTTTGGTTTAACAGAAGACGAAAAGTTGTAACAAATCATTTTTTCTTTCAGTATTTTTAGTTCAAAGTAATATACTGAGAGCTTTCCCAATGCAGATCCTTTCTGATTTCAATAGAAGAACATCACCAGCACCTAATCCCTATACCATACCCCCCTAGAGTCATGGATGTTCTCACTGAAGACTTGAGAAGATAATTAAATAAGGATTGGGGTACAATGGGATGTGTGCTTGAAATCCTTGCCTGAGATTTTTTTAGTTGAAGATGTTAATATTGTGTACAATAGATCTGCAGCAGAACTATGATTCATTTCTCTGCAACTGGAATTTTGCCTGAAAGACGGCGAGTTTGAAACAAAAGAGACTTCACAATACTGAGAATCATTATTCTTTCACTAGGTTTAAATTTCAGACATTCCACAGTAAATTTCAGTTTAAAAAAAGAACATTCAAATAGTTACACAGCTAAAAAGGGAAGGTATTCATCTCCTTGTAAAACACAGTGAATAAAAAAAAATACTTAAAGAGAAACCCTTGTGTGCAATATTCAAAGGAGGATGTGTAATATGCCCACTAGTACATTGCAGATGGTGATAGACAGAAAAAGCTGACAAATCCATGAAACTACTCAGGAACAGGTCTGGCAGCCACTTGCAAAAGCTTTCTTTTCAAAGAGAACTATTATTATTTTTATTACACAGTATTTTTATAGTGCAGACATACTACACAGCGGTGTACAAAGTCCACAGTCATGTCACTAACTGTCCCTCAGTCACACCATATTTCTAAATTACATTACATGACTAGTTGGTAAATACATGCACACAACGATCTGTAACCATAGGGGTGGTGGGGTAGACATCTACTTCATACCATCCAGAACAAACTTCCAAGTGGCTCTAAAAGGCAAAGTGAGTGGAGTGTCAGCAGGATCAACCATTGGGGGACACAGGCGATCAATACTCCTGAAGTATTAGTTTTCAATCAGATACCAAAATCAGATATTTTTCTTTAAAGTAATATGAACAGCAGGACAGTTCTCCTATTCACAAGGATCTACATTATCCCAAATGGAAATTGGCAAAAGGATCACTTTGGGCTTTAATTCTAAAACGGAGAATCCACCTGACATTCTGTTGTGGGAATCTTTCAGGTCCATGTGTTTCAATGGCAGTAACCAATTCCCACCAGGGAATTCTTGATGGAATGTCAGATTCCCTGTTTTATAAATACAAGTAGTTGCCGTGTTACATACGAGATAGGGACTGTAGGTTTGTTCTTAGGTTGTGTATGTAAGTCGGAACAGGTACATTTTTTTTTTTTAATAAATGCAATTAGGACAGATGTTTGGCTGGTGTCAGTTACTGTATAAAATCCACTGTGAGTTAACCACAAACAAAGCAAAAAAGAAAAAAGAAAAAAAACTTTATCAAGCCTAGACATTCATTACCTTCTGGAGCAAGTTGTGCTTTAATATGCAAAAAGAAACAACTGCAGATTTTGTCTTGGTCATTAAAGAGTTACAAGAGGCTGCAGAAAGAGCTCACCCCCCTAAGATCAACCACAATCTCAGCTGTGTTTAGCAAAAGACTTCTTTGGCATGTCATGCAATTGCCCCCTCCCCAGCTTCCATCATGGAAGCCCCGTTTGTATCTAGGAGTCGTCCCTATGTCGGATGTCCTTAACCTGAGGACTACCCATAGAGCCCTTTGAGTGTCAATAAACTTAGGGCTACTGTGCACTTCTGATCAAATTTCTACTTCCATAACACAACCAGATCTCATGCAAATCTGAAGGGAATTCAGCAGCCAACCGATTATACAAGGCCAAATATATATGGTCTGGTTGTGGACAGATTTGACATGTTGGAAACTTTCAGGTAAAGGCACACAAGTTGTACGGTATGTATGAAAAGTAAAGTACATCACGTTACTCATTTAAACTTTGGAAACATTTTTTAGTGTTTTATAGCTAATAAAGGCAATGACAGGCACCAAGGTGGGGCATGCTCTGAGGCTACTACTAGTTCACAAGTTGCTTAATGTGAAGGATATAATAAAGAAAATAGAGGTAATACAACAAGCTGCACATCTGCTAAAATATTGTATTTTCTTTGTTATTGCATACTTAATGTCTACATGGAATTCTTCAGAGGATATTTTACAGCAGACATCCAAAAACGCATCACATCTCTTGTGAATACACCACCTGCTTGGGACAGAATAACATACTCAACAGATATCCAGATTGAAAATAAAAATGTGGCACTGGAGACATGTTATAATGGGGAAATCAACAAAGGCTAACAAAAGTTTAACAATAAATGACACAGCCCTACAGCAAAATTATTGAGCCTCTGGACAATCGAAATCCACATTAAAAAGGTCATTATTTCCATTTCTATTTGCAACTGAAAATCAAAAAATCTGATTGATAGCAGTTTAGTACAATCTCACTCACTTCACAAATTACTTTGCTGCAGGACCCTGCTATCAGAGTAATAGCAATAAACATGCCGCTGTGTACTGAAGCAGCTTGAGCTAGAGGTTTAAATTTCAATTTATATAAAGTTTTTCTCTAGGCACACAAGTTGTACTCTATGTATGAAAAGTAAAGTACATCATTTTACTCATCTAAACCTGTCTTAGTTATTGCACATGTGAAAAAAAATGCGCACATTGACAATTTTATATTGATGATAGCAAAATCATTAGTAACCAAAAACTGGAAATCTGAAATAAATCCCACAGTTAAAAACGCATCATGCAAATAGATGAGGACTGGCACAATGTACCATGAGCCAAATCTGATTGCCCTCACTGGCAGGGAGAAAACTTCCAGGCCTGCAGGAATAAGGTAGGTTTTTTTTGTTATAGCAAATTTTACTGAAAACTAGATGTACCTATATAATAAAAAAGCAGAGCGTGAGAGAAGAAAGCCTTAGCAAGAAAATCTGAGACTACCACTATTCTTATAAAACTAAACTGAAGTAAATTCACTAGAAAAACAGTGGTTTTCCTAGTAAAGGACTAATGATGGAATGGGGGTGGGGGGGGGGGGGGGGTTAGGAACTGGGTTGTAATATTAATATTTGTATTTTGGTGGTAGACATGAGTCAGTATTACACCATCTGAAAAAGTAAATGTCAGTATTATTATTATCCAATATTTATGTAGCGCCTACACATTACGCAGAGCTGGTCAAAGTCCATAGTCATGTCACTAGCTGTCCCTCAAAGGGGCTCAGAATCTAAAGTCCCTATTATAGTCATATGTCATTACCACGATTCTAGAGGGGAAGCCAATTAACTGCATGCTCTTGGAATGTGGGAGGCAACCATACTACCCAGAGAAAACCCATGCAAACACAAGAAATACATACAAACTCCATGCAGATCGTGCCTTGGCCGAGATTCGAACCTGACACCTAGCGCTGCCTTTGCCAGAGTGATAACCACTGAGCCACCATACTGCCCTGTATTAACTGATGGTTAGCAGTCACTTTAATCCAAAGAGTATTTTTGTGTTTATATTGGGCCGATTTCGACCTTATAGCTGTGTGAATATATACATTCTTCTATAAATGAGGTTCAGTAACCATTTCAACCTTACCTATAATTAATAAGGCAACCGAAAAAAAAAACATGACGTTTTATTAATATTATTGGTCCTTGAACTCTTGTTAAGAGACCTTACCTAGGCATCCAATGTTCAACATCTTCCTAGTGGGAGAATCCACCATAGTGGGAGAATAATATCATTTAAAGATGCTGGAGGCAAGAGGAAGCATGTTTGAAGCCCCCCTCCTCAGTAGTGAGAGGCTGTAGTCCAGGAGTTGAGTTGCATAAAACAGGTTATATACAAACTTGATTTGAGTTGAGTTGAGTTCTAAAACTCGAACTTTACCAAGATTTACATGACTTGGTCATTTCCTGTACAGCATTTTAGTCCGGCAAATAGATACAAGTTATTATGGAATATTTAGAATACCAGAGAAAAAGGGAGAGAAAGGAGGCATTTTCAAAGGGAATTCTTAGTTTCCTTAGAAAGTTAACTAACACCTGTAAGTATTAATGTTACACATTACTTAGAATAAATGCATGTAACATGAAGAATAATATTGCATGTTAGCACTATGTTATATCAGGCTGTGTTGAAATTGAAACATGCGAAAGTATGTTTTTTACTCTAAAGCCAAGCGTTATCAGTCCTAACATTTAGGTAAAAATGCTTTCAAGCATAATGCCGTTAAAAGGGGTTTCCCCATCTTTGCTAATCCAGATTAGCTTTTTAGAGTGGTTTTCCCAGGCAAGGACAGGAAGGAAACATTTTGTTTATTCTATATTTGAACTAGGATTAATGCTGCTTAGCACAAGATTAATTTTCATCAAATTGTGAAACAGGACTTTGATTAACTCCCTTGGAGGAAAATTCTTCAAATGGCACTGAAATATCCCAGTCAAAGGAACGTTGTGGTCTAATGGAATATTTTTGTATCTAGCCCTCTGTTAAGTAACATACAGATCTCCCTCCCATAGCTTGCACTTTTAGTTAGAATTAAAACATGAAGTCTCATAATTTACTTGCACAATCCAATACGGAGAAAAACAGGTTTAGTGTCCCAAGCGCAGTGATAAAATACCACATTCTAAAATTTGCATGCTATTAGAAACAACCTCTAAAGCATCATTGTGTTTAATGTCCTAAAACTTGTTCAAATACTTTACAAATATGGTTAAATAAATATATATGGATCACTTTTCACTGATTCTATGCTGCTAATGAAAGGAGGCTGAGTGACTTAAATGGCACCTGCCTAAAAGAAGGAGTTTTTGTTTGGTGTTTAATTTGCAAATCATAAAAAATGATGTTTGATACTCAACACAATTACGCCATTTCACTAGGATTACCTGAAATCTTAGAGGTTGCAAAGGGTTCCTTGAGCAAAAAATAATTTGTGGCTCTCCAGTCATTTTAATGGACACCCATGATCTCTTTGGCTAAAAAGTGTAAGGGTATAAAGGTGACATTCTTTTCACTGCCCAGCAATGAAAGGCATTCTTATTGACCATCACACTAATATACTGGGAGCTGTGGATATAGAAATTATAGTAGGGCTTCCCTAAAGAGCTCAAAGTTATTTCAAAGGTTGAGGAATGCTTCACTATATCACAGAAACTCTATGATGCATCTGGGTGCATTTGGTGTTCAATAAGGTGTAAATATAATGATTGTATCTAGTCTTAGCCTCTCTCAACTCTAAGGATGTAGTGTCCCAATGCAAATATCCAAATATTCACAATAAGAAAATCATTTAAAGTTTCTCATAAAATAGGTGATCAAAATATTGACTGGGCTGCATATTGTGGCCACTGTACAAGTCTCTAATAGGAATGCATCTGCTACAGTTTTGGAAATTGTAAGTTACCGGTGTCTTTGTCCCTGCATTACACCTGGTCAGTAGCTGAAGATAAAGGGCTAATATCCTAAGGTTTTATGTACAAGCAGAAAAATCTGCAAACACATGTGTTCACAGCTGCCAGTTTGGGTGGTCTGAAAATCCTAAACATGTTTTCTGGAAGGTACACTTGGGTAGGGCAGATACAGAAGTCTGGGAAATTCTTTTTTTGCTGATCTAAAAGTGCATTAAAAAGCCCAGGAAGAACTTTAAGACCTAAACTTCAGATTGTCTGAACTGGCTTGTTCTGGTGCATTTCCCTGCGGGCAGCTTTTGCACAAAATAACAGAAAATTAAAATTAGTTTTTGCTTTTTTCACTATAAATAATTTCTGTTTTCATTTTGACATGATAGTCTTTTTCTGTTGTTCAGCAGTTGAAAAAATAAATCTACTTTGATTTAGTATTCTATGACAATAAAACTTACAGCGTCTTCTTTTTTGATTAGCATTGTAATATCAGTGTACATCATGAAAACTCAGAATATTTTGCAAAGATATATTACCATGAAAACAAAGCAATCAATTCTCTTGGCACCTAACACAGCTGTCTAAAACCGCAAACACTGTAGGAAATCAGCAGAAGAACTGTGTTATTACAGAGAAATCTTACTGTAAAGAACTACTGTGCACAAGTGTGTGTTCTGCTAGATTATATATCACGTTAATGATAAAAACAAAAGATAATATCAACTTTTCTTTGGATGCTTTACAATTCTTTTCTTTACATTACTCTTCCTCCAGACATTTCTTTTCCTACCCATATCAGCAGCTGTGTAGCTTGAAATATTATCATGAAGACATCTGTGAAAAGCTATGACACATATCATACTAGACTTGGTACAACAATACACAAATGTATTATATTGTCCTCACTGACCCTAACAGGTACAATAACTTTTTTAAACAAACATATTGATGCCATCTTTCTAAACCAGCAAAAGCTTTCAATAACGGATTATATTACCAGGTTTTTAGTCATTTCTGAAATCATGGTTCTACAAATAAATGAAAAAAAAAAAATACACAGCAAAAGTCAACTAACAGATTTTGTTTAGACTTTATGGATGAACCAAGTACCTACAGAAAATGTTCCAATGCTCATATATGAAATTTGTATGAGATTAAATAGTTTACTATATATTAGTTTTCAGGAAGCGGGTGGGTTTGTATTGCACAAAGGGACAGGAGATGTCTCTTGTGCAATAAAACATACTTTCCTGCTGTAACACTCTGGTCTAGCATCAGTACTCACCAGGCGCTAATCCCCCAATCTGATTCCACCCTTCATCTAAAGTAAGCCCCCGTTCAGCCTTGGGAGGCTTGTTGTTCTGGCTCAGCAGACTGTTGCACACTGAAATTTTGGGGGGCAAACGTGGGTGCCTGGGGAGAAAGACAAGGAGCCAACCAAGCCGGAACACAATGGTAGTCAGAAAGTCCAAGATCAGTTGCCAGATGTTCCACAGTTACTCAGTACAGGAGGATCCAGCAGAGGCAAGTCCAAAAACAGAGCCAAGGGTCTTTCACAGGCATCAGTCTGCCAAGCAAGGTATCAAGGGTTTAAGATAAGCAGAGTAGGATCATAAGCAAAGGTTGGTCCAGGCAGCAACAATCTCAGGTCCAGGAAACAAGCAGTTGTTTTCGAATCGGCAACTGGTAGTCAAACAGCAAATCACACCATCAGCAGATTAGACAAGCTAAATGCTACAACAGGGAGCTGAGAAGTTTTAAAGGACCAGTAGCCAATGGCATAACAAGATCAAGTCAGGAACCAATGCACTTATTGGCTGCAGCATATACTCTAAATCCCCTTAGCTGCACCCAGTCTCAGAGCAGAGAATGCCAAGAGACCATTCACAGATAAAGGGAAACTGGGGATGCTGCAGAATGATCTCTGTTGCTGCCGTAAGCAGCAATGTCGGAAGGAAATAAACATGGCACGCTGGACTGTGGTGGCATACTGCACGTTATCGGTGGCCAGATAATCATCTCCTAACACCTGCCTGTTTGCTGTCTTCCGATGAGAAGAAATGCTGTGGATGTGCTGGATATCCTGGCACCCCCCAGGATTACTGGGACTGAATGAACTCCTATGGACATGTGCAAGAGTTATGGCTAATCAAGATGGATGAAGACCTGACTCCAGGAAGAAGATCAGGAGAAGGTGACAGCATAACAGTGCAAGGACAGGCGAGTGAAATAAAAAATTTAGATCAGACAGGTAAGGTTATTTTAATGCAGCAGGGACATGCATTATGGGCTGCAATTTTTAAAGCAAGAATACACCACTTTCTTGTAATAAAAGAAGTGGTTTATCATACTACAAGGAGGGAAACTGGATGAAGTCCACTTTTTGACACCAGTTCACAAAAAGGATATTGTAGGAGGAGCTCAGCTTAAAGGAATGATTTACTGAACTGACCATCTCTCTTAAAAACAGGCATGTAAGAGGAATTATTATCCCTAAGTATCAATATATAAATGTTCCATGTAATAAAATAGCTGCAAAGGGTTATTGCAAAAGACAAGGCGTCACTTTCTTTGCCGGTGAAGGAAAATACGTTTAGAGCTTTTTAAATGTGGAATTTACTTCCCTGAGGAAGAAGTCACAGCAAGTTCAGTGGGAAAGATCTTATTAACTCAAATTAAGTTTCAAGTGACACCACAGCCTGTTGATCTAAAGAATATCTATTTTCCTTGAGATCTGGAAGGTTTTTTTTCCATTGGCCATGGTTTAAAACATTTTTTTTCACCTTCCTCTGGATCAACTGAGTTTGAAGTTTTGAATAATTAGGTTTTTCTAATATTTTTATATGTTCAACCTGAATCATGTTCAACAGCTACTTCTACACAATCCACAAAGGGCTCACTGGTTGGTGATAAAACTTTAGATGCTCAGCATATGAAGTCATAGTAGTCAGTGTTAGTTTTGCTAACTGCCACGTTGTGAAATTTATTTGCATGATGTACTTCACGGATGTGATACACATTATGTGCTGCCTGGTGAACATTTGGCTGTTGACCAGCTTCTTTGACATCTGGCAGAAGGAAAAACACGGCAAAAGTACAATGTAATATTATTATCATAGAATAAACACTTGTTGTAGTGTTCAGAGATTCATAAGAAGTCTGTCCCATCTGGTTTTGTTACCAGCCATATTATGATTCAAATATTTGGTAGGTCTATAATTTAAAAAAAAAAAAAAAAACCTAGATTATGGAATTATTTAATGACTATTTTTACTTAATTGGGACCTAGTCAAAGAAACGTGTTTTGGCCCATTTTTTTTTTTAAATATAGATGAAAATGTAACCTTAGAGCTAACCACTAATAATTTAGATTCATGTTTTTATAACATTATTTATTTTTGTATTTTAACCAACAAATCAAACAAAACACTTCAAATTCCAGCAGAACACGTTGGTATATATAAAACCATCAAGTGCATCAAAAAAACATTTACCAACCTCAAATATAACAGTACAGAAACATACTCATGAAGATATATAGCTTAAGAAATCTGAGGAAGACAGGAAATCCTTCCAATAAAACCAGGTACACTAAAATTTCTTAGGGGTATCATGAAGGTTGCCTAGTAATTCCTCCATAAGCATAATCTCATTAACAATTTTAAACCATGGGGCACTGAGGGGCAGGTATTCGATCTGCAATTTGTTGGTATGCAAAGTTTTGCTGCATTCATCAAGTGGCTCATCAATGATGTTTTATGAAAATGGAGAGAGAGGGGGCTATGTTGGAGCAGGAAAAATGAGGGATCCTCAGGATAGTCGGTGAATTTCCGTACAATATCTTTGACCTTGCTCCAGAAGGATCGAGCATGACTAAAAAATCTGTAGTAGCGTACCTTCTCCTACTTCACACCACCAACATTGGTCTGATACTGCGGGATAGAACCTATGTGGCTGAACAGAAGTGCGGTACCATCTAGACAGGATTTTATAATTAAGCTTCTAAAACCTACTACTAACAGAGGTGTGGTGGGTGAGCCAAATCACCTTCTGTCACTGCATCCAATATAGGATTAGGCTCTTTCCCACGTTACCATATAAGGGGGAGGGTTATTATTAGGTGGGGAATTGAGCATAGCGTATAGATTCGAAAGAACATGTCTGTCTGTTCCAGTACCTGAGTTACACTTCAAATGGAGTGAGCAGGAGTGCAGAAAATGAGCCACTTGTCTCGCTCTCCAAAATCCAATTGGCCTCGATTCCCCAAAGCAAGCCAGATCTGACAACCGCATCCATGAGTCGCCCTGAAGAAAGTTCACTGCCCTATAATATTTCAAATCCTTAAAATTAGCAAAAAGAGTGTTGGCAATGCCTGGCTTTAATGATGGATTTTCCAGCACCAGTGATGGATTTTCCAGTACTGTCTTGCGTGATGTTTTCGATGAAGTAATTAAGTAATTCTCTTTCAGTCTCTTTTGTCACCACCAAATCCTTTAGGAGGGTTTCGTTAAGTTTCCAGTTCCAAAACTTAGGCCAAGTTTTCATGAGCTGGATATCTAGAAGCACTAGGGAATGGTCAGAAAGGATTATTTCCCCAGTCTTACAACCTTAAATTCTATGCAGGTCAGCTTGTCTAACCCTGAAATGATCGATTCTGGAATAAGTCAGATGAGGGTATGAAAACAATGTATAGTCCCTTTCACTGGGGTTAATAATACGCCAGGCATCCAGCAATTGGTGTTGAAGTAGGCATTTCTTAAGCCGTTTACCCCCTCTGGGAGTACCCCCGAACCAGCCCTGGTGGAGTCCACTGCCGGGTCTGGAGTAAAATTAATGTCCCCACCTAACACTAAGACAACCTCTCTGAATTCCTCTAGATGTTCTAGAGTGGACCTTAGAAAGGATTCCTGGTTGGTCAAAGGTGGACAACCAATGGCAGGGCCCCTGCCACAGCTGCATTTACACCCAGTGAAACCAATATGAACACAGGGGCACCGGCAAATATACAGCTTGTGTCTCTGGGGGTGGGGGATTGGCTAGATCCCCTCACTCACAGCACTGAAATATTAAGGAGACATATGTAAACAGTAGGCAATGGCATAAGCATTAGGAACTTCCAAGATAAACATATCATCAGGAGACATATCATACAAAGCAACAAGGCATTAAAGTGTAGAAAACCGGGTCAACAGAACCATCTGCTTATGGACAAAAACCATATGGTAGGCCAGTGGGTGAGAAAAGAAAACAAAACACCCAACAAGTAAAAATTCCCAAAAATTTTGCTGAGGTAGCAAACAGTAACAGTTGGTAAGGTCTCACCCATCCTGTCGCAGTCAGCGGTGAGCATGCTTACTCGGGGTGACCCCTCGAGAGCGAGTTCTTTTCAGGGATGAGAGTTGCCATGGGTTCGCTGGCGGATTAGGCACTTTCGGAAGCAGGAGTGGCCAATCCGGAACATCAATCTCAGTATTAGGAAGGTCATCCAAAGAACTTAATGTAGCGGAGCAGCCGTCCTTAAACGATACCAGTTGGAAGGGGAACCCCCACCTATTAAAGATATTTTGAGCTTGCAGTACTTCCAGTAGAGGCCTCAGGGATCTGCACCGAGCTAAAGTGCGGCGTGATAAATCCTGCAGTAGCATTACCTGGGTGTCGTTGAAGAGGATTTCATCCTGGTACTGGGCACGTCTCATGATTTCGTCTTTGACTTTGTAGGCATGAAGGCAGCAGATCACATCTCTCGCGCGTCTTGGGCCAATGGCTCTGTGTATGCGGTCTATTTTCAGAGGCGAGTCCTTCGGCTTATCCAGTATAGCAATAAATATGGCCAAAGCAGCTCCATAAAGATTCTTAGTTTCAACCGACACTGGCCGGTCCCTGATCTGTACAATATTACGTCTATTTCTATTTTCCAGATCATCCTGGTGAACAAAGAGCTGTTCCAACAGAGCAGAGTGGTCCTTGAAGATAGAGGCATGGTTGGATACATGGGACCTAAGGTCATCGGTGGCCTTTTCTGCTTCCTCAATACGCTGTGTCATATCACGTTCAGGAGTGGCAATTTCTGAGTGGAAAGTGTCCACCAGACTTTTCTTAAAGTTCTCAAAGTAATAAATATTGGGTATATTGTGCAGGTAGGGGCCACTATCCCACCCTGGTTCTTGTTGAGCTGAAGAGGGGCTTTGAGAGAGCTGGGGAGGCCTGTCAGAGCTAGAAGGGGAAGGAGCAGAGTGCAGGGAGTTCACCTCATGGTCCGGAGCTGCCATCATGTCCTGGATCCTTCCTGGGCTATGAGCCTGATGAGCAGGGGATACTGTCATAGGTCCTGAAAAAACAGCCACCTCTACTCCAAAAGCTTTGGGTAACTCGGGGAATTCTTCCTCCGCCTTATGTTCCAGCTCCCTCTGCTCTGTGACTCCATGTGCAGGGGAGAGGGAATGACCACGTGGAGGGTCGGGTGCGATCTTGCCCCCGTTCCTCCAGCGGTGTGGCCAGAAAATACTGCCCAATCTTCCGTGCTCGGGAACAGACGGGTGTAGCAGCAGTGTCCCGCTAGTGTTTCCTGGCCATTGATGCAGATTTGCAGCAGAAAAAGCCAATGCATCCTAAGTTATAATGTAGCCGGTGCGGAAGCAGTGTCTCCGTGCTGCCTACCCGCGCATCAGCTTAGCCACGCCCCCCTGATTTATGTTTTTAATAGGAAAAGGACCCTAAATATTAAATGATAACTTGGTGGTAGTAATATATTAAAAGATAATTACACTCGATTAGTGTTTCCAAAACATTATGTTTTATGAGTCAAAAGAGGGAAGCATATTAAGTTGAGAGATAACTTTACAAATATTACAATATCAATTCAACACAAAAAAAAGACAAAGAGCAAAATAGTAAACTATCCAATATTTCCTTTCCTTTGAAAATGTAAAAGGTTTATAAAAGTAACTTCATACTCTTTTCAAATAACTATAAACAATATACTGTGTTTTTGCTGGTTTTGAAATCCAGACATACAGAAAAGATACAAATGAATGCAGCTCTATATAATAAATAATTAAATGTATTTTTAAATGTAATTAGTTTATGACCTGAATAAGACTTTAGCATTCCTTTGTGCAGCAAGACATGGACAATGAAGGGGAGCACAGGAAACCAAGCATGTGAGCTGCATACAAATATGCAGACATAGAACATAAGATACGCGATATGAAGAGAAAGCAAAATGAGAGGTAACCTTATCAGTCCATTGCTGATTGTTCTACTGTATTCCGTAACTGTATTAGAGGTGCAGGCTGAGTTGTATTATGGTCTAATACACAAAAACAGATACACTTCCAATTTTCGACTGTCAGATCCGATCAAGACTCCAAATAATAAATATTCGATTAGTAGTACAAAAATACTGCACACACATGTATATATATGGAAAGTGATCAGAATTCTAAACAGATGTACAGAATGGCTTGTACAAATTAAACAAAATGTGTACTTTCATCCAATATTTACCAACACATCCAATCCACCTACATCCAATAGGAAACCCCAAAATTTGGTCTCTTATATTCAGTATGCTGCTGAACGTCCGTTATATTCACTTCAGATACAAACAAGAACATTGTATTGTTTAATACAAATATTAATTAAGTAAAACAAATTAAAATCTCAGTCTTGGTCAATATGGCTGATGGTTGGAATTTACCTTTTGAAATGCAAATGAAAATAGATTTACCCATAAAATCTCAGTCTCAAAATGTAACTAAGGTAAAACTGTCAGGGTAGAATATAGAAGATGTCACTGCTGACTTACTTTTATGAAAAAAGTTTGAGGTGTCATCCATGGCGTTATACCATGGGAAAAGTAAGATACACATGTCACATAAACCATTGGTTGTACAATCTTAAAACCTAACAGCAAAAAGAAATATTGGCAGAAGTAACACTTGTGTCTACAATACCAAATAAATATTTTCCCTTTTGGTCTAGATTTCCTCTTTAAATAATTTGGAAGCATTTATATTTATCTGTTCAAAGGGAAAATCATCTCTCGCCATTCATAACTAGAAACCACTGCAAAGGCATTATGCACAGTGATAATCTCTGCAGAGGATTCCCTCCTAAGTACCCAGCTGAAAAATTATGCGAGTCCATTTTCTGCTTTTATTTCTAGGTAGTGATGTAACAAGAAAAGCCAGAAGGGGACTACCAGATGGATTGACATATTTACTTTATTTATAAATACATGTCAGCTACTGAGCTTCTGAAAAGGCTAGGGAAAAACAGTTTAGGATTATCATAATGATAAATATTTTATGGGATGCCTTTAGATGTTTGTTGAATGTATGCTACAGCTTATGTAAAATATGTTTACATTATTCTCCAGTCTGGGATCTTTATAAATCCTGCCTGGTACATCCAGATATAATGTCATGCTTCATTGTGACTTGTATATGTACATCACTGTACTAATTGTGACACCACTATACTTATCTTATGCCATGCACAGGCTCACACAAATGCTCTGTAAATAAAATTTTTGTATATACAGTGGCTTCAGAAAGTATTCAACCCCCCTTCACTTTTTTAAATTTCATTATGTTCCAGCATGATGCTACAATCCTTTAATTCTTTGTTTATCTTATGAATCTGCTCTCTGTACCCCATAATGACAAAGTAAAAACAGAATTTTAGACAATTTTGTAAATTTATTAAAAAGAAAAAACTGAAATATGTTTAAATACTTATTCAGATCATTTACTTGACACTTTTAGCAGCAACTATAACTTCAAGTATTTTTAGGATGTAACAAGCTTTGCAAACCTGGATTGGGGGATTTTCTGCCATTCTTTTTTGCAAATCCTATTTAGCTCAGTCAAGTTGGACAGAAAACATCAGTGGACGGCCATTTTCAGGCTCAATCTCCAGAGATGTTTCAGAGGGTTAAGTCAGAATTCTGCCTGGGCTACTCTAGGATATTCAAAGAGTTGTCCTTAAGCCATTCCTGTGTTGTCTTCGCTGTGTCCTTTGGCATGTGTGTCATTGTCATGTTGGAAGGTAAACATTATGTCCAGTCTGGGGTTCCTTAGCACTGTGGAAAAGGTTTTTATTGAGGATATCTATTGAGGATATCTCTGTATTTGCTCCATTTAGCTTCCCCCAGACAAAATCCTGTTCCTCACAGTCTAAGGTGCTTTTTTGCAAACTCCAAGTGGGCTTTCATGTGTTTTGCTTGGGGGAAAAGCTTCCATTTAGTCACTTTGGAACTAAATTAGATCAGTGGAGGGCTGCAGGTATTTTTGTCCTTTGTAGTCCCATATCCACACTGGATCTCTAGAGTTCAGTCAGAGTGACCATCCCCAGATCTGCGCTTTGTAGCAATCCTGTCTGTGAGGCAGTTCCTTTGAACCCATGGCTTGGTTTTTGCTCCGATACGCATTATCATCATCTAAAAAGCCTTCTATAGAGAGGTGTGCACTATTCTATATCATGTCCAACCAACTTAATTTACCCCAGCAGGTGGACTCGAATCAAGGTGCAGAAATATCTCAGCATTGACCAAGACAAATGGAGGGCACCTGAGCTAAAATCCCAGTGTTGTTGTAAAAGGTCTGAATACTTATGTAAATGCGATTATATATATATATATATATATATATATATATATATATATATACATACACACACATTTACTAAATTGTCTAAATTCTCTTTTTACTTTATAGGGTACTGAGGCAAGATAAATTAGAAAAAAATTAAAGTGGAACTGAACTGAAAAACAAAAAATCTTACTTACTTTTATTTCTGCAGATCCCTCGAACACACTGGAGCTTTCCTCAATTAGGTCCCGTGCCATCCTGGAATTCTCTTTCCTCCAGGCGCAGAGGAATCATCATCTTCTGGCTACATCACCCAATTTTGCAGTACGCAGGTACAAGACCAGGTAACGTAGCCTGCTGTAAAGGGGGGGGGGGGGGGGAAGAGAGCCAATCACACTGCGCATGAATGAGATTAGCATCTCTTTCCCCTCAGTGTAGGAAAATGCCCCTTTTGTAACAGGTATGAGCAAAAGGAGCATATATCAGACATGCACAAAAATGGGAGGCTCTGCTCTCATATTCAGTCCTGATCACTGTGGCGATCAGGACAGAAAGGGGAGGTACTTATTTTTTTTTAAAGGGTGTTATATTATTAAAAATATATATTAAAAAGGGTTTGTGTACCCCTTTTATGTAAAGTAAAAATTTTGCGTTCATGTCCGCTTTAGAAAACTGTAGCATCAGACTCCAACATCAAATGTAAAGAAAAGTGAATGGTCTGAATACTCTCTGAAGCTCCTGTAGGTCTTTTGCTAGTAGCTACAGATGTGTAAGTTATATTTTTAGAAGGACATCAGAGGGTTTTTTTTTATTGAACATCATATAGGATTTTATGACGGAAAATAATACCACAAGTTACAGCAGACATAGATTTATGAAGAAGAGCCATTCTAAACCTATTGTAAGAAATCTGGCCATTGTAAAGTGAGTCTGTATTACTTTATGGTCTTTTTCGTGTTGCCTGTTAGCATTCATCTGTCTTTCATTTTGAAACTCTGCTCATACTTCACTAATATTTTAGCAACCTTAAAGTCAAGTGTAGGTAAGTATTGGTACCACAAGTTTGTTAGTCTATACACTTTTGAGACTTCAGTGACAACATACAATGTCAGTTACACTTCCAAACATTGGGATGTGTGCATTTAGGAGGTAGGAAAATAGATTATTAAGGAACATTGAATACTTTCTTTATTAGTTAATATTAAAAGAACCACATCCATTCACTCTCTAGATAAGGAACATGATTACTCCAACTAAAAAAATACACACCCCATATAGAAGAGTAAATAGGAAGATATTTACTATAAAATCACTGCAAGACACCCTTTGAACTGTGAAAAAAAAAATAATCTACAGCCGTGAAAAGTGTTTATCCTACTGCCACTGGGAGATAGGAAGGTATCTGGACCAGACCAGGTTTCAGGATGCATTTGTTTTAGATTTAATGTGATGGACATGTCTTTCCTAAATAACTATGAAATGTAAAGAGACATTGCCAAGTGGTGCTGATGCAAACCTTACGCCATCATACCTAGTCCCCCTTTTTAAGCCCTGTTGTACTGTTGTTGGTTGGTGTAAAAATCTTCACCACAAAAATACATATTGGAAATGTTTAAGCCTTCACTTGAAATTTAGCTCAGGTGCCCCTCATTTTTACTGGTCACTGCTGAGATGTTTCTACAATTTGATTGGAGTCCACCTGTGCTAAATTAGGAAAATCAAACATCCCTCTATAGAAGGTCTGATAGCTGACCATTCATATCATATTTGTTATTTATTAACAAATAATAGACACATCTATAATAAATAATAATCATTATTATAAATCTGCATAAAATGTTGTCATTGATTCTATTAGCAATGTATTTCAAATTGGTGTTTAAACACAATTATTGTGTTATATTAATAGCATCAGTCAGTCTATATTGTAAGTCTTTGATGCTGGTTTTAAGGTGTTCCTGAAAAGTCAGCTTTTTGGGTTATTTATGTCTAAGAAAGTACTTGAGATAAACAAAAAAAAGGTGAAGTCATGATTTAAGATATTTTCATACACATTGGTTATCCCCTGTCTTCTAATCACACTAAAAAGCAATGCAGGCATTTTTCCCTAAGTCAGTAATATAAACAAAAAAAAACAGATTTCAGTCAGCAGCATGGCATATGTTAATAATATCCATGATATTTCAAGGTATGTGAACATTTAAAGGAATAGCTATAAAAGTTTATTAATAGCTTTTCCATTCACTTGTGTTTAACAGGTACAGGCAATGAAATGCTTCTTCTTTGTTGTTCAGCCCCACACATAGAAATAATCAAGACAATATGGTTATATGACTGGTAAATGTAGTTTGTGTGGCTGGTATAACAGAACTTTCTAGGATTTTAAGGAGGAGAAACATTGGGTTAACAAGGGTCCTTTTATCTATTTTGCTGGTTTAAATAGACCTAGCATCAGATTTAAGATTATATCAACTATATAAATTCTAGGCATTCCATAGGCATGGCACTTATAAATATATATAAAAGAATTAAAAAATTACCCCTGACAATACCGCCATCTTTCTTTCTACCTAGAAGTACAGTACCATCTTTAATGTTTTTCCAGGGATGATGAATCATGTAAAACCTGTTGCCTGTTCAGTAGGCTTTATGTTTCCAGCCCCCGGCTGCAACTTTTTTATTTTGACATCTTCCGGAAAATGTCAATGCACAGTTAGAGCTAAAGATCACAGAAGGGAAGGAGATGAAGAAAAAGACTGCAGCAGATCCAAACGTTTGGTGTACTTTTCAGACAGACCATACTGTGCCTAGGGGTAATCACTTAATCAATGCTCAAGAACTGTTCTTTTCCTTAAAAAAAAAATTCTAATGTTGCTATATTCTATGTCATGTAAGTCACTGATTCCTACATATTTGTACTAATGGCTCTTAATTAGGAAGCAACTCTTTCTTTTACTTCATCATCCTTATGACTGCTGGTTGACCTCTTACTCACGGAATACCAACTTCTTCACCCTGCAATTCTACAAACCAGAGATTGTCCATGAATGTCAATGCAGTGTAGTTATGCATACCTCTGATTTTTAAGAAATGAGTCTCCATACACACAAACACAACCTATACAATAGGAAAGGCAGCTATACAGCACAGTTTGAAAAAGAAAAGGCTGCAGACCCATCTCTGGTTTTTCTAAAAGCTCTGGATGCGATTTTGACATTAAGATTTTACCTATTGCTTGGAACTGCTTTTAAATGTATCTAGTATGGATATACAAATCCCATATTTCAACACTTTAAAGTAGGTTAGGAAGCTGCTATAAATAACAGTAAAGAAATGCATACCACAAGGTTGAACAAGTAAGTAACCATTATAAGTTTGCTGTATTGCAGGCATGTAATCAACGAACAAAAGGACACTCTGTGTCTGGAGGAAAAGAAGTTTTTTTCTTCGGATAAGGAAGGGATTCTTCACTGTAAGGTCCGTGAAATTGTGGAATCGGCTCCCTCAGGAAGTAGTTTCAGCAAGTTCTTTAGATTGCTTTAAGAAAAAGCTGAATGCTTTTCTAGAAGCACAGAATATAACTGGGTATTAAAGCTTTAAAGTAAACAGAGACAGTTGATCCAGGGAACATACGATGTTATGCCTCATGGAATTAAGAAGGAATTTTTTTTGCCCCTGTTGGAGCAAGATGTACAGGAATTTTTTTGCCATCCTCTGGATCAACTATCCATAGGGATCTGGGATATGTTTAATTCCCCAGTGGTTGAACTTTGATGGACGTAGGTCATTTTTCAACCTGGCTTACTATGTAACTATGTAGCTATAGATCTACCTGTTCTAGGTGATCTTTATAGTACTGGAACAGTTAAACACAAAGAAGTCTAAAACAGGTAATCTGACATTCACTAAAACATTCTCTAGTGGAGAATTATCCAGGCCCATGTGTTACAATAGTAGTAATTGATTCTCCACCAGGGAATGTTTCAGTGAATATTTCCAGTGAATGTTTCAGTGTCAGATTTACTGCTCTATAAATAGACCCCTAAGCACGGCTTGATTCAGCAGATATGTACTCACGTTCATTCATGTTATAACTAGAGAGGTCAGGATAGCTTCTCTGTGTAGGCCTCACAGCTGAAGATAAAAAAAAAATGTTACTGTAAAAATGGTGAAATAATTCAATGATCAACAGTCAAAGTGGCTAAATTTCTGTATTAGTTACAGTGTAGTACTGACCTAAAAACTGCAGAAGCACTTTGAAAAAGAAGAGGCAAAAGAATGAGGCAAGTTGCCACTAATGTCCACATCACATATGGCAGATGAATACTGCCATACTAAAGACAAGACGTTTACCCATAATATAAATATACGGTAGTCTAAAGTTCAGGCATCTGTACTACTTAACAGCCAAACTCTGTTCTGCATTTCAAAAATAATAAGAAATGTACTTAATAGGTTTTTAACATCTTAATGTAAGCCTCAGAAATTCTAGTACCGATGTTTGAAATCTATCAATTCAAGCAGCTACACGGATTACCATTCCATACCATGTCAGGGAATTCCATAATACTGAATTTGGGATGAACCCTTTTTCATCTAGATCATAAAATCCCTCGGAGGTTTTATTTATACACTGAGAGCCCCTTAAACCCCCTACAGATATCAGATGATTGTCGCTATAAAGATCTTTTGTGACCTCTTCCAGTGACAGATGAACGAACAAGCATTGTACACACAGAGCCGTTTTGGTTAATGAAAGGTGGAGAGAAGAGGACGAGTGAGCAACACCCTGCAGTGTTCCCCTCCAAAGGAGTGCATAGCCGTCATTCCCATAGTGGACTGATGAACAATGTTGGGGTAGCACTGTACACATGACAGATTTTCCCCTGACATCATCTCACATGTGTGTAAAGCTTTAGTGCATAAACAAACAATTAGATTAAAGTCGGTCAAAATCTGGATAAGTTTGATTTAGTTTACCCCAAAATAATATATCAGTTACAGCTGACGAGCTGGGGCGAGGTGTACAGAGACACCCAATTACCTCCTATATCACTTGTGGATAACAGTGGTACGATCCTCCTGCCATATTTCTAACGTGATGTCTGTTTAAGATGCGGTGCCTAGTGCAGTGTTTAGGGCAGAACTATATGCACTGTACACAACTGTTAAATAAAATAGATGCAACCATTACCCTCACCTCTAACCTCTCCTCTCCAGCTCACTTCAAACCTCTACCCCAAATTAACACTACTCAGCCCCAAGTCCTAATACTTATCCTTAAAAATTAAACCTTTATATGGAAAGACCATAGAAAATCACCTTGTAAGAGCACTCTGGTCTGCCTTCCAGCACTCCATCTAACCTAGGGGTGAGCATGACACATGCTCACCTAAGGTTTATCTGTCCCCAGGAACCAGATTGACAGGAGATGCTCTCCTCACCCTGGGACCATACACCCCCACTTAGACAGTTATATATTTGGATTTTTCTATACCTCATGTCCCGGAAACCTTCTCCTGAGGAAACCAAAAGGTGAAACACGTTGGGACCTAGTCACACTCACACAGGCTCTGGAATATCCCCCAGTTGCATATAGTGCAACTCTGTCTAGAAATATCTTACTTACATAAAAACTTTGTATTTACTTTTTTTGAACTCATGGACCCTTTACTAACTTTATTCATTTTGCCAAGAAAACCCAGCTCTGTTTGTTGTCACCAATTATCAGGGACACAAAATGTCTTTACATTTACCAGAACAATAAATCTAACCCCTCCATTGCACATGTCTGACACTATTACCCATGCTAAACACTCTTTTCCTTACCTTCTGTGCCGTTTCCAGCTTGATAAGAATGTGGTCTGCTTGGCTTTGCTGATGTTTCTTTGGCCTTAAATATAAAGACAAAAGTAAAGAAATGAAAAGTACTTATCAAAGAAAGAATTTGATTGGGAAAAGACTATTGCACAGCCAAGGTATTTTAAGGTGTCCATACATGGTCTATCATACAAGAAGGTATTTTACCTAGGTAGCTAAGTATGTTATGTGCTTTCATGTGCTACTCCCTATTATGTTTTATTTTTTTTAGGGTGTACTGATAACTACAGGTGCAAAAATCCTATATTTTCCTGCAGCTTAGGCTATGCACACACATGCAATAATGGTTATTAGAAAGGATCTTTCACGATCCTTTCCAATGACAAACAACTGCATGATGCATGAACAAGTGCTGTACATAGCACCATTCTGCTCTATGGAGAGGGGAGGGGGGGGGGGAAGACAGAGCAGTAGCCTGCAGAGCTCTCTCTCCTTAACTTCCCTTACAATAGTTCATTGTCCATCATCCGTAGATCCGCCAGGACGGTCATTCAGGTGATAAGCACTGTACACACGGAAGATTCTAGTCCGACATCAGCCCTAATTATGGGGCGAAAACCATGTGTACCTAACCTAAGCTTTAGATGTCAAAGGATTATCAAAAGTATTCTGACCCAATCCAACCAAAGGATCAATGCATAACCAGTTATGTTCCATATTTGCATTCTTTTCCCTGATAAACACAAATCCTTGAGCACAACAATTCCTAATATCTGGTTAATTTTCTTGAGAACCTTCATCTGAGGGAGATGAAACCACAGATGTAATGATTGTTACCTTATCTGAACTAAATCAGTATTTTTAAAAAAAAAATTTTATGAATGCCACAAAAAGAGACAATTTTTTTAAAAAGCTGTCCTTGAAGGCACTGGCTATGCCGTATATGGTATGTAATTGCCATCTTCATTTATCTGTTTCTCACAAGCACTATCATTTGTATCTTACCTTGAAAAGCGATTAGTCTCCTGTCTATTATTTACTTTGGCTGTTTGCTCACACAAGTTTGCATAGCTTAGCGTCTTCCCACATTGACATCAAAGACTATTATCATTCAAGCACATCACATTTTCAACCCTCCCAATACCATCTACTATAGCAATGCTCCAGAAAGTTAGTACTTGTCTGGAGTGTAAAATTATGAATACAAAAAAAAAATGAATCTGAACCTAAAGATAAAGACAGTGCTGCACAGCTCAGATGTGAGTATGTCTTATTGTTCTTCATCAGATATCCTCTTACAAGGAAGAACATGCTGATATGTTTAACCATAGGACAACCACATACTACTGATTACTTGCATTATGAAATAGAATGATGGGAATAGTTTTTAAAATCTTTTTTTTTTTAAATGAAATGAATTATCACTCTTGATACAGTATGATCTTTTGCTGCCTAGCCCTAAATTTGACAAAGTCATTGATGCTGATTTATTAAAGTTCTCCAAGGCTGGAGAGGATACACTTTCATCAGTGAAGCTGGGTGATCCAGCAAACCTGGAATGGATTTCCTAAAAGTAATTTGCTGTTTGTTGACAAATGTTTTCAATCCTGGTCCACATCCATTCTAGGTTTGCGGGATTACCCAGCATCACTGATGAAAGTGTATCCTCTCCAGCCTTGGAGAACTTTAATAAATCAAGCCCATTGTGTTTACAGCGCCTGCTCTCAGCATTCCAATAGTCAAGAGCTAATGTTTATTCTATTGCATTTAGTATTACCGCCAACTGCAAGCAGCCACTGTGTCGGTAGTACTAGGAACCAATCAGGAATGCTGAAGTGTACATTTAATTTACATTTTAAAGAAGATGCTGAAAGTATGAAAAGGGACAGCAATAACCCTAAAAGTAAACTACTGCTCCTCTATGGTCTAGTCACAAGCTTGGGGTAGGGATGTGCCCAATCTGTGTTTTGTTTAATGCAGCAGAGAAAAGTCAGAGCATCAACCTGGCTACAACTGTTTGGTATGACTTTGTAAACCTCAGGACTGGATAATCATTAGTGTTTTCAAAGTGCAAGTACAGGCAAAACATTTGTTTTTTTTGTTTTGTTGGCAGAGGTGTTAAAACCTTTGTAAGGTTCTATGTTTGAGCTCCTAACAAAAAGGTTCACTCCTCAATTTGTTTTGGTTACTACTACTATAATTTTTAGAGTTGTCACCATAACAGGAAGTATCTTCTTATGGGAAGACCTATTAACGTGTCTTCTTACTTAACAGAGATTTTTTTCCTAATTTCTGTTGCATCTCAGGGATTGAAGTAAAGTGAAATAAAAAAAAATTAAAAGAACACTATAATTTTTGTGTACTCCATTCAAAACTGTTAAAAATTCAAAAATGTTGGATGTACATACACTTTAACCGTTTGCCTGGATTTCATATTTATTGATTAAAGCCCAGGAAAAAAAATCCTGTAGGGTCCTATACTGTTAACTAATACTAAGTAGGAAGGCATGGCTGTGGGCACTACATCCTCCCCTACAATGTATGATCAGTAGCCCTGCATTGTAAGTGAGGACACCAAGAGCCTGTCCACAGCCTGGTGAAGTCATATGAAGCATGCCAGTTACTAGGGAGAAAGGGGTCAGCTTTGTAAAGTGCTTTTTTCCCCCCAAAATCTAAGTAAACATTTAACCCAATGCATGGCTTTTTATGGAATTTGGCTATAGCATTGTACTTTAAAAGGGACACCAGGGAGATAAAGGGCCTGATTTATTAAAGACTGGGGAAGATACATCATCAGCGAACTTGAGTGATCCAGCAAACCTGGAATGGACAAACAAACAAATAGCAAAGGACTTAGGAAGCCCATTCCAGGATTACTGGATCACCCAGCTTCACTGATGAGGGTGTATCCTCTCCAGCCTTGGAGGACTTTAATAAATCAGGCCCAAAGTGTTTTAATAGGCAACAGTCTGCAGAAGGTAATTAAAATAGTTATTGTATCACTAAGAAAAGGAAGAATATGGTATATACCTTCTTTTGTTCTCTCGCCATTTTCCTCATATTAACACTGTGTTCTTCATTTTCATATTTTTCTGTAAAGGAGTCCAGAATGTTATAAAGCTCCTCAGCCTGGGCAGGGCGGGGAATCTCACCAAATAATATCTCATATGCCCGGATGTCCTCCTGACAGTAAAATCTACAATAAAGCACAATTAAAGAACCAAGGATGAAAAAAAGAACATTTTCAAAGGAAAGTAGTACAAAGAAAGTAGGAAACGTGATAACTGTGAAATCAAAGAAAATATTAGCAGATCTGCATTTTTGGGGGACTACGACATCCAAGAGAATGTGGTATTTTTATGCAGAAAACTCAGCGTGCTATCTAAAATTTGTACTGTGTTGAAAATATCCAGAGGAAGCAAGCTGATAAATGACTAAGTCTGGGGTTTATTAAACAGAGATTCCACACTATGTCCAAAATTCAATACTTTTGTCACCCTAGTATGGCTTTCAGATAACAAAGTGCTTGTGGCATGGTCTGGAATCTTTCATGTGAAATGTTTAAATCATTGTTTCAAGCCAAGGTACATCTTCGTTATTTTCTTCTGCTTATACTCTATAAATTTTTTGTTATCTGTGCATTTAGCCCCTTGCTCTGTCACTGCCATCACACATTTTACTGCCTTTTTATCTTAAGGACAAAAGTGCACAGGAAGTTACAAAGACACAAAATTGCTACTGTAATCAACATGCTTTTGTACCTAAAGAAGCAAACTAAGGCTGGGTCTACATGAACAGTTTTAAAAACCCATATAAAAGTTCCTACCACGTTTATATGCGTTTTTATGCACTTTTACAAGCGTTTTAAAGCTTAAAGCGGAGCTCTGCTAAGCTGACAGCCCTGCTCCCCTCATTGCTCCTGCAGCCCTAGAGGAGCTGTAGTATGTATTACAGATACAGAACATGTCACAGCTCCTCTAGGGCTGAGGGAAAAATCAGGGGAGCGGAGCTGTGAGCAAAGCAGAGCTCTGCTGATTGCTCCGCTTCCTGATGGCCGAGGAAAGGGAAATCCTGATTATGCTTGAGCTGTCATCAGGGTTTCCTTTTTCTCAGCCAATCACAGAGCACTAGGGATGAATGGGCACAAGTCTCCCCGTGTTCATGTCTAGTGCTGAATGGCTGAGAAACGTAAAACCTCAGCCAATCACAGAGCACTAGGGGTGAATGGAGAGCCTTGTCCTCATTTAACCCCTAGTGCCCTGCGATCCCCCAATGTCAGGATGATTCCCAGGGCTGCAATCATGACATGAGCACAGCCCTGGGAATCCTCCTGTCATTTAGATAACTTGTAAAAGAAAAAAGTTTAGTTTCAAAAACACACATATTTATTAAAATACTTTAACATTAAAGCATTGTCCTATTTTTTACACATATTTTAACCCTTTCAGGGAATTAGTAAGGGGTTTTATGTATGGGTGGGGGGGGGTGGAGATCTGGGAGTCTCCTTATAAAGGGGGCTTCCAGATTCCAAAGACCTGCTAAAAACGTTTTTAAAAGCCCCCATTGTTTTCAATTGAAGCTTTCATAAAAAGCTTAAAAATGCTTGTAAAAGCCTCTATTGAGTTCAATGGGAGCGTTTTCAATCGTTTTTATGCATTTTCCCACGTTTATCCTAAGGTTTAATTTTTTAAACGTTGCAAGAAACGTTTAAGATAATCTTCATAAACGTGCCTGACGGAAACGTCCTGGTGTAGATTAGCCCACTGGCATGCATGGGGACTTCAAACACGGGCTTTAAAAGCCTCAGGGTAAACGCTGGGAAACAGCCCGTGTATACTAAGCCTAATGCAGCTACAATATATTACATTTTTATTCTTGAGTTTGGATATACTTAAATAGTTTTTCAAGCTTCATATATCTGTCCTCCTAACTCATAAATGTACTTGATTTGTGTTACCTGTACCACTTCAAAGCACTCTTCCAACTTGCAGTCCAGGCATTTTTTTTTCATCAAGCATTGCAACTGTGCACCACTTTTAACTTTACAGTTGATGCAGGAGAATTAATTGGATATGACAGTATAGGCAAGCCCTTATAGAGCACTCGTATCGCTCCAGTACTTGTGGCTGGCAAAGTAACAACCAGCTCTCAGTTGATGTGGAATCCATGACATGACCTGCCCCAGACAATTGTTATTCAGTGGGAAATATACCAGCTATTTACCTTCCTATCTGATGTAAACATTGCTTTTGCATCAATGGGATCAACTTAAACAACAAAATAAAAATGATAAAATTTCTTCTCAGTGGAACTTAAAAGAATAAAATAAAAAACAGTACATGATAGTAGGTCCAAAAATTCAACATGTATTCCTCAACACGCTGAACACATGTTGAATTAATGAACAAAAATGTGAAACAATATTTTACATATGTTTTTTGGAGTTTTATATTGCTCCAATAAATTACGCATTAGTGATTTTATTTTTGTACCAAAAAGGTCCCAATAATGTTTGTTTGGATTTATCTGTAAAATAAAAGAATAATAATGGCTAATTGTTAGATCTCAGAAACTAGATCTCAGTCCTTTGCTGGTGGAGCAAGAATCTAAAACAGGCGGTAAGGCTAAGTACACACGTTAGACTTTCGTTGTTGGAAAGGATCTTTTTAACGATCCTTTCCAACGACGAAAGATGCATGAACGAGTGCTGTAAATACAGCACTATTCTGTTCTATGGAGAGGGAGGAGGAAGAATAAGGGACCACCACCCCGCTGTGCTCTTTCCCATTCATTTGAATTATGGTGGTTCGTGGATCTGCCAGGGTGGATCCATGAACAAAGTTAGAAGGCAACTGTACACATGTCAGGTTCTCATCCAACGCTAGCCCTGAAGTGATAACCGGACGAGAATCATCTGATGTGTGTACGTAGCCAAAAGGATATCTATAAAACTTATTTAATGTAGTCTAAGGAGTAAAAAAGCCAAAGGTACTGTTTTTGATTTCTTTCTTAGCTGCCTCACAGCAGGTTCATGGTACCAGATGATATAGACATATGCTGCATTACACACTTCTTATTATGAGACCGGACATAGTCCAGTTAGTTATTTACAAATTCTCCATTATTGAAGAATAATCACACTGATAAGGCACTTTATTTGGATTAAGCATGTATTTTATTTTGCTTCTGGGGAAAACATAACATATCTCTAGAAGCCGAAACGTCAACCCATAGCATTCTGAGGCTTAGGTCACCGTACAAGGATTCTACGGGCTTTTCTCCATTTTTAATGTACAGCAGAGATAGAGACAGGTAGAGCATGTGATGTTCTCAACATATTTGATTGAGAGAGCCTAACAGACCTTGCTTTCTCTTCTCCCAAATGAATGCCAAGAGCAGGCAGTGGTAAGAAATGTGAAGCCAGTTACAGCTCATGAATTTCTTATTATTGAGAAATGCCTTTTTGTTCGAAAACAAAAAGGCAGATTTAACGAATAATATAACTTCAACTTGCTAGTAGACTTACTTGCGATTGGTTTCTTTCCTTTCAATCAAACCAGACCCTTCTAATGATATTCCAGCAAACAGTCCTCTGGACTTGCAGTATGTGTATACTGCTGCGGAACTTCGAATGGCAACATCTCCTTCCAAATTTCTGAAACATTCACAGTTAAACAAAGATCAGTATAGACAGCCTGTCAACTTTGTCAAACAGAAAAAGAGTAGAGAGATACATGAACTGTGCCAGATATTCTTGCATGTCAGAAGAAATTGTGTGGATTTATTAGGTATTCTAACTATAAAAGAGAATGAAATCTAAAATACAGTTTTCTCCATTTTTTTCAACACATCATTTAAAACTACTTGGCTCAATTTGGTCAAAAATTCTCTAAAACATATAAAAAGTCAGAAAGCAAGTTATCCATATCTACAGATCTATAAATACAAAGTGAAGGTATTGCTAAAAGATGTGTCCATGCATTTCCAGTGCATAGGCAATCTATCCTATCTACATGTTATATCAATAATTTCCCAAGAGCTCTGGCAGGAACGGTGATAGCAGGAAATCACAGCAACTATTTTTCCAATTGTCTCCTCACAACCCTCCTATACCCTGATATACTAAAATATTACAGTAATAAACGTTTTACATGCCTTTAAAAAATACAATTAACCTAAAAAGGTGGACCACTGTTTAATACACGGTTCTACCACACCATGGGAGTTTTTTTTTTTTTTTATATTTACACAGCACAAAGCTACTGCTAAAAAAAAAATAATAAATCCCAGTCTTTGATTTCATATTACATCCTAATTACCTTCCTAAAGGTCCAATGGCCACAGTAAAATTCCCTCCGAGAGTAAGGTTGCCACCTTTGGCAAAAGCTTCCACTGCTCTTTTGTGATTTAAGATGATAACTAAGTCAGACACCTGTAAGACAAATAAAAATATATTTAAAAAATGTTAAAACAATGTTTTCTGTTTTCTCATTTGAAACACGAAAAGTGAGCATTAAAAACCCTTAAAAACTTGAAATATGTTTAATAATTATTATGTTAATTTTTTGATTAAATATTTAGCGATGTTCAGCAAGTTTTCACTCTGATCATTTATAATGAGTATATGGAAGACCAGTTAGTCATGGAATATTTAACAAGTGTTTGCTTGACACATTGGCTCGATCTCCTGTCCCTGCGTGGGATGTACTTCTCAGTCCTTATTGTTTCAGAGGACCAGTGACCTGATATATATGAAATCTGTCAATTAGATAACTGCCTAAACTTCTTTCCCTGTCTGGGTCAGTTTAACCTTGGATAACATTCCTGAAGAACAGTGTGCGAGAGAAGGATGGACAGGTCAGTAATTTTAAAATATCATAACATGTAACTATGTAGCGGAACTAAAAATTTTAGCAAATAATAACCAACGTTACAGTGCAGTCATTAACAATCAGCCTAACATGATGAAATATAACTGGCAGAATCACTGATCTAGGTGATTGATGAGGACTGTTATAACATTCCCCAAAAAGCAATGAAGTGACTTGCAAAATTTTTTAATGGTAATGGAATATAACTTCACTCACAAAACATGCAAGAAATCAATCAAAGGAAAAAAAAAGTTACACATTATAATTATTATTACACAGTATTTTTATAGCGCCAACAAATTACGCAGCGCTGTACAAAGTCCACAGTCATGTCCCTAACTGTCTCTCAAAGAGGCTCACAATCTAATGTCCCTACCATAGTCATATGTCATTACAGTCTGAGGTCAATTTTGGGGGGAAGAAAATTAACCTAACTGCATTTTTTTGGAATGTGGGAGGAAACCCATGCAAACACAGGGAGAACCTACAAACTCCATGCAAATAGTGTCCTGGATGAGATTCGAACCTGGAACCCAGTGCTGCACAGGCCAGAGTGCTAACCACTGAGCAACCATGCTGCAAATGTCAGCAAAAGACATGTTAATTAATGTAAAATACCCTTTTACAGAAAAAATATATTTCTGAGGAACTGGGGAGTACACTACAGCAGCTGGGCCCTAAATTAACCAGAGGCTTCCCCAATTGTTTACTAAGCAAATCCTACAGTGGGGATAGCAGAGTGCATTGCATTCCCTGTTGGTGTAATCACAAATGTCTCCAGGTAAAAGTGCAATTGTTTTTTTTATCATTTCAATACTAGTTTTTTTTTTACAAAGGATTTTGTTCTAAGAAGTCAAAATGGTGTGGAAAACCCTACTGGAGCAGGGAGTGGGAGGGCAAGCATGGTGAGAATGTTGATGGGAAATTTTTCTCCCCTCTAAGAAGTATTGGAGGTGGAAAAGTACAGAGTCTTCACTTAAAAATGACACAACCAATATGTATACAAAAGGCAGCAACACTAAGTACTCATTTCCAATGTTTTATTTATAGCATAATAATTACACCACACCCTGCCAAGTGTTAAATGGTGAAATAATTACAATACAAATGTCCCTAGTTATTACACTAGGATGGCAGATGCGGTACTACTAAAAAGGTAGTAACTCGTCATTAGGTAAAAAGCTTAGTAAAAAACAAAGTCATACCATTGTAAAAAAGGAAATGGCTTGTGTTGTAGCTGGCCACCCATCCTCATAGTAGGTGTCAATCTTCTGAGAGCATTAGAAAATTCACCCTGAATTTCCACACATAACACTCCCTGAATTAATACATACTGTCAACAGGAGACAGCTAACTAAACAGACACAATTCATTTCTGTGTTATCTTTGGATACACGATCGGTTTCAAATAATTGTATAGGATACACACATTATGTTCTCTGTGGATTAAAAAGAATTCGGATATGCTTATATTTGAAGGAACTGCCCATACAACAGAAAGAATCTTTCACTAAATTCTACTGCTTTTAATCTGTAGCACTCTAAAAGAGAACCAGTCACCAATACGTACAAAAAAAAAAAAGATAATATATAATATATTTACAGATATTACATATATATATTATATATCCTGCAGCATTTTTTTTCTTCTAAAAGCAAAAATGACATGCTATAGATCTTTTCTATAACCTGAGAGCACAGCAAGTAGCATAGGATATGGCAATGATACAGCAGAGAGAACAGTAGGTGAAAGAGGAACCCTAGTAGGCCACATGTTATAGAAATAATGGTTAGTTACCACTTCAGACATGAATTAAACACAGGGGGAATAACAACGTGACAATTCAATGTCCATGAAGAATGCTGAGGTAGAAAAGTGTTGCTTTGCTCCTGGAGAAATTGGGAAAGATAAGTATGCTGCACCCCTGTGCTTTCCAGAAGCAGATGTATAATCCAAGTTACTCAGCCAGAAGTCTGTCTGCTCTACCATGAAAGAGATTTACTCTAATAAACCCCACCTGGACTTCCATTTAATGATTAGAGACTCGTGAGATATGTATCAAAAGATCAACTAGCTTCATTACTGGCACATTTTTATTATTTTCTATTTATACATCTGTTTCCTTGACAAGATACAGTGTCAGACAGTACTGGAAATATGGGAAATGAGCTCTGTGGCAGAGCAAACATAGAAATATACAAAATTTAGAATAGACATTAACCTACAATACCCAAAACCTTTTTTACATTTTCACATCTGAACTGAAAAAAAATTCCTTCTTATTTTTCCCCTTTTGTTATAGGGTCACCACACCTAAAATGTATGTTTTTTTTTTATTTTGTTTAGTACAGTGGTATCCAACCTTTTAAAGCTCGCAGACCACTAAATGAACAGACTCTGGACCGCGCATGCGCAGGGAGCCATGTGTCACTCAAAAGGGGAAGAAACTTACCCCATAGTGACGTCATGATGCCAGAACCCGCCCACCCTCGGCTCAGACCTGTGATGGGAGAGTGGGTAGGTTGTGTCCAGAGACATAACCCGCCCTCGCCCTGAGCCTGTGATTCGTACCAGAGACATGGTCCACGGCTCCAGCCGGTGCGCCCCCCAAGCGGCGGCCCACCTGTCAGACGAACGCGGCCCACTAGTAGACCTAGTAGGACTTGGGTTTGGGGACCTCTGGTTTAGTAAATGTTTGAAAACAAAACTACCAGGCTCTTTTTTTTATCTTTAGGGGACTCTTTACATGAGATCTTATAAAATTAGATATTAAGGCTAAAGTATCTACTAGCTACAGGTCTGGCACTCATCTATTGTACATGTAAAAGAGCTGCAATTCCTTGACACTTCTGGAATGTGACCTGTGAAAAAAAGACCACTACCCTAAATTCACAGACGTTCTACGTGAACAACTGCAAGATAGATGGCATATAACTCTACCACTGAGGTACTTGCTCTATGGAAGTCGGTCCTAATATACCCTAGTTCTAGGCAAGTAAAGCACCAAACCTGCTGAAATGATTGAGTCCTGATGAACAGAACTCTTCCCTTGAAGAAACAGAATACCCTATCTTCGAAACACATCTGGCCCTTATGCTTGAAACTTACAGGACTCAATATTCCATTATTTATGTCTGGACTGGTAATTAGAAAAGTACTCACAATGAACATATTATAAATATTCCTATGTTTGTTTGGAAATAAATGATTTCTCTGCCACTCTAAACCCCTCATTTATTCTTTCTCCTCCACTGATACTATACTTACCTAATTACCTAGGGCTGCACAATTATTAATCAAGTGGTTGTCGCCTACTTGCATGATATGTTCTGAAAATAGTTCGAGAGTTTTTAGTTTGGCAGGAAATGTCACAATCTAAGAATATTCAATCCAAAAGAAAGAATAACCTAAGAACATTCATTTGTGGGAGAAAATAGCCTGAGGACAACTGATACCAAGAGAAAATAGCCTAAGATCATCTGATTGTGCTGCATTCCAACAAACAGCCATAGCTTTATATATATTGTGTGCAAATTAACTAAACCAACCAGTGTCTGCCTAAACCAATTGGTGCATGAGTTCACACAGAACAAAGTTACATGGCGTTTTGCTGGACAAATAGCTGCAAAATTAAAAAAATAGCCTCCTTAGGTGAATCTAAAAGTTAGATGTGGGTAGAGCAGGTAAAGTGTTATCAATCCTGCCCAGGTACATCACCTGTACGGGCTTTATAAGTGTCCACCATCATCTATATAATAAAAAGAATGGCCGACCATCAAAAAGTCCCGATTTGCCTCATGTGGACACATTTGACTTCGAGTATGTTTTGTAAAATAAAACACAGATGACCTGCAATCTAATTTGCATGTTGCATATGCCTCAGACCTAACCTTTAAACAATTTAGATGCAAGATTTTAAACTACTCATCTATTCTCTTTCAGTTCCACAGTCTTGCTGACACTAGTTAGATTGAATGGCTTAAAATGAAATGTCAGTGATTGGCATGTCACTTCAGAGACACAGACAAATGACAAGGGTTCATCTTCCAGAATTCCACAAACAGAGCCAAGATCAGTGTCAGCCCACAGCCTACACTTCTTAATGTAAATGACTTTCTTAAAACAGGATATATGACATACCAAGTGAACGTCATTACTTCCCTCACTGTGTTTGTTATAAATATGATGTTAGGGGAACATTGTAAATAATGTTGGTGCAGTACATAATTACGTAAGCTAAATCAAAACAGCAGAGAAAAGGAAGAAAAACAATCATATTTATGTTACATGGTAAGGTAATGGAAAAGAAACCGCTTAGCCCATTCAGGAAACTAACTATGTGGCAACTTCAATACTTACTTCAATTCCAATTTCAAACCCCCCACCAAGTCCAGCTATGCCAATAGCAGAAGGAGCGGACCATCCTACAGTAAAGAAAGAATGAATAAGTCAACTCTGAATAAAGTCAAACAACATAGTTCCACAGCAGAAATAGCATTTAATGTAAAGGGTGTAAGTATCATTCTACAGCAGAAGGATCTCAGAAACCCCCCTATATTGCTGATTTAACATCTTTAACCAGAAATTTGACATCAATTCACCCTTTCAGCCATGTAACTCAAACAATTACCACCTGTTTAAACCTTCAATGCACCATAGGGACTGAGTTATTTAAATGAAAACAGGATATTTTAACACATCACACCTCCCATCTTGTTCTTGAACAATCTACACCTACCTTGACAAATTTCAAGACACCATTTGGATTGGATTAATGCGACTGAATTGCCATGTGCCTACCAGCTACTACTAGTTATACTATGACATTGATATATAAGAACCTTTATAGGAACTTAAACTCCCACATGGACTAAATCATTTCCAAATTCGCATTCTCAGAAGAGGTCAGCAATTGAAACCTATATGCTTTACTTTACAGTGAAACTGAACAGAAAAATGAAGATATGCTATTCAGAAATGTAAATTGCACCTAAGCAGTAGCCAGGAATTTGAACCTTGTTTTGAACTGCTGCTAAAAAAATGGCAGTTCACTTCCAAGTATGGCCCTGATTTATTAACGCTGGATAGGATACACTTTCATCAGTGAAGCTGGGTGATCCAGAAAACCTTGAATGTGTTTCTTAAACATCATTTGCTGTTTGTTAACCTCCCAAGCAGTAAGCCTGAGTGTGGCTCGGGGTAAAGAAAACAAGCTCAAAGTGGTAACCCCAAGCCACAAAAAAAAATAAAAATTAAATCCCTACCTGGTCCCATTGGGGTCCACCAGGCTCTTGCCATCCTCTGGCCATGTCCTCTTTGTCGATCTGTCCCCCGGCGAGTGTGCTGAAGTTCCCCAGGAGTTCTCGGTGACTAGGGATGGGCAAAAATGCCTCTGGCATTCTTGCGAAAACTTCCGATGGGTTCGCAAAATTCAGAAAATTCAGAAGATCAAGGAAATCAATATGA
Source organism: Pyxicephalus adspersus (assembly GCF_032062135.1). Taxonomy (NCBI): domain Eukaryota; kingdom Metazoa; phylum Chordata; class Amphibia; order Anura; family Pyxicephalidae; genus Pyxicephalus; species Pyxicephalus adspersus. The sequence continues at coordinate 25,925,633 of NC_092861.1, read as the reverse complement.
TCCCCGGCACTAGAGGTTAATTAAGCTCTAGTGCCAGGGATCGCAGTGGAATTGTAGATGAACTCTCAATGGAGTTTCTCCAAGTACAGAGCAGTGACCGTGGGAACTGAACTGCAGATGAACTCCATTGAGAGTTCGTCTGCAGTCACAGCTGATTGGTGCTTCCTATCAGCTGTGACCGCAAGGTCTCATGGTCCCTGGGTTGTACTTATTAGCCTGGTGACTTAATTGAGAGTTCTTCTGCAGTTCCACTGCGAATAAATAACCTCCAGTGCCCCGGGATCACAGTGGATTCTCAGGGCTGCATTCATTCGTTCCGATTCAAACAACCGAATTCGTCGCGAGATCGAGTTTTAAAAACTTGCTTGCCCATCCCTACTGGATACGTTGGTGCGTACAGCGGTCGCTAGGGGCGCAGAGGGAATTTCAAATTGAATGAAATACAATGGATTTATTCTATGTCTGGATTTATTTATGTCTAAAAGCAGTACATTGTCTTTCATCAAAATTTATTTTACAGTATAATATAATAGTATGAGTATATTAAAGTTTGAAACACAAAATCTTGTCAAAGTTTTTTAATAAATTATTTAATTTATTATTTTTTACATGTTTTTGTTTCAAACTTTATTTTACTCATACTATTATATTATACTGTAAAATAAATTTTCTTGAAAAACAATGTCCTTCTTTTAGTCATATAAAACCAGACAGAAATGAACCGCCCAGGAGGCTAACAAATGTTTTCAATCCTGGCCCAGATCTGTTCCAGGTTTGCTGGATCACCCAGCTTCACTAATGAAAGCTTTGGGGTGCAATAAAAAAACAGGCCCTATATGAGAATACCTAGAGCCTCCTGTGTCTACAGTGTCATAGTTGTATATGTGCCATATGTGCTCAAAGGTTCTACTAGTCTCAGAAGATTTGGAATGAGATTTGATGGTGCTACTCACTGTTCTTCTTGATGTGTGTTCTGATATCAGAAAGCAAATCCCTACCTCTACCAAGGAGGCAGCTCCAACACAGAGTCACCAATCTAACTCCGCTTTCTGGCAGGGCTTTAGAAATCTGGAACAATTATTATTATTAAACAAGATTTATATAGCGCCAACATATTACGCAGCACTGTACATTAAATAGGGGTTGCAAATGACAGACGAATACAGACAGTGACATAGGAGGAGACAATACCATTTCTTTAACTGGTAAAAACTCCAGAATATGTAGCTCTCTGCTTATAGTTCCACCTAACTTAACCTGGGAAACTATTTTGTTCAGGAATAAACACCACATGCCCACATAATTACAAGATTTATGTAAATGTGTAAAAATTGGAACTAAAACTTAGAAATGACAATGATGTGAGTAGGTAGGTTCTTCATTGAAGAAAGGTAAACCTCTTCTGCAATAAAACAAACTTATCTGCCTGTTCTCAGTCTTTTCTATGATGTACACTAAGCTGTGTATTTAAAGCTCAGTGTATGATCCCAGCAAAGCTGGCTGCTGTGAATGAATGGACAGGGAAATTAGTTTATTGTATTGTAAAAGAGGTATCACCTGTCCCTTTTGCAATAAAGAACCTGCCTGTTCTCAATTTTGTCATTCGTTACTTTAGTTCCGCTTCAATACAAAATTCTGGTCTGATATTTATAAGAAGACCTAAATGCCTAAACTGGCATGGAAATGACTTACTTCCATCTGGAAGGCGTGCCAGGACTATTCCACTTCCTCCTCTAGCGGTCACCAAAAAGCCAGCTTTAATGACAGACAGAATGGCAAGGCCTTGTGCTTTGGCAATGACATGAGCTGTACAGGGGGATAAAGACAAAATTAATATACTGCAAGGAATATACAGGAAGGCAAATGCAAAGATCTATGCCACATGTGTGCAATAACCTCTCAAGTTCGTTTCATACTGGACCATCATTGTTAAGGTATTGATAGGTACATATGCAAGTATTTTACACATTTTACATGCAGGGTTTAAAATGGCACAATTACAAGTGATGTATGATAGAGTTTTCAGCTCTTTATTATTCTTCATTTCATCTCTCAAATAGCACAGAATGGAAAACAATTCAGCTTGAACAGAATTTAGGAAAGAACATCTTTTCCTAGTCTCCTGCTGAGTTGTTAAAGTAATCCTGACTTGGTAGAAATATGGAGACTGCCACTGTCGAATGTCTGAAATGCTAATTGCGTGGCTATTATGCTGGCCATCTGTCTTTAATACTTTTATAGACATTACCCAGGAGAACTATGCATGTCAGGAATGACAAAGTAATCAGAAATCCTTATTAGCGTACTTGTTTTAGGATAGATATGTGGCATCAGAGCCAAGCATGTGGTATTTAACAAAAATCAGTATGCAATATTGTCTGGGTCCATGTGTTTTCGATGGCATTGATGGATTCTCCACCAGAGAATGTTAGGTGAATGTCAGATAGGTATTTCAACCCCGTATGTAGTGGTTTGTCTGGAATTCCATGTTAGAATTAGGGCACGTGGTTCCTTTTTACTAACCCTAATTTTAGTAGTAACAAAGAAGACTTGAAGACAAAGCAACACTTGACTGATCTAAATGCTCTATACAGGTAGTCCCTGGGTTACATGCAACACGGGACAGGTACATTATTTTAATAAATGCATTTAGAAATGCAAGTCATGCAAACTGCCCCCCCCCCCAATCAAGCCTCTGTCCTGCAGACGACCGAGTAGGGAAGCCCCGTTCATACCTAGGAGTCGTCCTTATGTCGGATGTCCTTAACTCAGGGACTACCTGTATATTGCTGCATATGCCCACGTTGGTCACCAACACTGCCAGTATAGCTGAAAATGTGAAAGTAAAATGTAACTTTCACACCAAAAATCTACATGGAACAAATTTACACTCATACCTGGGATTATTTTATCTGGTCCAGATCTAGAACTGATTTCTGTGAATTCTCTTAAAATCTTGGCCGCTTTTTTTGCTTCAGACTTCAAGTTGGAAGGAATAGGATTATTCACTGCAAATTAAATACAAATTTATATTTATCATTTCTTTACAGTATATGAGTAAATGTTCATTTGTTTTAGTACCTTCTAAAAATAGATTTACTTTATTAGGCAATACAGAGCTAACAATTGAAATTGACGTATCTGTTTTAGTAACGGAGGAATGGTTGTTTCTACAAACTACAATTTATGGTGTATAAGACAAAATCATTGTTTTATGCAATATTTGATATTAGGGGTGATTTTTCTCAATGTTCTGGTGCACCAATCAGACAAAACATTAAAAACACCTTCCCACTACTGTTTAGATTCCCTGTGCCACCAAAGCAGCATTACTTTGGAGGGGGGGAGGTAAATAAAAGGGGTCGGGGGGAGGGATGTGGAATAAGGAGGAAGCAGGTATTTTAGGGCTTATACACATTTTGTTGAATGCCAGGTTCCCTCATTCCTAGCCTCTAAAACACATAGTAAGTCAGGTTGAAAAAAAGACAAGTCCATCAAGTTCAACCCTATACTATATGCATACAGAAGAAACATCAGAATTTTTGCCTCTTTTTGATATATCGATGGCCAATCAATGAGTAAGAAACCTACATAGGGTAATCATCCTTTAATAACATCAAAAGAAATCTGCCATTATATACAGAACTTTCCTTTGATCTATCCTTATGATATACCTTATTTAACTTTTTCTTCCATGACACCTGTTACCTTTCCACAGACCCACAGGGGAACAAACCCAACCCCCTCCCTTTCCCTACAAACCTAGCCACCCCTGATCTCCCCCACACTCTTATACACTAACTGGTATTGTTTTTGCACATGATGTACAAATCTAGACCTATTTGAAAATGTGATTGTCTACTGTTACATTGTATTGCCTTTCCATGTATGATGTATCTTTTTATAATTGGTATTGTAAAACATCTCCACTTCCCCTGAGAAAGCCAAATCAGTGAAACGCGTCAGAATACGGGACTACCAGTTATCATTTATACGTTTTAATATATTAGTCCACATCTCTCCAAAGAGGCTTAAGTACCATTTACTAAACAGACATACAGTACAGGCTGTTCTATCACTTCTTAACTAACAATTGTATAAGATTGCTTACAGGAAATAATTGATTGTATGCTATTGCTGATGCCCACACATAAGACTGACACTGTGCAGACATATACATTTTTGTATCTCTATGTATTTTATGTGACTTTACCATTCAATACAAAACTTGCATAAACCCCAAAACACCTGTTCCTCCTTATTTCACATCCCTCCTCCTCTTCTCCTTTTTCTTTGTCTCCCCATTCAAAGTATTGCTGCATTGAACACGAGGTGTTGTCTTACTCTGACGATACTTTACCAAGGGGATAAACAACCAATTACTTTTCTGTTTTACTTGTGCCACCAAAGCAATTCTGACCCATTAAGAAGTGGACCCCACAACCTCTAAAGATTTTCCTGCGATATCTTGCACCAAGGGGTTATCAGTAGGTCCTTAATGTTCAGACCAGGCCATATTCTTCTAATGCTTCAAAGTCTAGTTTTACACTTTTTGTGGTAGACAGGGGACACTATGAGCAGTCCCATTTGCTGTATACTGTGTGTTCTGACAATTTGGTATACCCAATCACACGTGTGTTTTAATTAACTGTGGGCTTACCAGTCACCTTCCGAATATATTAACAACAATTGACAGGAAAGATACCAACAGAACTGCAGCTGCACCTGTGCCTGGACCCCGATTACATTTTCCTGCAGCCTGCCCCGACTCATTGCTTGGACCTAGACAACGCTACGCCTGCCACCTGTATCCACACCGAGGGTGACCCCGAGGACCATGACCCGGTAACTCCGAGCAGCAAAGAGCTCTGTGGCCACTAGGCTTCGAGGCCATAACCCCTTGTATGGTGCCCTGGTAAAGACCTGGTGTCAATTAGACTCCAGCATTTTGGGTCATCCCACGTTACCTACCTGAGGAGACCCTGACACCAACTATATAAATGTTAAATACAATATTAATTTTCATTTACATTTTTGCTTACTATTAATTTATATTCTTTGTTCTATAAATAAATTGCTTACACAAAGATATGATTGTGCTAAATAAACCTAATAGGAGCTCCAATCATAGACAGTCATGCATAAAAACACACAATTCATTATGTTGTTACAAAGGTCCAGAGTGTTTTCTTCTATGAAGAGCTCTGTCTGTTGTTAGCAGGTTTTAATAAAAATATTCAGTGTACATAATTGTGTATTAGGTATTCAGGGGATGCGTAGGAAAGAGATAAAGTAGAAAGCAATACAGGAATAATTTCTGGCCAGGGGATTTGCTGAATTGATAGCTTGCGAATCTAGTGATTAGTGACTGCTCAGCTGGGAATAGTTGTGATTTCCAATGTCGGCTGCTGATGGCAGGAGAAGGTATTGAGCCTGGGTGAGTCAGCAAAGGAAGTCTATCAGAAAAAGATTGACTAACTGTTTCATTTCGAGTTTATAAGACAAGTGCGTCAGCTAAGCGCTATTTGCATATGACTAAGAAGAGAAAAAGGTTTTCTTCGCTGAAATTCAGGCAAACCTCAATGAACATAAATATTTTATAATACACTCTTTCATATATACTCTGTTTACCTACATGAAGTAATTACATTACAATATATAATACAAAAAGTTCATGTTTATTGCTAAAATAGCATTGTATATAAGGTTGGTGGAAGTTGCCATAGAATTACAAAAGCCCTCTGCTACCAGTAACAATTAGGAAATAGTTTATTAGTCTGTGACTTTCAGAATTTTTTTTATTTCCTCAATAAATGATAATTCCACGCTGCAAAAATAAACTCTGGAAAAGACATTAGCGTAACATACAAAATAAACAAATTTACAAAATGTTCTAGTGACTTCATGCAATGCTGTTTTGTGTGGTATGTTGTAGACACGGGTATACATTATCCAGCGGGCAAAAACAAGAACAAAAATGGGCATATTCATAAAACAGTGAACATGATTTTCACTAAACATTCACTGCATGTGAATTAATTGCTACCATTTCAAGCTAATGCATGAAGGTCACATTCACTGCTTTCATTCATGTTGCAGGAAACCCCAATGCACCTCCACAATGCATGAACTTTTTGTGAGCTGCAATGTGGTGATATAATGCTGGTCAAAGTTTTTGTGCACTTTGGTGCAGTGGCAGCACATTCAAATAAATGTTTTGCAATACATTAGAATATAAACGTATGAACACACCTTTAGTGATCCCATGTAACTTGGCCACTTACCTTTCCCTGTTGGCAGGAGTTAAAAAAACAAAATAAAGATTTATTTGTGTTCAATAGGAACACAAATTACAGGATTGTATTACAATTGTGAAGATATTGTGAGATATTAAATCTGAAGATATTACAGAATCTTAACATTTCTTCTTATATAAATATGATCATATATAGAAATTTTTGGCAATGTATCAAACAAGAAATAGCTATCAACACTTGGATGCACAGCTGTTCCATATCATAATGACAGACATTGTTCCTGCTGCATGTTACAGAAGTGTTCAAAAGCTGGAGGAAACGCAGATGAAATAATAATCTTGAAAAACAACTTTTTTGCCATTTGCTAAAATATATTTTATCCATCAATGATAATAATAAATACATGTAGCTTAACCTTAATTTACGGGGCTTTAGTACTTGCTGTGTGTTAATGTGCATTATGCTGTTGAAAATGAAGGAGCTGCCAAAGCACTCAACGTGCCTAAAATAATTTATAACTTTTTTTTTTGAATGCTACACATTCAATGCACGTGACAACGCAGGTGTGTAGCTTTAGTGCCTTGGGTCCAAATAAATGGTACAGCAATCCATGTTAGGCCCTGTGAAGTTATGGGAATTAGCACTTAAGTTAAATTCGTTTATTTTGGCTGACAAATCAAAATAGCCTTCAGTAGAAAGCAAATCAAAACTGTTTACTTTAGCAATAAGTCCCACAGGTCAGCAACTTAACAGTCCTGCTGTGGCAACACTTACTCCAGAAGGGCATCTGGTACTCACAGGTAGCAAGGGGTTGCAGTATCTGTTTCTTTCCCCTAAAGGCAGAGTTGTCCTATGCTGCCAATTTCAGTCCCACTTGTTACTCCCCATACTGAGCTTGCTCCTGTCTGCTTCAGAACTACCTATCAGGCCATTCTAAAAACCTGGCCTGTACTATGGTTGAATAGGAAAGCCCACACAGATTCTTCCCTTGCATCCTAAAATCTGGGCTCCCCAAGAAAACTAACTAAACAGCCACTGTTGATTGCCAAAAAAAAATTCCTGCACTCCTTCTGCAGTCAATGAACTGTTTTTAGAGGGACCACAATCTATAACAGGGAAGAATAAACCTACCATCAAGGACCCACCCCCGGGGTCCTTTACAGTGCTTTACTGAAAGTTTGAATCTGGTCTAAAGTACAACTCTAGCTAAACATGTTGATTTGAGTTGAGAACAGTTTTCAGTCAGTCAGGTAGTTATAGCTGTTTCTGCAATCATAGGGTGCCCTTTCTGTGTGGTCAATCAGACAAGAAGAGCGCAATATCTATTCACCACAGGGCACCAAAAGTAAGTTTTCAAACCTTCCAAAAGGGAAGTTAAAGACCTTAGTGGTTTCTAGCTATGTAGTGTATGTATAGTAAGGGGATTGTTCTAAACCATTTTTTATCAACCACGGTTTCTCCAGAGGTTGCTAGGGTTTCCTCAGAAAAAGTAAACTCAAAAAACATACTCACCTTTACCTTTGCAGATCTGTCGATCCATGCAGAGGTTTCATGGATTGGATTCCCACAGCGTCTCGATATCCTCCTTTGATCCGCCGCGGAGGAAGCATTGGACGCTGCCATCTTTCTTTAGCCTTCTTCCTCCTTCTTTGTAAGTCACCTGATCTCACACTGTGCAGGCGCAAGATCAGGTAACGTAGAAGTGCATGTGTGAGATTGGCATTTTTTTTCTACCCCATTGAAGAAAATGTCCGACATTAGGCATGAGCAGAAAGAGCAGCCAGAAGCCTCCCAGGATGCGTGACGGATGTATCCCGGGAGGCTCTGCGCTCCTATTCAGTCTTGATTGTTGTGGGCACCCGCAGAAGGAGCAGCCAGGAACCTCCCTGGATCTTCCAAACCTAATAAAAACCTGCATTGTGTTTGCATATTACATAGCATGCGTTCACTTTAGATAGAAAAGATTTTTCTACTGCTTGGCCCACTTTAAAATCAGTTAAAAGACTATTGTGGAAAAGCCTTATGGAGGCTCGCACAGCTTGCTAGATTCCTGGGTGCCTCTGTACTTCCTGAGACTTCTACCTGCAACAAATGTTCAGACAGTGAAGTCAGAGTGCCTGTTCTGCATAGTTGTTCTAGGTCAGTCAGTCAAACTGTAATGAATATTTGAATCTACATATTAGTCAGACAGCAAGCATTTGGAAAAGTAAAAGTTCAGCAGTGGCAGGCTTCATAGTCAGTTTATGCATCTGAATATGACTTTAAAATTGCAGTAGCATCCAAATACCTGACAGGCCTGAAATAAGGGTGCTGCTAGTCCCTGTATTTGTCACAACATTTCACTGCTATGTCACAATAAAGGGCATAACAACAATGTAATTAAGGAAAACGAATTCAGCCCTTCCTATACAAAAGAAAAAAATATTGGTTTCTCAAATTGTTTGAAGGATAAATCACCCCTCAGTTTCCCTCCCCAACACAAATCATTCCTTCACTTCCAAGACATCAGGAGCAAAGTGGAAGATAACACAGTAACATGTAAACACAAGGATGAGTTCTGTAACTGTGTTAACACAATCCTTGGATAGTTTTAAGAACTGAATAGCTCACTCATGTCAGCCAATATAGAAATTATCATTTACATTTGTTTCTATCAATGTAGTGAACGTGTAATTACAAAAATGTAAAAAAAATGTTGGCCAATGTTTGGATTTATGGACATAATGAGTCCATAAATCCAAACAATAAACTGAAGTCTCGATACCTGACGTGTTTTACCTGTTTTGAATCCAAGAAAAGAATCCAGGGATTCCTAAACCCTGCTGCATTTAACCTCCCCCAGGTAGCTAACACAGTCCATCCTCTGTTCCAACATATAGGGAACCAGGGATTACTAACTCCTGCTACACTTAACCTTTAGGTATCAAAGACAACTGGTCAGTTTCCTTATAATTCTGCTAAATCCTGGATATCTAACTCAATGAAGTTCTTCAGACTTTCTTCCTCAGAAACATGGCTACTGTGAGTACTGTGGAGTTGTGTCTCTTACCCCTATATCTGGCCTGAAAAAGTCCAAAACAGGTGAAACGCGTTGGTTTGAGCCCTTTCATTTTATTGTCTGGATGTATGAACTCATTGGTCCTAAATTAGTAAAGCTCTCTAAGGCTGGACAGCATACACTTTCATCAGTGAAGCTAGGTGATCCAGGAAACCTGGAATTGATCTGGTCCAGGTTTCAAAAGATTTGCTAGCAAATAGCAATTGACTTTGCAGAAATCCTTTCCAGGTTTGGTGGATCACCCAGCTTCACTGATAAAAGTGTATCCTCTCCAGTCTTGGGAGAACTTTAATAAATCAGATCCATTAAATCTGTCTATATGAGGGAAAATATATTGAACTTTTTGTCATTATGTCTAATTAATAAACCAATTACATAGTAAGTCAGGTTGAAAAAAGACATAAGTCCATCAAGTTCAACGACTAGGGAAATAAACATATCACAGATATAAAACCCTACGGACAGAGGTAGGGAAAAAACCCTGGTACAATTAGCGCCAACGGGGGAAAAATGAGGCAAATGGATGTTCCCTTGATCAACTGTTACTGCTTTATTTACTTTAAAGCTTTAATACTGAGTTATATTCTGTGCTTCTAGAAATCATCCAGCTTTTTCATAAAGTAATCTATAGTATTTGCTAAAACTACTTCCTGAGGGAGCTGATTCCACATTTTCATAGAATCCCTTCCTTATATTACAACTTTCAGTATTTTTGATTCATTTTACACCTTTGTTTTAACAGATTTTTGTGTTTTTTATTTAAAGATTATCACAATTATTAAATATTGGAAATATTTCGGTTAGGTATGCCTAAGAATTAAAGGCCTACAATGTTAAATAAATTCTCATGAATAACAATGTACCACTTTTAGACATATAAATCCAGACAGAAATGAACCACCGAGGAGGTTAAACTTCTTTTTAATTTAAATCTTTTTTGATTGTTCTCTTTTTGTTTTCCAAAAATCCAGCAAATTCCTTAATATGCATTACTCAATAAACCAGAACTCTCAAGCAACCAGCACATGGTCTGGCTAAAATATATATATTTAGGACCTCTACTGCTTTTATGGCTAATGACAATGGGGTATAGACTTTCTTTCTATGGCTGACATTATACTACCCTGTGTTTTTTTTTTCAAATCCGAATATACAATTCAGGTATTTTTATCTGACTGTAAGTGGATTTGTAATTAGTTATACTCTGCATATACTGTACTGCATTGCTATTGTACCTCTAGAGATTTATATAAATATTATTTTAATACACTTTATTAGTACTATTTTAGAACTAAAATAATTTTAAAACTACATTTACTTGGAATCTACTAATCTCTGGGGCTGTCAGATAGTGAGGAGTTTACTGTACTAGCAGTGCTATTGGCTTCCATATTATATGATTGTTTTAACAAAAAAAGAACAATTGTGTTTTAATAGGGTGAATAGGACTGATCTTTACTCTAGAACCAACTAACGTGAGCAAAGCTGATTTCTGCGTGCACTTTCAGGTCACTTATAATAACAGGAATAACCTGAAGATCTACACTGTAACTGGTTTCACGATCACTAAAAATCATTTACACTTTAAGAAAAGCACAATTCCCTAGGCCTTAAAACCAATGGGTAAAAAATAATGGCATTTACTCTACACATAGCATGATGTTGTGGTTTTAACTTTCTTATTATCTGTATTGGTAAAAATTTATAGATAACTAATCCGTGGATTTTGAGGAATAGTAAACACATACACCAATCCTGTAATTTGTGCACCTTCGTTGTAAATCCACTTTTAGACTTCTCCCAGATTTTGGGATGTCACGTTACAAAATGCCCTAGTACTGCAGCTGAAAGTTGGTGATGCACAGCATATTCTGGTCTCTTACACTGCAGAGCAGTGCTCCTCAATCAAGGTTTTTCTAAAGGTTTCTGGGGGTTCTTTAAATGAGACATAAACTCAAAAATTTTACTTTATATTAAGGATAGACAATATATTTGCATAAAGTATTAATGATATTTATTTTTTAAGTGCAAAGCGGTGATCAAGAATAGGAGCGCAAAGCCTTTTGGGAAATCTACGTCATGCAAGCCGGGAGACTCCTGCGCAGAAGGAGCCCTTTGTTTATTGGAAGAAATAAAAATCGTTTATCTTACGTAGCTTTTTTCCCCATCTACGTCACTCAATCTCACGCCTGCGCAGTGCAAGATCAGGTAACATATGAAGAAAAACCTGGAAGGAGAATGAAGAAGATAGGCCGGGTTGAAGGATACCGGGACGACGTGGGACTCAAATGAAGAAATCTCGAGATAGATTGACGCATCTGAGAGATTAAAGGTGAGTTTTTTTTTATTTTGTTTAGTTTTGCTTTAAGCAATGAACAATTGCTGCCTCTCGGGTCAATTTAACTGATACCAGTCATCTTTTTGGCTGTAAAGAGAACATTTTTCTCACTAGCCAGCAATATAAGAGGCATTCTTTCCACTGACAGCCACACTAATGTACTGTGAGCTGTGGATATAGTAATTATAGAAGGGGTTTCCTAAAAACTGAAAATCATTTCAAGGGTTCCCCCGCGGTAAAATTGTTGAAAAGGCCACTCTAAAGACTTCCGGATTGTCAGCTGTTGATTGTACTTATGAGTACATGATGGCTAATAATAGGGGAGGGTTGCAGCTTTAAGTCACCAGTATCAAGAGTCCTGCCTGCAATATTTGCCCTGTTTCTGACAGTGACCTACCCTCACATGCACAGACACCAGAACGTTCGTTCCAGCACCGTTCACTTCTAGTGTATATGACATCCATCATTTACCTACCTCTTTTAAGCCCAGGGCAACAAGGACCAAAACCCCCAACCCCAACCAACCCTGCTCTCACAGGAGAATGCAGGACACAGATGTGGTTCTGCACCCTAAGGCTCTTTTTACACTTTGAAACGGCACAGTAGGCTGTTCCCAGGAACAGCAAACCATGCCGTTGGTAATGCAATGCCTTTGCAGTGGGGTTCTTCCTCCAGCGATGGAAAAGCAACAGCCTAGTCATAAGTTACATGTTGCTTTCAGGAACCACACTGCAACACAACTGCCCACACAATGTGCTTCCCAACTACTCCTATACAGATGAATGGGAGCGAGGTTGGGAATCCTGTACAATGCTGTGGATGATCCCAAGTATAAAACTGCCCAAAAGCTCTTAGTATACACCCACAGAGAGCAGACAATGGGTATCTATCACATAACCTAAACACCTATGGGAAAAAGTTACATTTTGTATACAGGGCTGGGGACGCTTCACGTAGCTGGAAACTAAAGCTCAAAGCTGGGTATAAATTACCTGCACCTCAATTGTGGGAAAAGTTAGAACCATGTTGCTTTTTTTTGCTGTCTGTGTCCATGCAAATTGCAGCATCTCTATTTGCAGAAAATGAGAGAAAATCTTTTAATAAATATTGTGTTTTTCTCTTACTTCATTGAAAATGTTTTGGTTTACTACTTTGTCCACACCTAAGAAAAAAACATTACGGCTTTGTACTTTGACCTATAGTACAGCCATTTAACATGAGCCCAGTGTGGAGTTATATAAGGTGACTCAATAAACCTGTAAAGGTATAGACCAGCTCCTCATAGAAATCACACTATTCCAAGGAGAAGAATACCTTCCAGGCCTGGGCAGTATAGGTCCCCCATTCTGTAAGAGTGTTCAGTGTGTGACCAGGCATTGCCATGTTGTGAATGGGCATTGCCAGAGCAAAATCAGAACAGCTACAATTACCATAGAAAGCGGAGGATCATTCTACAGCAGAGGCAGACTAATTCAGGCCTTTAGGCCAGATACGGCCTAGCCAGTATACCAGCCCGGCCTAATGCCCCCTTAGTTATTTATTGTTGGATCCGGCCTAATTGATTTGTCACGTTATCGCAAGTTCCCACGATATCCCACGAGAGTTCCCGCACAGTAACCCCAATTACTATGCCTAAAGAACAGAATCAACGCACAGCTACCAGTCCATGGAAGGTTGACCTCGAACGTCATGTCTTCAAGCCTGAATGGGCTGACGAATTATTCTTCGTCCAACATGGCAACAAAGCCCTGTGTTTAGTGTGCAACGACACCAACAGCACTTTCAAGCAGTCAAATCTCAAGGGGCATTTCGATGTCAAGAACGCGCACACGTACAGAGACTACACCGCGGATGAGCGCAAGACTGAGGCTGCTCGCTTGGTCATGGTTGGAAAAAACCTTTCTTTGGACACCTTGTTTCTTCTGGCCTAGCGTGCCTTCTTGACCTCCTAAAATGGCCTAGTAGTCCAAAAAGTTTGCCGACCCCTGTTCTACAGGATCAACACAGCATCAACCTCCCATGATTCCAATTCAATCTTTTCCACCTCTGCGATATGACTGAAGAGGAGGGGTCTCCCCTTTCAATGTTACAAAAAAGTTTTTCCTTTTATAAAAGGGTTAGCTAAACTTTTATATAAAGTAAAAAATGTGATGATAGCTCCTACTAATAAAGTTCACCAATACAAAACAGTGATCAGGCAGGATTTTTATTGTAGAAGCCAAAGGCTATGTCATGTCTGCAATAAAACATATTTACCTGCTTGTTCACGATCTTCTTTTAAAGCGTACCTAAACTCAGAAATTTACTTTACCAAAAAAAAAAAAAAAATCCTTTTTTCTCTTTGGCGCAAAGACTCCCAGGACCCCAGCTCACACATCACGGGAGGCTCTTGGCTGCCCTTATGCTTATGGCCCTGATCTTGGACATGCGCAGAAGGAGCCCTTTCAACAGAAAAAAAAATGCCGACCTCATGCACGCGCAGTGTCAGATGTCGGCGCCGGGCGAAAGACAAATACAGGGACTATGCTGGACCCAAAGGAACCTTCTGAAAAATGGACTAATCTGCGGGACTAAAGGTGCATTTTGTTTTTTTTGGGTTTAGTTCCACTTTATATAAAATAAAAATATTGTCCTTTTTTATAAAAAAAAAAAAAAAAAGTGGCTCTTGGCTGCTCCTTCTGTGGGCACATTTTCCCTCACTGAGGGGTAAGAGATCAGATCGGCTCTCTTTTTTCCCTTATACGGCAGACTGCGTCATCTGATCTCACGCCTGCGCAGTGCGAGATTGGATGACGTACCCAGAAGAAGGCGGCTATTGATGGTGGTGCTCGGTGCTTGCTCCGCAACCAGGACAAAGGATTCCAGGATGTCGTCTGACATGATCAAGGAAAGCTCCAGCGTGATCGAGGGATTTGCTGAATTAAAGGTAAGTGTGTTTTTTATTTTTCAGTTTATTTCTGCTTTAAAGCATACCTAAACTCAGAAATTTCACTTTACATAAAAGGGTGGACAACCCTTTTACGTAAGAGAAAAAAAACAAAAAAACAAACAGAATTTAAGTGCAACACCTTTTTTATAGAGAAAAAAATAAAGAAATAAAATAAAAAGTGTGCAGCACCGCCCCTTAATTCTCCATCGCCTAGGCAAGCGCAAAGCCATCCGGGATGCGTGACTCTTGGCAGCGCTTTCATCAAAAGGGAAAACAATTGCTGTTCTCAGGCATGTGCAGTGAGATTGGCAAATTTTTCCCCCATCTACATCATCCGATATCGCGCCTTTGTTCAGCGACGTAAGAAGAACATGGAAGAAAAGGAGAAGATGACGGCGCTCAGAGATGGATACCGGGACAACGCGGGACCCAATGGAAGAAACCTCCGGACCGATCGACTGCTCTATGGAAATGAAGGTAAGTGTATTTTTTATTGTTTGGGGCGAAGTTTGAGCTTACTTCCTCTTTAAATTCATTGGCTGCACATGATCATAATATGCAGGAAATCCCGGCATCCCCGGACTGAATGAGCATGCGTCATCCCAGCCCGACCAATCAGGATGAGCCAATGTGACAAACTGGAGAAGTAGCGGAGGAAGATGGTGGTGTCTATATCGCAGTAATGCAAGTGAAAATAAAAAGAATTGCGACCAAGGTGTATTTATGTTATTGCAGAATGGACATTGACTGTCTCTGTAATATATAACCTGTCTGGTTGCAGTTTCTTTTTTTTTAACATTTAATTACACTTTATAAATCACACATTTATTTATCTATGCGCAGTATGTAACATTCTGGAAATCACCTTTCACTTCCTGTGCCAATGATGTGACAGGATGTTAGAGGAAATCTCCCTGTGTGATATACTCTGGTAGTTACCATGGAGACAAGTGTCCTTAGTGGAAGATGTCCCCTATGTCTGGAGGATAGGTTTGTCTTTCCCTCAGTCACTAGCACAGTAATCTATCAGGGACACAGACAAACCTTGCCAAGTCTCACCTGTGTGTTTGTATGGCTGTGTATTGGGCAGATTGAATGCGCTACTGAATGACAGGTACTCTTAGCCAATACAAATGCTGTACCCCCCCCCCCTGCTGGGTGCAGTGCCTGTGACGCCATGGCATAGCGCTGGTACTCACTTGTAGAGCCGCACTCCCCTCCTGGCAGTGTGCACAGTCAGTGCTTCTTCCTCATACACTACAACACCACACCCAGCAGCCAGGTGAGGCAGAGGAGGGGGAGGGCATTACACCTGTCACCCACCACCGCTCCTCCCCTCCATCACCGCCCCGCCTCTGTCTCGTCACGTGACTCTCCTGTCAGCCTGGCCGTCTAAGTGCCGTAAAGTGACGTACTTCCTTACGGAGAGTGTTTGCCGGTACTGCAGAAGGGGCGGGTACGGCTCGGTGAGAAGTCATGGCGGCTGCTGGAAACAAGTCGGTGCTGTTCGTGTGCCTGGGTGAGTCCCATGAGGGATAGTGAAGTTGTAATGATAAATAGAAGGCTGCGGGGGAGAGCAGCAAGGCATGCCGAGAGTGTGAGCATGTGTCCCACCACTAACAGGGCCAGTCAGTGCAGTAACCCATGGCAACCTGACACCTGCCCTTCATTTATAAAGGCCTAAAGTGCAAAGCCCAAAATCCTTTTATTTAGTTTTGGAAAGAAATGAAAAGGCTGTCAAATTTGTATGGCTTGCAGCAATAGAGAGGAAACCCAGGCCCAAACCTATATTGTCATATCCAAACTGGCAGCTGCATCCAAAAATATATACCAATAGTACAAAAGGATTATTAAACAACCAAAAAGTATTATTACTATCACTACAAATTGTGACCCCCCAAACAACATCGCTCCACAAGCCGTCAAATACAGGGACATCAATAAAATGCAACACTGACTTGCTGATTCTATGTAGGATAAATTCCAAAGCTTTGTACGCACGTCAAATGAATCTCGAGTGAAAATCGTACAAGGGTACAGCAATCCATATTATTTCATTCATCAACCCGCCATGGTGGCACAATGAACGACAGATCAGGAAAGACTGCTGTACATTGTATGATGGCGAGCACAGTGGGGTGCTGCTTGTGCGTCCTCTCCTCTCCATACAATAGAATAGCACTATGTGTACAGCTCTCCTTCATTCATCTGTCACTGGAAACAATCACAAAAGTTAGTTTCCAAGGGCAATCATCTGACAGCCATTGGCTGTGAAAGCCTAATGGCAGCACGGCTGCAGCAATGTATTCCACGCTGTCACCGCTTCATCCGGAGTCGGGCTGCAAGGAAAACCATGGCCATATAGTATAGGTGAGGAAGGTGCCCGGTGTGCCCCACATGCTGACCACAGGAGAATCACATGACAGCAGACAAGGTCAGGTAGCTGCCATCAGAGCTGGCATAGATTGGCATTTAGGATCCATATAATAAAAGACAGTATGATTGCAGATATGGCTTTGCCCACCCAGGCTTCAGTCGCCAGATAAAGGGCAGCTTTTCCATGTCTATTGTCCTCTGGTACGGTTTTTGCCCATGTATGTGGTGCAGGGGGGTCTACATTCCTTGGTGCCATTTTTGCACATACAGAAATTTTTGTGTTGTGACCCAGCTCTTCAGTACCCAGCCAAAAACAGCCAGGTGGTTACTGAAAGGTGCTGGGGCCGGGGGACATTCCCTGGTGCCATTTTTGCACATACTTTTCATTTTAGATACTTTCACGTGTCACAAAACTCATACCAACCTATAAATACTTTATTTTATTACTGTATTTTAATGATTGGAAAAAGCAAAAAGAGAAGCAAGAAAAAAAAAGCAAAATAAAAAATACCTATTAGAATTAAAAATGTATTGTGGTAAATATATTATACAAACTCTTACCACAACATAAGCTTTTGGGGGAATTAAAATACCAAAAAAAAAAAAGTTTAGCACAACATATCCATGATGGGTTTATATTTGCAAGGGTTCAGATCAGGCATTGTGCAGGTAAAGGAGCCCCTAACTGTGGCCCCTGACAGCCCTAAAGTGCCATACAGCCATCAGACAAACTAATGGAGACAATCAGAGACCATAGACGTGCACCAGATGTGAGTCCATGCTGCAGGAGACTGTCAGGCTGAGGACCGCCCATAGGAGACTGCTAGTGATGACGGCCATTACTTCACTATCAATGCTCCCATTCCTGTCACTGTCTGCAAGGGCCCCACAACAAAAGGGCACCAGGTGCTTAGATATATTATCAGCTTTTCCATCTGGGGGACTATTCATTCCAAATAAAATGCATTATGTATCCACCAGATGAAGGCAAATTCCTCAAAATACAACGCCATCTACATATGTATATGTAAGGTATATGTATATAGGCAGTAATGTGATATTCTTGGAAATCTTGCTTTGTACTTACATTTGAGAAAGGACAGCAGATGTCTTTTTTTGTTTTTATGAGTTCAGGCTGTATATTCATCACCCATCTCATGTGGGGTTGGATATATTGGAAACAAAAGGCCAAAAATAAAATGGCAGTGCTCAGAATACTTTTATACACTTTCTAAAATTATAAAAATGTATTTTCAGTTACCTTCAATGATTTTGCTTACTTTGTTTCAGTAACTACTGCAGACATAAATGACCCCTTTATTCATTGTGAATGGCTTCCCAGCCATCCTAAAGCGGAACTATAGTTCTGCAAAAAAATTGTGCATTCAGGCAAGGTCACAGGGCGATGTCCCTTCTCTAATAAAACCCGCTTACCTGCCTAATGGCTGTCTGCTGAGCCCCTTCTGTAATAAAATGCACTTACTTGCCTGATCGCTGTCTGCCTAGCCCCTTTTGTAATAAAACGCACCTGCCTGATGGCTGTCTGCTGAGGAGCTCATGCACAACTCTGTATGATGCCAGAATGTGCCGGGGATCTGATATTGAATGAACTGCATGCATGTGTGGTAGCTATGTCATCCTGGCCCCTGCATTTAAGATGACCAAAGTTCAGAAGATGAGAAGAAAGAGGATGGCAGACACATGATTTAGTGGGGACAGGTAAGTATATTAAAAAAAAAAAGAAAAAATTGTGATTAGGCTGGTAAGGTTATTTTATTGCAGACATCCTACTCCTGCAGACTGTCCCTTCTGCAATAAAAGATGTCTGATCATAATTTTTTAGTAAGGATTTAATTCTGCTTTAAATGGTAACTTTTATGGTTTGGGGTTATCTTTATTAATCTTTTGATGATTGCCTAATAAGTTTTTTTTGTGTTGATATTTATTATGTGACAATGGATTCCCTGAGCATTATGGTGAAGCAGAGAGCGGAGCACAGTTTTTGTTTATTTTTATTCATACATGCATTCTATCGCTCCAAAAAAAGGAAACTTCTCTGTCTTGCTCACTTGTGTGCCCATATTTTATTGTTTATAGTAGATGGTAAAGAGAAACTTGAAAAAGTTTGTTGTATTTAATTATATATTTTAGTGATTGGTTATCAATATCAGTATATCCAAAGTCAGATATTTTATTATGTTGTTGTTGGCTAATTTTGGTTTGCCATAATTTATTAGTCACTATTATGACACTGCAATGATCTTGGTAATCTGCAACCAATCACTGGCAATCTTTAACAGTTGCCTCTACAAAAACAAAAAAAAATGTAAAAATGAAACGTGTGTTCTAAGACCCTGTTCGAATTGACCATGAGCTTGCAGCGAGGTTATCGTTTCCTCATGCCAGCCTAATGGCTGCCTTAGGAAAGACTCTACATATAGCTTCTCCCTGCAGTAGCCCCATAGAAAATGAATAGGGGTGGCAGTGACTGCTTGCTGCTGCCACCTGTCAAATGTGCAGATCCCATTTCTTTAGGAACTAGTGCTATGGTGCAAATGACCAAGTGTCTGGCAAGGTGGCAGCCCCTGGGAGCTATGTGGGATCACACGATCCCAAGGCAGGTCTAAACCTAACCCAAGTGTCATACTATAATTGTGGAGATTTCTCATACGTTTTCAGTAGCTTCCTAAATTGAATGTTATTCTAAATCTAAAATGGTGGTAAATCTGTTTTATGTTTTCTTTAGGTAACATTTGCCGCTCTCCAATAGCTGAAGCAGTCTTCCGGAAGTTGGCAACGGATCAAGGTGTATCACATGAGGTGAGCAATTGGGCTTGTACTACAGGTAGTCTCCGAGTTAAGGACATCGGACATACAGATGACTCCTAGATACAAACAGGGCTGAAGTCTTTTGCTGTTCTGCAACATCTTGTAACTCTTTAATGACAAAGACAAACTCTGCAGTTGTTTATTTTTGCATATCAAAGCCTAGCTTACTCCAGATGTTTAGGCTCCGTAAAGTTTTTTTTTTTTTTTTGTGTTTGTGATTAGCTCACAGTGAAGATTTTTTTAACTGGCTATAACTGACACCACGCTGCCTAATATTATATTGGGACAAACATCTGTCCTAATTGCACCTATTAAAATAGTGTACCTGTTCCGACTTGCAAACAAATTCAACTTAAGAACAAACCTACAGTCACTATCTCGAATGTAACCCAGGGTCTATCTGTATAGAGTTTAAGTTTGTACCTGTTTTGAGAGATGCAGAGATCTCTTCTTACTTCAGCAATTAAGACAACAGAAATCCTTTATTTTATTAGTAAAGAGCTTTTAAATCCCCGTAAGTCTTATTTTCCCTCTGTCCCTGTTGGTGATAGATTTGTAGCTGCATTGGAGATGACTAAAAAAAAAGCTAGCAAGCATTCTTACCTGTCACTGCTAAAATGTAGAAGAACATTTTGGCTGGTGTTTCATTTAATAAGTCGCACAATTCAAACATGATACAGTACTTACATATTTTGTTAATTAGGTAAAAAACAATTATAATGTGTAGCTGTGACATATCAACATGAGTTTTGTCTGTTAGCATTCGTGTACTTCTTGAACTGGCCATTCTGCAAACATAGAATCAGACTTGTTCAGTATGAGTATCATTCCCTAATTTCTGCTACCATAAATCCCTGTAGAATGGGATGGGTTAGATCCCCGAAATGTGTTGGATTTTACCATTTGGACCATTTTTTATGTGGGTATCAAAAGCCAAGCATTGATCTGATGTCACATGACAAGAGTGAAAACAGGCTGGGGGGAGGGAGATATCATAAGCATCTTTTTAAAGATTCACATAAACCATTTATAAAGTGTTTTCTTAGTGATCAGAACTATACTCAGTGGTTGGTAAGCTTCTGCCATAATCCACTAATATATTTGCAGGTTATGCCACATCTATGTGCAGGCATCCTGCATCAATGACAGGGCCTGTTATCAGCGCATCAGAGAAAGCCTTTAGATGATTATTACCCAGGGTTGAGAGTAGGATTGTTATTGCATTAGGGTAATAGCTTTCATGCAGCCAATTACAGTATTTAATATCCACGTTTTAACATTTCTTTACTTTCTTTTTGTTTTAGACATCATTGACTTCTTAGACATTACATCACATAGTTCATTTATGTTGTAACGCTGTGTGTTTGTATTCTCTCCCTTGCAAACATGAGTCATAGGAGAGCATTGCTTTGCTTTCCCAGTATAGATCACCACTATAATACTTTGCTCTAATATTTTATAAATGTGGCTTACTTGTTTAAACTTATACGTCCATTTATCTCTTTTTGATTGTGAATTCACACTCCTTGCTTTATAATGCCAAAACACCTTAAAAACGTGAATAGAATTTATGGTGGGAACTACAAACAATGTCTTATCAATTGAGATTTGATCTCCAACAGTAAATAGTTTCCAAAGCATTTGATTATATTAAATCCATGGCTACCACCCGTCTACCTGATTTATGTATGTTAAGGGGAAAGGGTGTTTTGTGTGTAATATCCACTTATGATAGGTGATAAAACTGCATACTGTGGCTCTCTGTAATTTAAAACAAAAATGACCGGGAACTTGGAAAGCAATACATTTTGTTTAGGAGCCTATGGTCCGGTCGACTTGAAAATTATAGACACTGAAGCTAAAGTGGGAGAAAGCATTGGTGTCGGTGGACATAATGATAATACATGTGTTTCAATTGCTATCTAATTTTGCACTGACAAAAATGTCAATAAGTCCTTTGTCAATATTTGAATTATTTATCCATATACAATGCATATCTATTTATATCTATATACAATGCATATCTATATACAAGTAGTTGCGGGTCACATACGAGATAAGGACTGAATGTTTGTTAAGTTGAATTTGTATGTAAGTCAGAACAGGTACATAATTTAATAAATGCAATTAGGACAGATGTTTGTCTCAACATATTATTAGGCAGCGTGGTGTCAGTTACTGTATAAAATCCTCATTGTGAGTTGATCACAAACACAAAACAAAGCAAAAAAAAAAAAAAACTTAATGGGGCCTCCACATTCATTAACTTCTGGAGCAAGCTGTACTTTGATATGCAAAAAGAAACAACTGTTTTTCCTGGTCATTAAAGAGTTTAAAGGGGTTGCAGAACAGCTCATTCCTTAAGATCACCCACAACCGCAGCTGTATTTAGCAAAAGATTTCTTCTCCAAGTCAAGCAAACCCCTCCTCCAAGCCTCTGTCCTGCCACTCGAGGATCAGAGAAGCCTCATTCGTATCTTGGAGGTGTCCATATGTTGGATGTCCTTAACTCAGGGACTACCTGTACAATGCATATCTATATACAATGCATACCTGTATCTAATTACAATGCATACCTATATCTGTATACAATGCATATCTATATCTACATATAATGCAAACCTATATGTATATATATTTCATACCTATATTTATATACAATGCATATCTTGATATAATGGACATATTGACAAAGGACCAATAGAAGTCTTTGGCAGTGCAAAATGACATTGCAATTGAAGCATGTTTGTATGATTGATAGCCATTGCTACATCTAGTCTCTATATTGCTACATCTAGTCTTTTAGGCTGTGTTTTATGATTATGAAAATTGCATTTTAATACATTGGAAAATATTTTTAATTTTGATCCATGCCTAAAAAAATCCCCATGAGCAGTAATCACACCCAAACAATTTGTATTAACATGTCTTACTCACAAAGTTTTAATATTTTGATTAGATAAAAAAAATGTGTAGTCTATTTTTTTAGAACTCCAGCCAAAGATCTGGATTATGTAAATATGCTATTGTTACCTTTAAACTGTTTCAATATAATATTGTTTTATGTATCTTCCTGAAGTGCTGATAAACTTTTACTTCTGTTACATGGATTTGGTCTGCAGAAGCAGAAATATGGTACCCACAGGTATGAACATTTGCGTAAAGTCAGCTGTATTTATAAAATGCCAATATCACTCCAAAGGGCAGTGTTTTTGTCAATCATTGTTTTATGGGACACTAAGGTTCCTCCATGGATTGTTAGGGGTTCCTTGAGCAATGATCAGTTTGAGACTCACATGTTATTTTAAGTGGCACCAAAGATCTCTGGTTATCGGTAAGGTTGGCCAGCAATGCTAGAAGCATTCATCCCACTAACCACAATGCTAATGTACTGTGAGCCGTGGATATAGAATTTATAGAAGGGGTTCCCTGAAGACCTGAAATTTCTTTCAAGGGTTTCCAATGTTAAAAAGGTTAAGAAAGGCTTCCGAAGAAGAACATTTTAAGACATTTTAAGCACCTTCAAGACTAATGAATCTTACTAGTGATTTGATGGCCTTCATATTCTTGAGAATATTGGCAAAGTTGTCAACGGAAGGCAACACTTCGGATATCTGGGCTTCATAAGCAGTTTTAGCTTCTACGTTCAACTGCTTCTTTGAAGAATGTCAGAGAGAAAGTTTTATACAATACATAATAGAACCTTCTTGCTGATCTTTGTTGGTTCAATGTAAACCTGATTAAGATGGATCACACAACAATTAAAAGGATAGTCATACTTTAATCCAATCTTTCTTAACTATTTTAACATGATTAAAACCCTTGAAATACCATTTGGGTTATCTGTGATCCCCGCTATTTAGTCTCAGCTCACAGTGTATTAGTTTGGTAGTCCATACAAAGAATATCCTTCTTTACTGACCAGTGGGAAGAATGTCACCCTTACAGATAGCGAAAAAAAGAATATTGTTGACCGGTAAATTGACCTGAGAGGTCCAAATTGCACATGGTTCAAAAAAACACTAGCAACCTCTGGAGGAACCCTAGGCTTACACCGAACCCTGGTTGAGAAACACTGGTTTAACCTAAAACAAAAATCAGACCTAAAACTTAACTAACTTCTAAAAAGTTAGTGATTAGTGGTAGCTTTGTGTTGGTCTGATGCATGGAGAAAGTAATGAGGCCAACAATGCGTCCGTAAAGAGAACAGAATGACTGACAACTATATTTGCGTTTTGTCCTTACTCTTCTTGGTCCCTGAATTCTGCATTGTGATGCATCACTCTGACAGCTTTGTTCATTAAAAACAGTTTTATAATAAGAACGGTTATCATACAATGGACTGTATGTGTATTTCTGTTCTAGTGGAGCATAGACAGCGCAGCCACATCCACTTATGAAATAGGAAACCCGCCTGATTATCGGGGCCAGAGCTGTATGAGAAGGCACGGCATTTCCATGGACCACACAGCCAGGCAGGTAATGTACCTCTGTTTTATCATTCATTGAATCCTATCCATTATGTTTTGTGTTGCAGTGGTCCATAGACAGCGCGGCCACATCTGACTGGAACGTGGGTTGCTCCCCAGATTCAAGGGCCGTAAAGTGCTTAATAAGCCACGATACTGAAACATCGCATAAAGCACGGCAGGTATAGGAGTTTTGAGTTTCTGGCATTGCAGAACTTTTTTTAACGGCTGTCTATCCCATATTTCTGGTTTCTATCACTGGGCAGTGTCTACTTTCTCATACTGCTTCACAGTCGCAC
Organism: Pyxicephalus adspersus; assembly: GCF_032062135.1. Classification (NCBI taxonomy): domain Eukaryota; kingdom Metazoa; phylum Chordata; class Amphibia; order Anura; family Pyxicephalidae; genus Pyxicephalus; species Pyxicephalus adspersus. The sequence goes on along the minus strand of NC_092861.1, from coordinate 25,901,078 downwards.
TGGTAGATGTCATGGTTGTAACAACCTATCATACTCTCACTGGTTTTTATAGGCGGTGGGGATATTTGCCTTCAGAATGCAATGAAGGTATTAGTTCTTTCATACTCCTGATGCTGCAAAAAGTGTGCTCTTACCCTTCATGATCTTAGATCCCTGAATATCTGAAAGCCAAAATGACTTGACTGGAATCCTGCTGAATGGTTCATCTGGCTACAAGGGCAGCACATAGAAGGGAATACAGTGAACATGCCTTTACTTAAAGTTTTGTATTTACTTCATTTACAGCACATAGTGCACACATGTGCACACGTCAGATGATTCTCATCCGATTATCGATTCAGGGCTAGTATCAGGCAAGAATCTGAATCTCGTCTGTCGTCGTTCATGGATCTGTCCTGGCGGGTTCTTGAACGGTTGTAAAAGAAGTGAAGGGAGAAAGAGCGCAGCGAGGTGCCACTCGCTCATTCTCCCCATCTCCATAGAGCAGAACGATGCTGTAAGTTTTGCTTACAATAGTAGAGATACAAGCTTGCTACTACAGCAAGAATAAGGTGCAGAACAAGAAGGCAAAAAAGCACCATACTGCCCTTTGTGATTCCTCTTCTAAGAAAAGCAGTGATCTCCCCAGCCTCTTTTAGCCCGGGGCAACACCCAACACTTTTCAGTAACCTTCTGGCTGTTTTTGGGAGGTTTCTATAGAGTTGGGTCACAATACCGGGGCTGCCACCCGCCTACAGCTACTATCCACCCATCCTAAAAGTCCTAAAGAGTATTAACTGGTTTTACAGAAGAAAAGCTGAAAAGGCGCAGATTGTAGAAAATACAATATAATCCTAGTAAAGGTAAATATATCTAAAAATCACTTTGGGAAGCGCGAGGGTCCTATTCTCCCTTTAACAAACCAGTCGAGTTCTTCTTTAAGGTTTTTCTGATGTGTAAATTCAGTAACAACCAGGTATGGCTTTAATTTCAGATCACCAAGGAAGATTTTGTGTCCTATGACTACATTTTATGCATGGATGAAAGTAATCTAAGGTTAGTAAGTTAAAGCTACCTTTCTTTCCCATGAATTGGTGTGTGTTTTAGTGTTTTAATTTACTGTATGCTTAGTTGTATGATACTAATATTGTACCTAAACTGTAAACCATAATAATGCTCCCTCCTATTTGCTTCATTTTGACCTGTTAACTATACCATTGGTCTAATAAACATAGCATTAGGAGAAAGTTATGAAAAAAAAATAATTTAGGAGCTCAGAGCTGTTCTGTACTCATTTTTTATGTAAAATAAAATGTATGAAAAAAATCATTATAGCAGTCTCAGTTCCTTTGGACTACAAGTCAGTTAGTGCTTATGCTTTACAGATAAAGATAGTGAGCTTCATGGTGTCATTTATCAATTCAAAAAAATTTAACTACAATTTAACAAAAAACCTGGCATGGCTGACGCCACTTGTTCCACACCTATGGGAAATGCTAAGGGCTTGTTACCATATTTACACTTCAGATGTCTTTTAAAGGACAGAAATGGGGGATCTGCCATTGGTGAAGAGCTGACTCTAGGGCTGTCATTCATTTTTATTTTATTTTTTTTATTTTTTATAAACATTCTTTATTTAAAATTTTAAAACGGTACAATAAAAACCGGCGGGGGGATATAGGATATCGCAGGATCAGAATTAAATAAAATAAACAGGCACCTATCAACATACCAACCATAATAATGATCCAGTCATGTCAGTGCAAATTTGTAACAACAATAATACAATATAACTTAGAAAGTGCAAGTAAAAATAAACAGAAGAATAAACTGAAATTTAGGAACAAATCCAAATAGTATACTGGGGGGGTTGGGACACAGAGGGAAGGAGGTGGGGGATAGGGCTGTCATTCTTATCCTGGCCTCTCCACCCAGTAAATCAATGATTGAGAAGAAGTATGCATGGAGACGCCTTTAGATATAAATTGCTGTATGCTTATTCTGTAAATAATGGAGTGTCCAGTAAGCCATTATCAGGGTGGACCTGTATGTTCCTCTACAAAAAAAAAAATTGCTAAATTTCAGTGAACACTCCTATACTTTAATATAAAAAGGAAAGTGTTAGGGTATTGTGGATAAACCGTGTAAAATTACTGTTTCTGTATTGGAGCAGTTGAAGGTTCTAGGACGGCTAGGGTTATTATTATTATTAAGTTATTTTGGCTTGTTGCATTGAACTAGATTTTTCAAAATTCTCATGATCTTTGGACACTTCAGGGAACACTGATTCCCAGGTGTAATACAGGTACCCTGGAGCGATTTTTTTTATTTTTTTTTTTTTAAGCATTGTTCTTATGCGACCAGCTCAAAGAATCTCACACAGAAATCTTGATTATATATTTGAAAGCCTCTTGTCAAGGGGTCCTTTAATCGTTCATTCAGAATATGGCTCTGTTTCACAATCTCCATAAAAAATGAATTGACATCTTGTGTTTCATCAGAGACCTAAAGCGTAAATGTGGTCAAGTACAGAACTGCAAAGCTAAAATTGAACTTCTTGGAAGCTACGACCCTCAGAAACGGCTCATTATTGAGGATCCATATTATGTAAGTGTGCTATAAACATAACACTAGCTCTGTTTGTGTTAGCTGCAAGAAACAAAGTGGTTATCTGCTAGTCAACTCCATGAAGCTGTTCTGAAGTCACAGGGTTCACATCTCTGCCATAGGATGTTGTACCTAATTTTTTTTAATTTTGGAAGCTTCAAATTTTTGAGCAAATCATGGGCTGCTGTCAAAGAAGTCAACGCAATGTCGACCACTTGTGATCCCATAAATCTCTTGTGGCTTCATGTACACACATTTGATGGCTTTGTGGAAATGGTCACCAAGACAAGAACAGAGGGGTAATTTAAAAATACAGGAACCCTATTCCCTGGAAAATTTATTACCAAAACAGGAAGTGATGAGAACTAAAAAGCAATGTAGACCCAACCAAAGTTTTACCTGTCCCCAATCTTTCCTTACTGTAAAACACTGTCTAGACACACATATCAAGAAAACATACCATAGAAAAAACAAGGTACCATTGTTGACCTGTTTCCTAAAAAAAATGCGTCTACATATGGCTTCAGTTTTTTTGTGAGTCCCATACGTGGATCAGGTGCAGATTAGACATTGGCTTCCATCCCCTTGTTCTGACTCCATGGTTTACCTAACAAACCAGATATTAAACTTGAATATTAATGCAAGTAATTTTATTTCATTTTTTATTTTTTGGTCATTTTCTTGTATGTATTTATCTTGGTCTCCCTCTGTTTCCAGGGCAGCGATGAAGACTTTGAGACCGTCTACCAGCAGTGCGTTAGATGCTGTAAATCATTTTTGGAGAAGTGCTCTTAGTAATTCCCAGCAGTCCTGATTGTTAAAGATGTGTCTGTTGTGTTCTGATAGTACATTTTTCTTTTAGTCTTGTGTTTTACCACACAGCAAGGCCCAATGTTTAATTTATACAGCGGTGTTCTAGTATCTCATGTCAAAATTTTCAGTTACAGAAAATGAAGTATTCTACATGGAATCAGGAATTTGTTTAATACCAAATCACAAAATAAAGTCAATTTTATTTACCAAAGGCTTTGCCTGCAGGTTGTGTGTTTCTGCAATACTGTAAATCTTAATCTAGTCTCCTACAGATTTAATATCTAAATATAATTTCAATGCATTTTCATTCTTTTGTATAGGCTACCTGAATATGTTTTCTGAAACACGTTGTTATATAAACAGTCCTGCAAACCTGTAGCCACTTCCTCACTATATGCACTCCAATAATGGCTGCATTGCAATTCTTAGGACGGGAGCCTACATGATGTGTGCTAACATAGAAACTTTTATTCTCCATTTGACACCCATTTGATGGGCTGACACACGACTAGAGCAAGGGGATTAATGCTAACGCCCTATAACAAGATTTTTGTTTTGTAGGATCACTAGGCAATGGATCATATACCTAACAAATAAGGAGTTTATCATTTTAGGATAGTTGGAGAATTTGCATGGATTTAGGGTGGTGGGGATTTTTTGATTTCTCTTTACACCACTTTACCATAACGTTTGATGTTGTTTTAGGTCTCAAGCCCTGCACCATGGCAGTCAGTGTTTCCATACAATTCACATATATTTATTACACTGATATTTACCAAGCCTGGAACAGTTGTATGTGAACTGAGAACCAACCGTTGGCTCGTGGAAAGATTTGTGTGTTCCCTTCTTCTAAACTAAAATAAGAAATAAACGTTTTTGTGGGGTTTGTGCTTGGAGTGAGACATACAGGATACCTTAAAAGACTCCAATGTACGTTCTCAAAATTTGTTGGCTTACAAAACATAAAAAGATAATTCATCAATTGTCCACCAGTGTCCATCCAAAATTGAGGTAAGTATTTTGGTGTAGTGTACCATTTAAACAAAACACAAAAGTGTAAAAAAAAAAACTTGCAAATAATGTAATTGCATGAAATTGTGTTTAAGCACAATCTCCCCCCCTCTTATACTGTTTATTATTAGAAGCATGGGCTTAGAATGCTGACAGCTATGGCCAAGTGGTATGGTATGGCAAGAAGATGTTTCTCCTGTCTGTGTTCTGTGAAAAGTTGTAGCAAGAAGAAAGTTTGCTTCTGCCCAGTGTACATGTATATTCAACAGCAGATAGAGGGCAGCAGAGAGCACAGAACAGTCTTATGCCAAAATGCAATTAGCAGATGAACAATCTTCTGTATTTATATGGCAAATACATTTTTTTTTTTTTTACTTTATGTAAAATGTTGGAGCAAAATATTTCACGTCAAGATGTTTTATCCCTCAAACAATCCTGAAAGAACAGAAATACCACCTCAATCTTGGTGTAAATACACTCTGCTCCTAATTTCTGGTCGTTGTGCTTAAAAAAAAAATAATCCTAATGATGAAATTATATGAATGCGGATATCTAAAGTTAGGGCAAGTAAAGCACCATACAGATGGGCATCAGATGATTGCCGCTGAAGACGATCTTTTGTAAATGTTTTCAATGACAGGTGAACAAATGAAGGCAGTAACAGGAAGCGGGATGAGTTAGAAGCACCCCTCTGTGATCTCCTTTATGGGAGTGAACAGTGTTCTTTCCTAAATGAATATTCATAAATCCACCATGAGGACCACTTTTCACATGTTAAATTTCCCCCCATCCCCTTTACAAGCACAACCATTGATTCCGGTCATGACTATCTGACCTGCGTGTGTAACTTCTGCTAGGTAGGGCTGGTTAGACTTCTTAAACACAAAAGATAAAAGAATAGTAGAAAAAGAATACAGGAAAGCACTTATGGGTTCCCAACATGTATTATTTGTGTGGTGTTTTGTATATCATTTTGAAGATAAACTACAACACACTTCTGTGTATATAGCAAACACTTTATTATATGTGTTTATATTTACATCTATTTACATATTGCACATATGTTAATTGGAATGTTTTATACATGTAATTTACAGGCTAATAATATCAGCCAGTATATGTACAAGTTAGATTCCCCCCTTCCCAAAATTTTTTGGCTCACACATGTCTCCACGTTATTTTATGCAGTACTAATACATCATGGTCTCTGCATATAAATATAATACATTGTCTCACACAGACAATGAGCAAGGCATTTGTCATGCAATAAAAAAAGAAATTAGGCTTATTCAATAAAGCAAAGTATAAAAAAGAGAAGCCAGTGTATACAGAGGTCAGATGATTTCTGATTGGCTGCATAATTGTTTTTCTCTCTATTGAATACTCTATTGAATAAGCCCAATGCTTTGTGGTCAGGAATATGGAACTTTGGAAATATATATTCAGACAAATTTTATTTGCATAAGCGTTAAATACATTTTGTATTAGTGTTGCAAAGCAGGATCTATGAAGGGGTTTGGATACACCGATATTAACAGAAATGTTACACAATACGTAGGTACGCAATATACACCTCGGTTGTTCTATAGGAAGGTCACAAATCAGATTGTTTGGCAGTATAACACAACAAATTTGGAAGTGTAACTTATTTTTACCTATTGGAGGCAGTTTGCTGAACAGAGCATTATTCACTTTACATGCTTCACAAGGGCAAAATCAGATATGTTTGATTTCTATTTAAGGGATGCTTCAGCACAGATCATATCTGTAATCTAGGAACTCTACATTCCAACCTGCTTCAGTCTGCAAAGTTTGACACTAAGGGTCTGATTTATTAAAGTTCTCCAAAGCTGGAGATGATACACTTTCATCAGTAAAGCTGGGGGATTCTGCAATCATGGAATGGATTTCTTCAAAGTCATTTGCTTTTTGCTAACAAATGTTTTGAATCTTGGATCACCCAGCTTCACTGATGGAAGTGTATCCTCCCCTGCCTTGAAGAGCTTTAGTAAATCAGGCCCTGTGCGTGTTGATTTCTGACTCTTCCCTCTGTCCATATCCTCGCCATTAACACTTCCCATTACAGTGATGTACCAATAGGGACATGCTGAAGCAAAAGAGCTGACAATTCACACTACTATTAAGTGCCAAACCTTTCTAATAATATTGTCCAAGTACACTATAGAACATCTAAAGGTACGTGCAGCCACTGCTTGTTTCTTAGAATTCCAGCACACAGTTGCTTAAAGGAATTTCCTACTCCTGCTGTCCTCTTGTATTTATTAGCTGATCTTTCATCCTACTTTCCAGTGCCTTGCAAACTGCATTCCAACAATTATAATTCCTTGTTTTCCAGGGTTTTGCTACAATACAAGGTTTTATGAGTATTTGGCACTGTCAGTGTTACTGCAGAAATATGCCATCATATGGGATTTGCCACAGCTGACTTTTTTTAGTAGGTGCAAAATTGACATCCTTGTTTTTTTTAATAGTATGTGCATGACTATCCCAGACAATTCACATGCACATGTTCTGTATCATAACATAAGGTATTGAAGCAATGGGTAAAGATAATTCTCATCATCTCCTTTTAAAATTTCCTATTGGGAATTTTAATTATGGGTGACCAGTATTCTCCCTAGAACTTCTTCTAAGCTGGGTGGGAAGAAGCTGTAGGTGGTGGCCCCTGTGTTGTGACCCAACTTTTCAGTAATTACCAAAAACAGCCAGCGGGTTACTATAATTGCTGGGTGGTGCGTCCAGCTAAAGGGCTGGGGAGAACACTGGGTGACTCTCGATTTACCTGCCTGCATGTCACATAAAAAAATGCTTTCCTACACTTTCCTCTTTTACATAATTTATAAAGCATGTGCTAATTGGTATTTTGGACACATTTTGAATGCTTTTTGAAGCCTCACTTTAAGTTTTATTTGAATGGGAAATTGACCGCAGTGCTGTAAAATTATCATCTGGTAATATGTATAAAAAAAATCTCAAGTTGCCCTGTAAATTCAGGACTATGCTGACTTATGTGAACAGGCCTTTTTGCTTTCTACACGTTTTATAAGAACCTATTACAATACTTTGGTACATACTGCCTCCACAGATTCTTCTAACTGACTTTGTTTTAGTATACAGTTAAAAAGCATTGCTGCATTACTTGTATGCACAATGTGACAACAAGCAAAACTAAAAATGTTGCAGGAGGCACAATGGATACTTCATAACCTGTACAAGTAAAACACAATTATAAAAACTGTTCTGCTACTGTGGATTGTACAACCATGTGTTACAATGTTAAAAAGGACAATCTGTCCTCGTTATGCTCATTGGTGCGACTACAATTCTCATACATTAGCTTATTCCAGAACATGCTGCTTTATGGTCACCAAAGCAGTCATAGCAGTACTTATGGCAGTTACAGTACTTGTACACAACAGCTGTAAAATGGACATAAAAATGTCATGTTTGAAGAAACATGGAAGTACATCATTTTGTCAATATGCAAAAATAAATTTATTTGTTCACAATGTAATATGACAGAAGTGTTCCCTGTTAGTTTCCAAGGCACTCTTTGAGTTCTCGGGGTGTTTAGTTTTCTTTCTTATCTGTAAAGAAAAAGACAAATTGTGGTTAATATTTTCATCCTTACAATGTTTAAAGCAAATCTATGGTGTCTGAAATCTATCTATCCAATTGTTTTATTTTATTTGTTTATTTCTCAGATGCTCTTTTAGGTAAGTATGGCCCTAACTGTGTATTTTCTTTAACTGTTATATTAAATGGCATCAAATAGTTTGACTTTGATAACTGTCATTTCTTGTTTAGTCTTGGATTCGAATGAAATAAACCCAGGATGAGTGAGAAAAAGCAACTTTGCATTAGTTTAGTAATACCAAAGATAATACAACTAATGATAATAGTAACAATAGTAATACTTCACTTAACTGTGAGCTGATCAATGAATCAGAGCCTCCAAAGTCCTCGTCAGGCACTATTAGGAAGATCATTATTTTACAAATAAAAAAAAAATATATTAATGGTCCACGGGATTTATAATTATGAATTTAGCGGTCCGTGAGGTCTGAAGGGTTGGCGACCGCTGTTCTGAATCATATCATGTCCCAGTCACTAACTCTCTGGGTGTCTTGAGGCTACGTGCTGGCCTATTTAGTTTGTAGGAAAGTGCACAAATACTTACCTGTTGTCAATGGCAGACATCTGTGCATTGGGTTTTGTACCAATGTCTGGTCTTTACCACTACAAGGGCTATTGATGATGTCGGACCATCTAAATTATCAAGCAGAGCTTCTAACTGGCTGGCTTAGTATGAATGACAACTACACAAGATTCCACTGTTATCACATGGCCAGATCCCTGGTGTTAGTTACATACCTGATCCCCATCGTTGCAGCAAAAGGTACATTTGTACACACTGATTTGCCACTGATTTCACATCCACAAGTAATACTAATTGATGCTTGCACACTAAGATTTGTTTAATAGAATACTAAAAACAATATTGTGCTCTAACAAAGAGAACATTTTTATGTCACTTTGTAATGTAAATATTTAGTTTGGTAAATATACTCCTAAGTACATTCTACAAGAATGCTCCTAATATATTGCAGAAATAAGAAAGGGTATTAGATGTCAGTATAATAAAGTCTTCAATACACATTGTGATCTCAAGGTGAAATGTTCTTTTTTATACTTTTTTTATCCAGTACATTGAGATGCTTTTTTATATTTTTTTAGAGCTTCAAATAAATCCCAGCATGGCCTTATCCTTCATCTCCAGGTACAACAAGGAAGGCAGTGTATTAGATAAGCTGTGTAAATGATGCCAGGTGCTTTGTCTCTGTGTACATTCCAGTCTCACTGTGCAGTGCTGATGTGAACTGACGGAAATGCTGTCATGTACTCAGAAGGTTGAACTTACAAAGGCAAAAGGTGGCTCTTGTTGATGACAGTGTGCTGATTCACAGACAACTTAAACGGTAAAGTGATCACTAGAACATGATCGAGAAAATATGAAAGATCCTACTTTACAAAAATGTAGGTAGTAGGTATGGTCCTAGTAGGGTGTAGAGTTTTTCCAGTGCTTAATCCCTGTTAGAGTCAGTCTAGCACTCCCAATTTTAAAACTAGAATAAATTCAATAATTAGACCTAAATGCCTATAATGTTCCTAAAAAAATGCTTATAGGTTCCAAAATCAGAGAAAGAAACAAGTTGTACTATTGAATTTAATGTACCAGAAAGTGGAGCAGAAAGCCATACTCAGGGAACTCCTCTTGCAAAATGTTTTACCCACATATGGTCCTTACTGATAATTAACATTTAACTCACAGATTAACCTAATAGTAGATTATGCCTATCTGTGGATGAAACATGTTACTTGGAGTTCCTTGGGTGGGGAGCATTACATTTTTTATTGATGTTGGGATAGTCTGGTGTTCAACTTGTTTTTCTCTTTTTAATGGTGGATCTTTAATAAAGCTAGAACAGCACCCAGTGGTATGGTAAGCCACTTTTGGGGAATGTGAGATGCCCTTTGCCTTCTTTGTAGCAGTTTCCAGTAGGTTGGGCTAAATCATGCCTGAATCACAATGCCAAAATACATCCCCAGGGCCAATGACTGATAAAGCCAACTTCTAACTACTCTATCTCAAGCCAAAGATAGTGGTGAGTGGATAATATTCAGGCATAAGGAAAAGTTTGTAGTGTAATAAAACATTACTCTATACATTTAGTGTTGTACTAGGGCTTAATTACTCTGTGAAGCTGTCATAATCAAATATAACAATTCAGATAAAAATTCCTATTTGAAAACTGATTGTAAACAGCCATGCATTCTTGGCAAAAAGCTGCAGCCTGGGAGTTCCTGGGATTGAAAAAAAAAATCAGAATTATTCTCATTGGTTTTAATTCTGAACAACCAATTAGAAAAAGTCCAATTTCCATACAACATGTACTGATGACTCGGGACTGATTGTGATCTTTTTACTATTAGGCAGACTTTTTTGCTAGTTGCATGCAAGGTTTGCAGTGGGATGTGGGAATATGTGGTGGAGCAAAGAATGGCACCAACAAAAAGATTATTTGTGTATTTTACTAATAACATGATGACATGAAAAACTATATTGTTTGCTTGATGCTTTAATTTAGTACACAGGCACAGTTATCCTGTAAGTATATGGTTGGGGTACAGAAGTAAGGTTCTTTGTAGATTATTAAAGAGGAGCTAAACTGAATACCCGCAAAAAAAAAAAATACACTTACCTTTAATATCGCAGGGCACTATGATCCATCTGGGGGTGTCGTGCATCAGGTCCTCCTTTGTTCTGTCATTCGGCTGGGCGCCGCCATCTTCTCCTCTTCTAGGTTTTTCATTCTACGTCACCCGACCCAGATGCGAAATCAGGTGATGTAGGATGAAAAAAAAAATTTGCTGATCTCACAGGGCATGTGTGAGATCAGCAATTTTTATTTTTGCATGAAAAGGCTCCTTCTGCACATGCTCGAGATGCTCGGACATGTGCAAAAGGAGCACCCAAGAGCCTACCGGGATGCGTGATGTAGGTATCCCGGGAGGCTTTGCACTCCCATTCATTCTCGACTGCCTAGGCAAAAGATAAAGGCTGAGTAAGCATTCTTCAGCTGTGGTCAATGCACTGATCTGTGTTTTCACATTACATCAATATAGGTAAATGTTGTCTAAACTTTCTGCTGAATGCAGAAAACAAAATCACTAGTGTCTTAATAAATATAGGGTTTTAAATTCTCATATTGTGGATAATTTGCTACACAGTCCTGTCAAAATTGCATTTTTTATAATCATACTACAGGTAGTCCCTGGGTTACATACCAGATAGGGACTACAGGTTTGTTCTTAAGTTGAATTGTATGTAAGTCAGAACAGGTACAAATTTTTTTTTTTGCACAAAAAGGTTCAGAAGGAACACCCAAGAGCCTCCTGGGATGCCTGACTTTTTATGATCATCCATAACATTGTGTATGTTGCAATTATTATTTGCAATGTAAGTCACCAAAGTGCTCTATTTCTTTTATGAAAATACTGAATGTTAGCAAGGTATTATTTGCGTTATTTGGAGTTAAAAGACAACACCGCATAAAGGGTTCATTAGAACTATGTGACATCTGTTATGACTACATTTATCAATCCTTTGAAACACAAACCAGCAGCAGCTCCATGATCAAGCAGTAAAGGAATTCTAGGTGCTTGAGCTGCAAAGCTAATTTTGATTTTAAACACAACCACCACCGTGGCCCTGAACATCAAACAAACAGTTCATTGTGTATGAGTTTTATAGGAAAAATATAAACACATTCCCAGGCTTTGGTTTAGGATTACCATTATGACCATAGATTTATGCCAGTAGATGTTTCCATAGCTCAGCGCACTCAATCTTTTCATAATATGTCCTCCTTGCTGCACGCAATAATACCTTGATAAAGCCATTGCACAGGGTAGGCTGCAACAGTTACTGCAATCAAAGTCACACACCAGGCAGCAGTTAGTTGCTCTAGAATTAAAAACTTCCAGTTTACTTCCAAATTTTCTCAAATTGTCAAGCCAGTTTTGAAAAAAATCTACACTTCTATCACCTCTAAGATATATTGATGATGGCCATCAGAAAAAAAAATGTTAAATTAAAAACATTCCTCTTTTTACCAGCCCACTCTGTAAATAAACCGGCCTGAGAATATGTAATACATTTACATTTTCAGTATATGCGTTTCACGTCTGTCTAGCACATTCAAACCTTATGACCGTGGTTATAAAAAGTACTATTTACTGTAAGTTGGAGTTATATTTTGCTCCTACACTATGACTGAGAACTTGCTAAAGTCACTGAGAAATTCCAGGGCATGTCAATGAGTAAAGCTGGAAAAGTTGATATGAGCCAACATATAATCCAAAAATAAACTTTCCCTGCAAGCCAAAACGTCAAACCAATCAATAGCGAAGCCTGGAGAATGTGGAACGTTAGTGGGGGTTTAGTGACAACTACATCTGCAACTTGGAGAGCAAAAGATAAAGGCTGAGTAAGCATTCTTCAGCTGTGGTCAATGCACTGATCTGTGCTTTCACATTACATTAATAGAGGTAAATGTTGTCTGAGCTTTCTGCTCAATGCAGAAAAAAAATTCCCAAGAGTTTTATTAAATATAGGATTTTAAATTCTCACATTGTGGGTAATTTGCTACACAGTCCTATCAAACTTGCATTTTTTATAATCATACTACAGGTAGTCCCTGGGTTACATAAGAGATAGGGACTGTAGGTTTGTTCTTACGTTGAATTTGTATGTAAGTCAGAACAGGTACATTATTTATTAAATGTAATTAGGACAGATGTTTGTCTCAACATATTATTAGGCAGTGCGGTGTCCGTTACTGTATAAAATCCTTAGTGAAATAATCACAAACAAAGCAAAAAAAAAAAAAACGTTATGTCGACTTTCACAAACTTTTGTAGCAAGCTGTGCTTTGATATGCAAAAACAAACTGCAAAGTTTGTCTTGGTCATTAAAAAAGTTACAAGATGTTGCAAAAGAGCTCAGTCCCAGCTGTGTTTATCAAAAGATTTTTTCTGCAAGTCATGCAAACAGCCCCCTTCGTCCCTATCAAGCCCTTGTCTTGCACACAAATGTATCTAGGAGTTGTCTGTATGTCAGATGTCCTTAACCTGGGGACTACCTGTATGCAACATGGTGACTGTATTAGAAGTAATGCTATAGCAAGCTAAAGTCTGGGTTTAAATTTCACCTAGGTCTCACTTTTTTTATAGTCTTATATTTTCTTTGCTTGCCAAGGTTTTTTCTGGGTCCCTTACCATTGTGGAGAAGTTGACGAAGCCAGGGTCACTTGCAAAGTAGACTTTATGCTATAGACTCACAGGCTGCTAGGGTCACCTAAAGTAGAAGAGGTCCTAGGCTACCTCTAACACTTGGCTCAATCTTGGGGGTTTGGCCATCCTCTCATGGTCCCACTGTCTTGCAGGTCTCATCAAAAGTGAAGCATGATGGCAGGGTCATCTCACAAATGAGAAAAAGATGGGTGGAGGTGGTAGGGCTACTTGTTGAGAAGACTAAACAGCTGATTGAGGGTAAAGGACTAATGAGGAAAAACGTTTTATTTTTTAATGGGGTTCGTAATTATTAATATAATATATTTGTATCGGTGTTGAACTGACATATACTGTATACTATTACACAGCACATTACAGAGTTTATAGTTGTTTTTAGTATATTTTAATTGTGTCAAATGTCTTCAATTGTGTCAAACTTACAATCTCATGTCCCTAACATAGCCCACAGCAATTTTTGGGGGAAGCCAATTACCTACTAGTATGTTTTTTAGGATGGGGTCTAAAACCGCAATGTCAAGTAAAAAAAACACACAGAATAAACAGAAAGAACAAATAAATTTGAGACCCCAGTGCTGTATGTTATATAAGAGTAAGGCTTTGTACACACATCAGATGAGTCTTGTCTGATTATTACTTCAGGGCTAGTATCGGACGAGAATTTGGCATGTGTACAGCGGCCGTCCGATGGCGTTCATGGATCCGTCCTGGTGATCCCGCGAACAGCGAAGGACTGCAATGAAAGTAAAGCGGGGTGCTGATCGTTGGTTCTCCCCTCTCGATCGAGCAGAAGGGCAATGTATATACAGCACTTGTTCATTCATCTTTCAGTCTTTTGTCATTTGGTAAAAATCCTTACCAACAACAAAAATCTAACATGTACATAGCCTTAAGCTGCGCACACACTTCCAATTTTTATCGTTGGAAATGAACGACGAACGAACGACGATTGGTCAAAAATCGTTCGTAAAAAAAGTAACCAACGACGCCGACGAACGAGAATAGTTGCTGGAAATGAACGACCGGACCGGCCGATCGGATTGGACGATGATCGTTTACCATCTATCGTGTGTACGGTCGTTCATTGATCGTCCATGGTCTGAGCATGCGTGATGAACGAACGTTCGTTCACTTCCTGTCGTGCACGTCACTTCCTGTATCGCTCAAACGATCGCATCTATTGTGTGTACAATATCTGCGAACGATCGTGTCGTTATCTGCATGTACAGGATCGGTGCTATACGATCGTTCGCCGATATCGTGCAGGATCGTTCGTCGTTCGTTTACCAACGATAATTATTGGAAGTGTGTACGTAGCTTTAGTAACTGAACCACACTACTGCCCCAATCTAGAGCTACATGTAGCGCAGGCCATGTTTGTGTCTTTAGGGTGACTTTTGTTACAAACCTGTACAGTGCAATCTTAAGCCTTTTTTTAATGTTTGTATAGCTTACTTCTGTAAACTGCAGAACGGATCTTTTCCTCCGCAAGACTGAGCATTGTCATGTTAGGGCAGACTGGTAACCTGCATCTATTACATTTATGTTGTTGGATCACCTCAAATGCATCCAAAACTCTATTCAACATAAAAATGTAGCAGGGCACATGTAAACTGACATTGAAACTATCGTTTTATGGTGGAGCAGGCTTGATGGCCTCTACCTGAGCCTTTCCAGTTGCTTAGTAATATGGAAGCCCCTAGAAACAAGCAAAGGATACTTTCATATTTTATAATTAGAATAACAATTTCCCCATAGAGAGAGTCCAATACCCCCAGGGAACATGGTTGTCATTTTGAGTCCTGTTGCCAGTGCTGAAAGGAAGCATGCAAACATCTCTTGAGCTTTTATATTGTAACATCCTCTTATAGAACAAAAAAAATAAAAAAAAGAAAAAGTAGGAAACTAACTTTAAGGAAAGGTCTTGCCTCAATTACTCCCTTACTCATTTTGGATATTACCAAAAACACAATGGCACTATACCAGCAATTAAAGGATAAACATGCAATATGTTATACTAGCAAATAGCGAAACTCCCTTTCTGAGTCACTTGCTGCGCATCAGCTATGATAATTGAGAGCACTCAATTTGGTTATAGGTTCTCAATATTTTCAGTCTTCAGTAATTACAGAATTACATGTTCAGCATTTGCTCCAAAAACTTTAAATTATCCAAAAGCACTTGGCACTTGCATATCCAGGTTGATCCAACTGATCTCATTTCTAAAACAGGACATCAACACCAACATTTGTTGCCAGCTTGGATATCCTGCAATCTTCACTGTTTTGCCATCCTCTCTAAACTTATTTAAATTGGTATGCTTAACAGTGCCAAGCATGCAAATTGCCAGAGTTTTATACACCAAGGAAAGTTGGATCATGCATGCTCCATTAAGTCTACGAACAGCTTTGGACTTCCACTTAGAAACGGCCCTTTATCCCCTTAACAAAACCTAAATACCTATAGAAGACATTTTTGGGAGCTTCCAGTAACCAAATGGTTTTGTATTTTCCAAATCCACGTGATTGAACTGGATAGAATAGGATCCACTCTTCCCACTGAGAACTGTGTGGTAGCCTAACATGTGTTGCTTTCTGTCCCTTTGGTGAAGCAGCTGGTGTTGGTCAGACTTCACCGGTCACATTATCCATTGTCTATGTCTAACCTAACCAGTAGACCTGACCTAAAACAGCCTGGGTGAGCCAAAAAGTCTTGTAAGGATCTGAACAGGAACAACCATATGACTTAAGCTATGCTGATCAAACATTTTACTACAATGTTATCACTGTAGACATTAGCTCTTTCTCAACTGAGATAACAGCAGGGTAAGATAACAAAGAAAAACAAATCATTCATGTCTAAAATTTGATTTTGTATGTACATTGGCCATGATAACTCTGTACAGGTAATCATTACTTGTAAACATAAAACGAATACCTCTGTTGAGCTGAGCCAGATCTCACACAGATTAAACTGTTACTGGGGTTATCAAAATTTTTTATTTACAATATTCCCATCATTTACAGCACATTATTAATGAAACCAGATGCAATGACTTGAGGGTTGATTTGCTAAAGGAATCGCCAAATTTGTATGCTAAATGTAAAGTAAAGTTGTGTTCACTTTATTCATCCATTCACAAGCAAACAAAATGATGTTTTTCTCCTTTTACGTTTTAAGGTCAGACTTAACACATGTCTGTGAAGGTTCTTATTTATCTGGGTTATTGTATATCTAATAGTAGTAGTCACATTCAACTAGACTAGTTCTTGGAGTTGAAGACATTTCACAGCTTTCCAAGCTCTTCATGATCTCCAGGCACAATTGCTCTGACACTTCCCAGTGTGTCTGAACAGTGTAATTCATCCAATATTGACTTTACTAAACTTACATCCAGAGTTATAAATCAACTTTGGTGAAAACTTTTTGTTCTACCTTAAAGTCTATGTTTAAAGATTATTAATTTCTTCCAATTCTGCCACTCTAAGAGCAGAGGTTCAGCACTGGACAGCTACTTTATTTTACTTTTTAATTTTCAAAAATAGGATCAGACACATCATATTTATAAAGCCTAACATTTTGTTTTATTTTGCTAATCAAATAAAATAAATATTAAATGCAGTGAATTAGTTTTGCTTAGTATTGCTTGTAAAAATTGTTATGTAACAGAATTAAGTTTTGATGATGAAATTATGTCAATTACCATTTCTGACCAGTTTCTAAAAAATACAGCTTGCCTAGTTAGTGCTCTGATCCTCAACCTTTTCTAGTTAACAAACCTCTGACCCAGAACGAGTATACAGCTGTGGTGTTCAGCTAATTGTCACACAGTTATCTGCATGCTTGCTTCATTGCGTTATTGAAACTACTGAAAAAGATCAGCTTTATTCTGCAAGTGATCAAAAGATCAGCTTTACATCCAGGCAATTCACATTCTTTACAATATGTTCCATCATGTCTAAGTGAAAGGTCCACTTTTGACAGTATAGTCCATCCAATGTAGAGTAATTATAGGCTTGCCACCCATTCTTTTACCACTTTTGTTGAAGATTGCAGCTTAAACTTCAAATTCACTAAAATAGAGGTTTATATGCAGGCTATAGATTACAGCTGTTAATTCACTGCAAACTACACAAGTGCAGCTATGATCTAACTGGTTAATATGGCCAAACATGACTCTCTTCTTCTTTAGAAATAAAATTGCCCCATTATTAGCATCAACAAGACACCTCCACCCACTCCACTAATGGGTCTATCAGACTGCAATATTGGACCCAATGTGAATAAAAACTAAAATAAAAATGTTCCAACAACAAAAAATGAAGTGTTGGATAAAACTAATGACAGAGTTGAAGGTTCCTGGACCAGATGGGTATGGCACAGAGTTTATAACATTGTCTGATAAGATTGTTCCTAGTCCTAGGAAAACCATTTTTAAAGAAATTCTTTATGACTAACATGGAATGATTGCAAAAAAGATATAGATCCAGCGGATATTGGCCTACTGTATATTTTTATTAAATGTGGATTTCAAAAGGATGTCTGTTATGGCAAAATGGCTTGGCATTGTATTGTAGGGTTTTTTACAAGGGAATCAAGCAGAATAAATACCAAGATGTTTCATATTAAGAAATATATGTTAGTCATCCAGAAGATCCCAGGAATAGCATCAGCCTAAATAATATATTGTCACATTTCTGCTTATGTCACATCTGTTTATTTAAAAGTAAAATTATCGATATGTAACAGGATTTAATGTTTGTGGTCACAGAGGTTAATACATGTAGCTATGATATTTGACCAGATTGGTATTACAAGATCAGTATTTCATGCTATCCCCTATCCTCTCCCCCTGCCCTGTCCCTTCTGTTTTGGTTTTGATGACCCTTATATGTTACATGTGGGATTGTTCTTTCTTTTCTTGTATTGGTAATATATAAAAAAAGGTTTTTCAGTGTCCAATCATTATCTTACAGATGTGTATATATCATTTGTATGTTGTGATAAGTCGAATTGTTTTTCTATTTATATGAAAATGCTGTATTTTTCTATTGATTTGGATGCTGAGCTTATAAAAAAAAATTAAAACAAACAAAAAAAAAGTAAAATTATAAAACTATAAGTACAAAGCTGTCCAAAAAAGTAAAACAGTATTCGGGGAGCAGGTTTGGAATTACCAGTTTAGCCCCAGCATCCTTAAATTGTATACGTAAAACAATGACTAATATGTAATAAAAATTCCACTTATGCGTAAGCATATGTACAATCTTGATAATGTTGTTAAATTCATTGATTGCTATGAATGACTAAAGAGCACATTGTGAGATCTCATTGTGGATAGTTCCCCAGGCCATAGCTTAGTTGGCTCTCGTTAATCTCTAATCGCACATCAGTTTCCTTTACCTCTTGCCAACAATTTAAGATGTACATTACAAGGCCTGAATGAAGCAAAATTGCCTATCTAATTATTACACATCCTCTGTGTTATTACGCATAATGAAAGCCATTATGATGAGTACAGTCATCAAATGTAAATGTCATTTCCGGTAATATTGTCGGGGTGGCTAACATCCAATTAAAGCCCAGCTCCAGCCAAAATGTTTTTTTAGTTTCAGCCACTGTTTGTCAAGAAAAACTGGTTGGAGATGGGCTTTCAAATGACTCATATTGTTCATTGACACAGGAAAGAGACAAATCTCCCAGAGGCGGCCTTGAGTAGACAATATGTGCAAATTGTTTTTTTTAACATTTCTTTGAACATGATTGGGTATTCCACGCAAACTGAGTTTATACCACATTCACTAAGCAAAAATAGGGAAATTCTTCTTTGGAGAGTGATTTTTCATTTTGTTAAGTGAACAGCCTAAACTCAACCTCATTCTTAGGCAATCTTTGTAAAGCCCAGGCTTGGGTGATTTGTTTTCATTTACACTTTTTTTTTGTTTTATGGGGTTTTTAGAGCATCTCATAGCTTACACAGGGCAGTATGGAGAAAGGTATAAGTAGGTATGTACTGCATGAAACAAGCAAATGTTTACTATAGGCTCATAAAAAGCCCTGCTATATTCTTTTTTTTAGCTACAGCCAACAATCCCAATAGCAATGTCCAGAATAAATGGGGTTTTAAATTTTTTTAAAAAATAAATATGTTGCTAATTTTAAGATTAGGAGCTTGTTAAAAATTTCAAACTTTTTTTATTGATCCTTTCTGCCCAATTTCCCCTAGGATTATTACTACATTATTGCATTTTGTGGAGCTGCTTCCAATAAATGGAAGTCCGAGCTACTGGCCCACCAAGTGGAGGTCAGATTGATTTGTACCCAGTGTAGCCAAACATATAGGTAAACATAAAAGATAAAAGGGTCTAAACTCTTAGCAGACTCCTATGCATGGTATATGGGCATTTTCCATTATATTTTACCCACTAGAAGATATAATGATCAGAGAAGGGCAAGTGAAAAACTGTATATCCTCTTACCAGTATATACATTTTAATTTTTATAGCTGAAATAAACAAAAACACACAGTCTAAGTCTTTCATGTAAATCTATTCTTACTGCAAGAGGCAAATGATTTCCCCATTATAATCCTATTTTTGTGTACACATTTTCTTGAAAATAAGGTACATTTTTGTTATTTACCTTGGCAACTAGTTATTTGCAATCTGCCTGAACATAGTATTTCTACCAATAAGGCTGACGGGCGGGTGGGGACAGGAGTTCCCAGGTAGAAAAATGCATTTCCCCAGAATTGTGGTGGCATTTCTGCACGAGGACTAAAAAATTCAGTGAGTGACTTTAACAAATATATATTTTCCTGAATATAAATCTACATACTTTTTTCAATTGTGACATGTTCCCCTATGTCTCCTCAAAGCCTACAGCACCAAAGAAACCAAAAGATTTGCAAAAGAAGGAACATTAACAACAAAACTATGGGCATAAATATGCTAGAATGTGACTGATCCAAGAAAGACAATGACTACCTGGTATACAGTCATTATCACTGGAACAGTCTGCTTGGGGCAGCTGGTGAGTGACGGTGATAGGAAGATGTGTTCACGTATCTCTCCTGTCCCCTAAGGCACATTCTGCGACTGGAAGAAAAATTTGTTCAACTCAATATATCAGGCCAAAATATTTCCCAGCATCTGAATGAGAGAGAACACCACTCAAGCAGGTGTCCCGGTACACCAATACATGCATCTCATCAAGGTCTGCCGCATAAAAGACCTCTAGCCCTGTAACCGGGGTCTCTAGCTTCTATTAAGTGAGCAATACTTGATGTCAGTCTCCATGGTCAGTAAATCTCAGAGAGGATGGAGTCTAATGATGCAACAAAAGCAAAACCATCAGCCGGCTCGTGGTAGTAGAATGGAGACCAAGAAATAAGGACATATGTGGGCACCATATGGGCTACCGAAACAATGATCTATGGGGGTCCCTACTGCAGCAATCCTTCCAAATAATCAAAATATTTCTCTCCCCAAGATGGTCATCCTTTGGCCTTTCATCAGTCCTATCCAGAGGATCAATGCCATCCATGTGCTTTATTGGCACATTCTGCGTACCCAATGTACCAATGTACTTGTGTACTGCCCACACATTTCATCACCTATTTGTGATAGGAGCTTAAAAGTTGAGAGCCTAGAAGGGATGTCTGGCCAAGGTGTGGCAGGATCTCTTTAGAAATGCATGCTCATGCTGCTTTACCCAGGTTATGCCCCAGCAACACTATATTTGAGGAAAAATAAATGTTCAATTTTTCCCATCTTTATACACCAAGAAATTTATTTTAACCCCAATACCTGTAAAAATGTAACTAGCTAACACGTCTGATCTCCAATCTTGATTACTATGAAAAATAACAAAATGTACACAGGCTGTACAAAATATGAAAAAGTATGTAAGAGGGATCGGCAAATTACATGTCACGTACACACCATTACACCAAACCCGCCAATACTACATTTTGTTACTGTCTTTCTTCCCTGTGCATCACTTATCTTATTTAATTAAACAAACATATTTAATATTAATTAAACAATATAATGTACATATTTAATGCTTAGGAATTTAATAATTTAGCATGGATTCATAATTTATAAAAGCTGGAAAACTTTTCAGACTTTTGAGTGCCAAAGAAATACGAAGTCCTGGGGTGCAATCAGACGCTGTCCCCTAGAGCAGCTAGGTAGAATTAATACCACAAGTAATTGAGATGAATATTTTATTAACTTTTAGTGCAGATTAGCAGAAGGTGTGGTGTTGCCTGAAAACAGATGGTGGAACTCTATTAAAAAGCTAATAAAGTTCCCTCACATTACAACATTTGTGAATGGAAATAAAAATGCCAAGATGTATGTAGTCTGACAAGATAATTAAGCATGGTAAAGATTAAAGATATGCTAAAAGGTAACAGAAGCACTTTGTAAATCTTCAGGACAAAAAAAAATTCAAGATGGCTGCAGTTGTATGGGAACAATGGCTGCAGAGGTCAGAACCAAGACTGGACCTGGAAACTTTTGTTTTTTTGTTTTATGCTTTTCACCTTAGCTCTTTTGATTCCTTCTTCATGCATATAATTATCCTCTCTCAGTGGCATAGCTACACTTCTTTCCTTCCTAAACTATCAGCCATGAGATATAGATGTCTACTAGGAAGGGGAGAATGCAAACAGGACAAGCTGACAGGAATCCATGGTTGTTAGTTAAAACATTAGTTTGAAAAACAGTCAAACTCATAGGGTTCCATTTATAAAACGGAGAATCTGACATTCCCTCAAACATTCCCTGGTAGGAATCATTTACTGCCATTAAAACACGTGGAATATTTGAAGGAGTGTCAGATTCTGGATTTTATAAACAGATCCCCTAATGGTGTGTATAGTGGAGAAATACAGTACACATAGCAAACCACTATTTTTGCTACATTCAAAATCTCCGCAATTGTATTTAACTTGAATTAAAACTTTGAATTTAGCAGGTATAACATTTATACAAATTCATAGAATTTGTATAAATTGTACTAAAAAAAAAATGAACATCACAAAGAAGTGGTAGACAATGAGGCTACAGATACACATAATGTGCCTGTTTATGAAGACTAAAAGAGGTCAAGAAGGCACACTAGGCCGGACTCTTTCTCTCGCTTATGGCTCTGCCCCCAACTAGGAACGCCCCTGAAGGGAAATCCCTCTCCTCCGCAATGCATACGGAGGAGAGGGAACGCCCATGAAAGGAAATCCCTCTCCTTCCTATGCATTGGGGGGTAATGTCTCCTTACCCTGGTGGCGGAAGTGTTAACGCCGGTCGTGGTAAATAGGGAAGGGAGGCATAACAAGGAGGCTCAAGAGTTGCATGTGGCTCTGGAGCCACAGGTTGCTGACCCCTGCTGGCCGGGATATGGCCGGATCAACCAGGGGGCGTTAGGCCAGAACGGACTACTGGCTAGGCTATGGCCTTAAAACCGGAGTTTGCTGACCCCTGTCATATGGCTTTCCTGCCCTGACCCTGAAAATTTAGCCCATTTTAATGAATTTGGGGGCCAAGGTGCAGTACATAGCCATTTCTGCATAGACCCTAATAGAGAATTCCATGGATCTACATGAACATCTACAAGTCGATATCTTCTTCTGAAAAATGTGGTATAACAACTTTATCTGAAGGTCAACAATGGGGCTAACATAAAATAATAGGGAGACTGGGGTAGCATTTGTCCCCAACTTGTTCTAAAAATTTGGACCCAGTAATCTGTTTAAATGTTGAAAAGGTTATGTCAGGTTTGCAACAGATTCTGGCTGGCAGAATTACCAAACTGCTACTTCGCCTAAAGGTTTAACTTCATGAGTTATTGAATTAATTAGAGCATATTACGATTTGGCATATGAAATAGAAGCAAACCGTATCTCCTAAATTTACTAATAATTTACATAGCCCTAATTTCCCCTTATAATCATTAAAATACATTATGAACAAGTAAAGTATATTAGTTTCCTGTGAACTCGCCAGCCTACATCTGAATGTCCTAGCTAATTACAAAGAACTGATATTATCTGGACACCCAAATGTACAGTAAATATTTTTAAAACATAGAACCGGGAAGACTGACGATAGACCTATGTTCAAAGTGTAAAATTATCCATTTATATCTATTGATATCTATTAAGTTTTAATAGGGAAAGTGTTTCATGGTAATTTAATGTATTTGTATTTTCAATGTTTCAGACCTGTATTTTTGTCTGATAAACATAAAATAGAAATAAATGCCCGAAACAAAATCTGATAAACATAAAATAAAAATAAATGCCCGAAACAAAATTACAATTGTGTACATGACTCTAATGCTTACAAAAACACATTACAAAGGTATTTCAATTGGTATTAGAAGAAAAAAAAAGTTTGCATTAAACCTCATGCCTTGGTGTAAACGTAGATATACGTGTTTCTTCTGCCATATCTGTTGCTATCCTACAGAAATTCAACCATTTATGAAGAAGTGTCTATTTTATACTTTTATTACTGTTGTCCAGACTTCCAATGTAAGACAAAAGTGCAATAAATCATACAATCATATTTTATTAAATTCAGGTAAGTGTAGAAATATGATTTTGATTGGCACTTGACTGATTATGCCCGCTTTTTGAACCTCCTAATTAAAAAGTTTGTAACGCCTGGTACGGTTTTACAATCATTGCATATTTTACTCGGGTTGCATTGGTGAAAAACATTGTATGACTCTTCAGTAAATATATGCAGTGCAATGATCTTCATTGAAGAACAGAATTGTTTACCTGTCATATAGACAAGATTAATGGGAATAGACAGATAAGGATCTAATTTATTCTATTATAGTCATAATATATACATCTGAACTCTGGTTACTTGAGGTCATTCCCACCAGTGCTGCAGAAGAACATGGACTTAATGATGGCTAGAAGAAGAAGGGAGGTTTGATCCATTTTACCTATACAATCAGGATCTGATGGATGTGCTGCAAGATTAATTTACTGTATTCTTATTTACTTGATTTTATTTTCTGCCAACTGGTTGCAGATCCACTGCTTTTTATTTATTTAGGTTTTATTTTTGTATCTTTATTACTAATTATGCCAACAAATATAATAAACATTACTCACAACTACTAATAAAAGATAACAGACCATACAAGTACAGAATATGTATCTTACCATCTATTTATCTCTTAAATAGGCTAAACACCTAAAAAGTTTTTTTATCATGATAGAAATGTGCATTTTAAAAGACTCCTGGGTGCTACAAGAGGATTCTTTAATTGCAGTTTAGGAGGACTCATCAGTCTTGTTTGAGTAGTACATTGACACCAGATCAGTCATGGCATGCTTATTTGCCATCATTCTGGAGTGTCTATAGACTTAGCATCAGTCTGGAAGTCTGATAAATACCGTGTCCTATTAAACTTGCCTAATAATGGTTAAAAACACTGATAAAGCTCTAGTGCACAGAATCTGTATAAAGGTGTATATACACCTTTTTGTCACATTGGCATTACCCAGATCAAAAGTCACTATTGTTATAATTATGCAATGATACTTACATGGTTTGTTAAGTATGTATATGTCCAATAGCATAGATGCTTAAAGCCACTATTGTTATAATATTAATTGAAAAAAAAAAACATAAAATGTGACTGCTGAACTCTGTTATATTTAAAATGAGTTCAGTTTATTATCTTTGGCTGAGAAGCTCAAGCCCAGTGTTTATAATTTTTTTTAAATAGGCTTGATTTAATAAAGACTGGAGAAGATAAACTATCATGGAAGAAGCTGGGTGATCCAGCAAACCCTGGAATGGATCTGGTCCAGGATTGAAAATATTTGCCAAATAACAAATGATTTAAAAAATAATCCATTGCAAGTTTGTAGGATCACTTAGGTGTTTCAATGATCTTCTATCTTCTCCAGTCTTGGAGAACTAAATGACTCTAGTTCCATTTTAAACACCTTCACAGCTCCGACAAGTCCAACACTAGAGGTTGTGAGTTTGTATGCTATCACTGATTATGCATATTTGCACATGTACCCAGGGAATAGACATTTACTTTATTACACATTTTTTATATATTTCGTCTTAACAAGCTTTGACTGACCTGTCTAGCTGGTATCCCCAAAGATCAAACCAACAGCTTTAAGTTTCATTTGTTATATACTGTATTTTTCGGACCATAAGACGCACTTTTTTTCCTCCTAAAGTGGGGGGAAAATCAGGGTGCGTCTTATGGTCCGAATGCAGAGGTACAGGGGCATATTTTTTTACTTACCTGTGTCCCCGCCGGTCCTCTGTCTGTTTTCCTTTTTTTTTTTCTTGTTTTCCCGTGCGGAAAACCTGGTGCGTCCTATAGTCCGGAGCGTCTAATGGTCCGAAAAATACGGTACCAGTTTATAACAGTAAGAAGGCTAGATTATTGAAACCTTTTCCTGCTTGATAGGGATATGTACAGAGAACAAGAGATGTTCTGTTCACAGAAAGATTGTATATATACCGGTAAAAAATCCAATACTACAGTATTCCTAAACACATTTGTAAATCATTATTCTTAGCAATATTTTCAGTAAATAAAAATATACAGAATACAAACTTACTATATTGTGTTATCCGTCAATACACATCTGACTGGCCGCCAGTCTGTTGAGGAGTCTTGCACATCTTTTGTAATCTGTCATAAAAAGAAGAGATTTTAAAATCTAATAATAAAACTTAGATCCACAACATGCCATTACCTCATCACTTTTTTTTAAATGGCAAACTATGTAAATTAGATTTTAAATTAGTAATATAAAGACCTGACAAGTTTTACGTATGTTTTCTAATGTGCAATGATAGTAAATGTTAATAATACATCTGTTTCATTGTACATAAATCTGATTTATATACAGTATTAATGATTTATATGAAAAAGGATTTTATATTCTGTCAAACTTGAATTGACCAATTTTGGCCAAATGCCATAGTTAGGTTAGCCAAAGTTTTCTACTTCAATTTTCACTTTTAGTTTGGGTTCATTCAAAAAAATGAAAAGAAAAAAAAAGATTCACAGTAAACTAATAGTTCTAGAAATTTATTTTTTTATTAACATTTTCATACATTTTTACTGTATGTCAATAGCGCCAGGAAAAGAGGTGATCATTCCACTAGATTTACTTTGAACAGCAGACCACCAAGGGAACAAGTTATATTCTGCTGGCTGCAGATGGTAAAAATGAACTATTTATATGCAATATTTCACTATTTATGTGAATTAGGCAAAAAACATTTAATGTTTAGTTCTGGACATAAAAAAATACACTTTTTTTTGTTTTAAGAATAAAGCTGCGTACACACTTCCAATTTTTATCGTTGGAAATGAACGACGAACGACCGATTGGCCAAAAATAGTTCGTAAAAAAAGTAACCAACGACGATAGTCGTTGGAAAAGAACGACCGATTGCCCAAAAATCGTTCTAAAAAAAGTGACTGACGAACGAGGATAGTCGTTGGAAATGAACGACCGGACCGGCGGATCGGATTGGACGACGATCGTTGACCATCTATCGTGTGTACGGTCGTTCAGTGATCGTCCATGGTCTGAGCATGCGCGGTGAACGAACGTTCTCTCACTTCCTGTGGTGCACGTCACTTCCTGTATCGTTCAAACGATCGCATCTATCGTGTGTACAATATCTTTGAACGATCATGTCGTTATCTGTAGGTACAGGATCGGTGCCATACGATCGTTCGCAGATACCGTGCAGGATCGTTCGTCGTTCGTTTACCAACGATAAAAATTGGAAGTGTGTACGCAGCTTAAGTCTAATAAAAACAATACATAGAGAAAACAATTGTTTCAATGCTGTGCCAAGTGTGACATTTTAAGACTGCCAATGTTCAATACTTCATTGACAAGCCAAAATTAGAAAATGACAGCTTTAAATGAGAGGATTAGTAAAGTTTCCTTTAAACGTTTACTGTACATAAAACAATTGTTATTGTGCTGGTAGGTCTGAATATTTCTCTATAAAGTGGTTTACTAAAAGAATTATTCATATTCATTAATCTTTTTTTCCCCAAAAATTGTGGGACACTTTGAAGGAAACAGTAGTTGTCAGAAAATGTCTCCTGATTTGCAGATGTAATATTAATAT
The DNA here is from genome assembly GCF_032062135.1 of Pyxicephalus adspersus. Taxonomy (NCBI): domain Eukaryota; kingdom Metazoa; phylum Chordata; class Amphibia; order Anura; family Pyxicephalidae; genus Pyxicephalus; species Pyxicephalus adspersus. The sequence goes on along the minus strand of NC_092861.1, from coordinate 25,873,614 downwards.
ATTTCATGATAACTTAATGACCAATGATCTATCATTTTTCTGTTCTGTTGCCTTCCATCTCCTCTATGAAGATGTAAAGATACGCTACACTTAGACTTTTACAACTACAACTAGGGTGGGTAGGGATAATTATGCTTTAAAATTAATTACAAGCATTAATCACATCAAAGAACTTCTTTTGTCTGACAGACCTTGTTGTATCAAGTTTAGTAATGTGCTTGACAGCAACTATTACTTTATATATCTATAATGCAATACTTTGTTTGATCAGGGTGGGTGTGATTGTAAGAGATCCCATTATTTTAGTGTGGAATCACGTTATGTTTGGAACTCTCCAAAGGCAAGAATAGTTTACATATTTTTTCTTTGTTTTGCATGCATTTTATTAAAAAAAATTATATTTATAAGCTTTTTTTTTTTAAATTGGCCCTTTGATTTGTAGTTACCTGACATCTCATAAATGTGTCAGAGTTCAGCCCATGACTTTGGAGCCATTACAAACAATCTTTGACTTCTTTGTTTATGGTACCTCCAACTCTAACCCCATCTGGGACTATTTTCAATATACAAATTATATATTTTCTATATTCATTAAAAAACATGCAGTTGATACCATTTGTTCAGCAATTCTTTAGCAATATAAAGGTGGTCTCTGTTTTTGAATGCCACATTTCCACTGTACTTTTATCTGATGCTCACCAAGGCTGCTTAACAAAGACATTCAGCAATTTCATTAGCCCATTCACATTATCTAACACTGGGAAGAACAGTTCTTCATTTACCCACTTAATGCTGAGCTCTAAGCGAGGAAGTTAGAGCTCTCATGCTAAAGTACAACACTAAGTAGGAGGATATGTGATATACATATATGAGTATAAGTCACCTTGTAGGTGATTTAGCTCTGGGTAAGTAGTAGGATGTAGTAAATGTGAAGGAAAAATATTGGGTTGTCCTCTGTTGTGCATTGTCCACAAACTTTCCGAATAGGGTTTGCAGGAGACAGACAACTCTTTGTTGGATGTGCATTACATTCTCAAGAGATTCACAACAGATCTGCAGGGAATGTATATGTAGAATATGGCTGTACAATGGAATCTGGATAAAATTATATAAATACTTACCCCAAAAGAATTTTACAATAATGAGCCAAGTGAGTTTAAACTCATATGGATTTGGATTTAAAATTAAATCTTTAGATTTAAATTATTCTTACTTCAGCAAAGCAGTTCAAACTCCAGATCCCTGATCTCATCCCTAAGCCTGAACCTCCAGACTAAACCCCATTCCTTTAATGCAAATGTGTGGTGGAGCCCCCTTATCAATTATCCAAAGGAAGTAAATGAGTGCTCCTTCTTCCCTTGAGTTCTCCTTCCCATGTGGTATGTTCATATATATATATATATATATATATCTTTCTAACACCTAGAAAACAAACTACTGGTAACACTGACCACGCATTGATGTACATAGAACTCTACTTATAAAACAAGAAATCTGATATTTCCTCAAACACTCCCTGGTGGAAATTAATTACTGCCATTGAAACACATGGAGCTGGAAGATTCCTACGAGGGAATGTCAGATTCCCTGCTTTATAAATAAAGCTCCTAGACTAATAGAAGATAACTTGTACATTTTTTTTTCAAATCTAAACAATTTTAACTTGGTATGCCTCCCAGTTTTTGATGCTTGTACTGTCTTGTTTCTGCCCATCAAAATAAACTACAAATGTAAACTGTTTATTGTGAGCATAAATTAATCTTAATTATTGTTTATTTATTGCATAGCAGATTCCATTTAAAACCTCCAAATTGCTAGTACTAGGATTCAGTAATCTTTAATTACCAAATACAGTTTGTCTAGTTAACACCTCGATGAATGATTTGTGCTCGCGTTTACATGCAGGTATGGCAGATTGTGGTTTCTGAAAGCAGTGGTCAAATCTTGACTGTAAAGTAGTTGAAAGGGGGCAGCTGGCAGCAACTAAGATTTGCAGTTTACAACCTATAGTAATCGTTCAATAACCAGGTGATGTAAATGAATATACATGAAAGTCTTTAACGTAATTAAAAAAAGGATGAGGATAAAGGAATCCAAGTTTTCCTGCAAATTCTATTGAAGTTCACTGTGGAAAGTTCCCATAGCTATCCTTAGTTAAAAGCTAGTGAGACCAAAAAATAAAACATTTCCTGTGTTGTATAAGAAAACTTGTGCTGTTCACAGATTGATTCTTAATGAGAAACTTCCATGCACACCAGTATGACAGTAAGACGGAAATGTTTGGAAGTCCACTCTTTCTTCAATAAATAAACACAGTAATGTTTAATGCAAAGTTGCCCTTTAATGGTCCAAAATAATCCCGCTCTCATAAACAGAAAGAAAATTGATACAGGCTTCACAATCTTTTATTTATTAATAGGCCAAACTAGAAGTTTATACAGAGCCAGGGCTGAACTGTATACATGGTAAGTAAACACCATCCTATCACCAGACGCTGATTATTAAACAACTAGAAGTTTTATTTAAATAAACCTGATTAGGGTATTTTAATTATTATTGATAAACACAGTAAAGTCTGTGGCAGGGTTTTAACCTAGCCTAGTGGTAAGTATTTCTAAATTATGTCAAGCAATTTTCCTAATGACAGTGCTTAAATTAGTGTGGGAACTTTTATTCTATGCATGTATTCTTGGATGCAGATTTAAAATAGACTCAACACGTCAGGATATCTATGTCATATTAACCAGCTTTCAGACATAGCTAATAACTCCGTACAATCTCCAAAGAAAGTAACACACTCTTTTATTTCATTGGACCTCCTTCAACCTTGGTTACAGAACACATTCACTGTGGTGTTGTTTGATAAGCTTATGCAATGTCACAACATTTATCTCCCTACAGGGTTGCATTAAATGTTCTCTAAGATCTTGTATTGATGGGATAGGGGAGTCATAGAGAGTCAGACCACTTTGTCTCCACCAGCACATTCCAAAGATTCTCAATAGGATGCTTTCTGAACCATTCTTTGAACCCCTTAATCGTGGCATTGTCATCTTGGAATATGCCCGTACCAACAGGTAAAATTAAGTAATTGATGGAAAAACCTGGTCAATCAGTAAATTCAGGTAGTCATTTGATGTACGTAATGTTGCTGAACCCAGATCTGACCAATTCAAGCAACCCCAGATCATAACACTGCCCTCACAGTCTTGGGGAATTATTTTGGCCAGGCAGTGTGGTTTTTGCTTTATCTCCCCCCAACACACACACTATGCCTGTGATTTTTCATTTTAGGGTATTGCAGCAGACATACTTTCTGTCTGTTTTAGGATTGTCCTCCCATGACCCAAAGATTGCCACAGTCACCCCCAGGCAGCCAATCACTGGTGCAGCATCCTCTGTAAAGGACACAACTTCCATAGAGCCGGTTTCATCAGGCCCCCCTCTCTGTGCACACCCTGGATTACTGGAGTTCCTCTGCAGTGGTTGGCAAGTCTGTACATTGTGACCTGGGCTATAAACAGATGTAGCATGTTCTTGGTATACCTGAATGAAAAAGCATGTATGTTGAGTTTGGTATAGGAATATAGTGTTTCAAAAGTGGAGAACATTTCTTAGTTTTCCATTATTTTTATAAATAGGTCCCCTAGATTGCTGTGCACTGGACCTAGCTTTATCCATATTGAACTAACATGCCCTGACAGCATCAGTTATTATTAGCATTATTAAATTAACATATTTACATGTTTATATTGTCTACCTTTCAGCTTCTTTAGGTAGATATAAATATTGTCTACAAACGTATTGGACAATGTTTCAATATCTGAACATTCTAGATAGCAGGTCCAATTTATGTTTTATGCACTAGAGGGGGGTAGGGGTTCAAACAGATAACAGTACTTTTATGCTTAAATGCATTAAAACTGCTACTGTATCCACTGGAATCATATTCAAAGGATTTGCAAATACAGTTAGGGCTGCATTGGGATAATTGAATGGTAGCTTATTTCCTAAAATTTCAGCAGTTCCTTAACACCAACAAATTGTGCATGTGAATGTTCCCCTTCCAGGGCTGAGTAGAGTTATTTCTTACTTACGGGCTGGAATTGTGCAATCTCTTGAGTTGTTGTAAAGTCTCCGAAAATGTTTATTGCAAATTGGAGTTGAGAAGGAAAGTCGACCTGAAAAAAAAAAAAAGCATAAAATTTAAATTCACCAAAAGAGTATTTATGGGAATCAAAGAAGGGTAAGAGGGTTCATTTGATCAGAGGTGTTCTTACAGATAGCAGGGCAGCAGCTCAAAGACTTGGACATGACATACTGGAAGGGATATTATATCACAGTGCCAGAACAATCTATCATGGCTACAGCTTAAAATAAAAACATGGCTACATCAAACCAACAAAGCTGGCTGCTGTAGAAAGCTCTCTCTAAGCACTTCTCAGAGCCTCCCAAAACTGATACGTAAATAGCAATTTGCTTTTTACATATAATTAGACATGGTCCTGCCACATGACATTTTCTGTTCCTGCTCATATGAAGCTTGGGCATCAAACACTACATTGTAAAATTAGGCATATTACTATGGGTGAGGGTTTCAATGATAACCATGGTGGAGAAACATATATGGTCTCAGTGACCATAAGTTTTGGTCTTCATGCCTTCATCGAGCATTTCCACACCCTGGCTGGTCTTCAAGACTTCTAGATTGTCCAAAGACTTGCTTATGTAAACCTCTGTTACCCCAAAATTTATACATAGTACTGGGGTTATGGATTTGAATACCATCAGATTCCAGGCTATAAAGGATATTTATAGTGGCTTTGTTCATAGGTAGAACTGATTAAGTAGCTTGGAAGGCTGCAAAACATCTTGTGTAGTTCTGACTACTACCAGCTTTAGAAATTAGCCAGAAAATCAGTGATTAGAAGAAAAGTCAGTCCTCTGTCAGAATGCTGAAAAAGAACTCTGCATAGAAGAGATGGTCTGTTTGCAAAGGTTCTTGCTGCATCCTACAGTTCTTCAAAGCAAAACCCAGCAACAATCATGTGCCATGTTAACTAGAGAACTGGAAAACACAAGCTCACTTTGTAGGAACAAGGTTATTGTCAGATTATTAAGCCCTTCCTGAAATATAAGATCTCTGGAATTTATTTGGCTAATGTATTGATGTTCTTTTTTTGTTTTTTAAATATATACATGAACTCACCTGTTAAATGCTTTAAAAACTTTTCTTTCATCCGAAGGTCTCGGGGAACGATTTCTGCATAGAAATAAAAGCACACTGAGGTAAGTCATATTTAAAATTGCATCATGGTAGGCAATCAGCCTGAACTTGAAAAAAGGATGGCTGTACTGACTCCCGTCATCTCTGCTTAAGAAACCCTAAAGTTCAATGATTACAGTAAACCTTTCACTAACATGGACGGTCCCCTTAGGCTGGTTGGACCCCCTCTTCCCTAACTCACCTACTACATGTAGGTGAAAATGTACATAACAAAAGAAAGTATATATACTGTACTTACCTTAAACCTGCCTTCCACCAGAAGTGGATAGACAACGACAATGTTGCTTTTCCAGGTACAGTCTTACAGAATGCAGAGCAGATGAAATCTCTGCTTGATTTTGCAAAGGTTTTAGCCTGCTTTCAAAGCATTCAGCCTGGAACTACGGTGACCTGAGCAAATTGTGAGACGGGTAGGAGGAGTATGTCCCTAATCTTCTCCTTCACAGGTTCACTTATTTACATATAGAAAGCAATATGGGAAAGAGACCTGGACAGCATGAGTATTGTGAACCTGTTGGGTGAAATCCATTAAGGCAGCATGTAAAATAATAAAAAAGCGGCCTTCTTTAGTTTTAAACTTTTTTTTTCTCTAAAAATTTCACAGAAACTTTTTTTTTATTTTACTAGAATGCATAATAATGTCTGGGGTTTTCACATCGGGCTTGTTTTTACAGTAATTACCAGGGACAAATCCAAGGCTGTTAACAATAATGCAGATAGGTCCCTTATGTATATTTAAACAGTTATTGCTTCATTTTATTAATAATGTATACATTAGGCCTTATACACATGGGCTTTTGCATACTAAAGGCAAAGTGTGTAACAAATTTTACAAAGTATTGATGAAGCTTCATTTTGAGAATGTAAAGCAGATTATAATGAGAGTGCTGCCTTTACAGAAGCAATAATTTTCACATCATACTGAAACTTAGTAAAGCCTGCCAACTGACTTAAAGTTACAGTCAACACTTGCATAACTGTCTGTGTTTAAGCACCCCCTCCAAAGTGGAACAGAATGGTACTTTAAACACTTTAAAATAATTATTTGAAGTTGGCTAAATTCTTTGCAAGTTTGCTGTGCAGTATGGGTAATGGCCCTTCTAGTGGGCAGGACCAGTGTGCCTTCTGTGAATTGAATGATAGAAGTAGCACTGTCAACCAAACACTCTTACCCAGGGCCATGAGGTGAATGGAACATTTAGTCCTAGTAGGTGCTATCTAAAAGGCAAGAAAAGCAGCAGAAACATTAGAATCATCGCTGAGTAAAGGAGCACTTATTTCTGCACTCCGCTGCTGTCTATTCTACATATAGAATAGAATATATATATAGGTAGAGACTATAGGTAGAGTTATCTCATGCCTAACAGACTCTGCAAATGTCTGGCAGCAAGAGAAAGTGGGGAGGTCTGTATTGAGGCCTGTCACTCGTGGTTTGTACTGAGACTTGTTACAGGGGTCTGCACTGGGGTTCTAAATTGTGTACTGTAGTCTGTCACTGGGGGTTTGCACTGATATGTATACTGCAGATGTGCACTAAGCGGTTTTTTATTGGGGTCTTCATTTGAGGTCTGTTACTGTGGTAACTGCCTTTTTTTTTGTTTTTAGGAAAGGGGGCGTAGTCTCAATGGTTGCTTATGACAGAAAGACATCTAAAACCAACTCTGCTCTTACCCACCAGTGATGCTGGTGACCTAATGCCATAGGTGGGTATTACTGCACAGGCCAGTCTTGACTAGTGCCCAGCCTGTTCTGATCAAGGCTGTGTAAGCCATAGACATATCCAGAGCATGTACACAAGTGGTGGCCCATACATTTACTTTAAAGACTATGATAAACTTATTCTTTGGGGTGCACAACTGCTTCAATTCTAAATGTGTTTAAATATATAATGGCTCTGGGAAGTGTAGAAGGTTCATATCAACGTGTGACCTCTTGACTGGCAGATCACATTAGTATAGGGGAGATTTTGCCAAAACACATAAGGCAAGGAAATCCAGGCTTACAAATCGTTAAGCTCTGTCTGTTCCATCATGATCTGTATAAAAACAATCCTTTCATAATGTGTTTACTGCACCCTCTTTTAACTGCTGCCGGCTAATCACATTGATGAAAGCATGGAGGCTGGTGGCATAAACAGGAGTGGTACTGTACTGCTGACAAAAACAACAAATCCATGTTTATTTTACAGAGCTCACAAAAACTACAGCTAATTGACATAATGTGCCAATATCTCACAATGTCCTGCTGGAAACTATTTAAAAAGAAGTATAAGGCTTGTCCTTCTCACACAAGGGTACATCAAACAAATATCTTAGAGCAGAATTACCACCAAAAAACATAAAAAAATATATAAACATAAAAAAATAATATATATTAAGAAAATGCTTGTATAAAAAGAAGACAATGGTTATAAAAAATAATATAAATAAATATATATATATATATATATATATATATATATATATAATAAAAAGGCTTTACTGCAACATTGACTTAATCCAGTTTTCCTACAGTATTTTTCTGACACTATCCCGTATTCATTCTGACAGCCTGTTCCACTGGTAACTTCAAATTTTAGTTTTGCAATGCTGACAATGGTCATGAAGACAAATATAACCCTGAAGACACAGACTGCAATGAAGAACCTTACAAAAGTTCTACACCTTCTTAAAGTTCTACACTTATATTATATTTATGTAATGTTACATCTATAAAGTTTCCTCCACTTATGTAAGCCATGTTTTGAGTAGCCATAAATATTCATATGCATTTTAAACAGCATGAGTCACCAATACTCGGCCACTGAACATGCAATGTGTACCTTTGAGAAATTACTTGGCATACTGGCAATTTCCCCTGACTGATCATAATGATCGTAGATGAGAAGAAGAAGATTGGGTGTTTTGAATTATTTCGGGCAGTTGCTGTTGTTTTCTCTACAATTAGACCAGTGGCAGTGGTATCTGGGCAAGCTCTGCCCTCCCTTCGTCATATACATTAGAGCAGGCATGTCCAAAGTCCGGCCCGGGGGTCAATTGCGGCCTGTGTTCAGAGTTCTACCGTCCCGCAGCCTCTGTCATAAAATCAATAAAACGCAGCCTGTCAGCACTGTTAACCACAGTATAAAATACACATGTACAAAAAAAGCTATTTTATATTTCATAAATCAACTGCCTTGCAATTATCGGCCCGCTACACAGCGGGCATAATCGGCAGGGCAGGAGTCCCCGTGTGTGCACAGGGAATCCCCTACATTATAGTGGGCGTGTGTGGACCACGCCCACTCTGATTCCGCACTGACACTGGACTCCGTGCACAGGGAATCCCTCACGCAACCCTGGTGGGCGTGTGCTGTGCGGGACCTGCGCAGACCATTCCCACACTAACCCTGAGTACGTGCTGAAAGGTCGGCTACAACACATTTTCACCTTTGGACACCCCTACACTAGGACATAATGTTCCAAATGTTATAGTGTATGTAAAGTTGAAATCTATTTGCTAAAGTCTGGATTTATTTTATTTTTACATGTAACATATGCAAACAAAAAAAAAAATTGATTCCACATAACTTTGGATCAGTATCAGGTTATGAAGTTTAGATTTACCATTTAATATAGAGTAATTGGGGATGACATGTTACTGGAACAATTGTTGATTGAAACGACTGACATCTGGAATTGTAATTTTGTGAATAATTTCTTTGCATTCATTGTACAAGTTAGATTAGTTATAGCTATATTTTGATAAACTATGAAAAAAATGCTCAACTATGATCCATGATCTGTATCCATCAAATGGTTTTATATGCACTACTTGAGTCCATTCAAAATTGCACACAAGAAGCAGTAGGGGTTCTTCCTACAGATGACCTCCAGATGTCTGTTCCCCCATCACCCTCAAAAGACATCCTTATCAATGTCCCAAAATTAAAGAGAGCCTGTCACTACTACCTAGTACTCACCAAATTAAAGGCAGACAGGTTCTGTTTTTTAAGTACCTTGTGCAGTTTTGTTACTCCTATTAGCAGAGATATCTAGGGTCAATGATAAAAACTGCTGCATAGTAAGCATTAACAGAAGATTAACTAAAGGCCAGAACTACTGCCAATCTTGCCCTCAACCAACCAATCCAAACAATTTTTTGATCAGTAATCCATCAATCCAAAGTACCAAAACACTAAACATAGGCGTAAATTATATCATTGAGATTGTCTTTCATGGATAGAAAGTGATTGGGTAAGCGCTTACCACTTGCTGAGCAGGGGTTGTGGTTATGGTCCGGCAGCTCCGCCACTCCAGCCTTATGTTGAAGAAACACTCAATTTAGTGTTCAGTTGGGGGATGGGGGGGGGGGGGTGCTCAGAAAACATTCTGTCCTATAATCCTGGAAAAGTTTTTATTTTTCATAGCTTCCTAGCATTGCCACCAAGTCATCTTTGCCAATCTGAGTTACTTCACTGCAGCAAGCAAAGTTCTGTAGCTACTTCAATATTTCCCTGCCTGTCTTTAGTTTTCTGAGCGCCTAGTGATGACTCTAGGTCTCTTTAAAGCTCAGCAAGCTGGCTTTTTTTTATCAATTTGGAGACATCATATCTGGGTCAACTACATATTATTGTAATAAAAGAAACCACAGAAAAAGTATAGACAAAACCAGCCATGCGTTTAAAGGGCACACTGAAACATACAGATGGCAAAATGTTAAATACTGCACGTCTCATGAGAAAACATGTCAAATGTAAGCTGTAATTTTATTTTTTGTGCACATCATTTTCATTCTGATTTATCATCTGTTATTTGATTTAGTGTTAATATTGTCTGTATATTCTATCAGACCACCCCCAATGACTATAATTTGTAAAAGTTCAATAAAGCCAATTGAACACCCAAAACTTTTTTCGTTTAGTTCTAAATAGAACTGGGAAGGGTTGAAATGTTGATATTTAAGATTGTCAGTTGTCCTCCCTCTAGGTGAAAATGGGCATTTACTTTATGAACCAAGATGGACGGTCCTCAAAATGCCATTAGAACAATCTAAGTTTGTATGTGGGTCTAAAGCTACGTACACACGGCAGATTTTTATCGCCCGATAATCGGCATCGGCCAATTATCGGGCGAAAATCTTCCGTGTGTACAGTCGGTGTCGTCCATCGTCCGGACGACCGACCTGCCGGATCCACGGACGATGGACGACAGCCGATCATAATGAAAGGGAAGGGGAGAGCGCGCAGCAGGGTGCCGCTCCGTCGCTCTCCCCCTCCCCTCTCCATAGAGCATGAACGGTGCTGTATGTACAGCATCGTTCATGCATCTTGCAGCCCCTTGTCGTTGGAAAGGATCGTGAAAGATCCTTTCCAACGACAAAAATTGCAAGTGTGTACGCAGCTTTACACTCACAGCATGATTCACAGCGTGACTCATACATTAGTAATAATTGCAGATGTCTTCAGCACTAGGGTTTGATCAGAGCCATTGGAGACAAGTGCAGAGTTTGTTTGTTACACAACTTACACGAGGACACAACACCATCTAATGGCCAACAATATTGCACAAAAGATCATTTATGAGCAAGTGACCCATAATAATTTACTCAAAAGTAAAAAAAATACTTAAACCTGTATCAAGGGGGAAAATCATACAGACTTCAGAGTCCATGTGATTTTATTTTTTTTTATCTTTTTAAATAATAGTTGAAAAATATGACATTGTAGATGTATTTATTTACATTATTTTATTAGCGTTTCTTTTGATTACCGCTTTGAATGTTAGCAGTGACAGCCTCTCTTTGTGCCCTAAGTAAATGCTCAAATTAATTCAGGTTTCCTGTATTCTCGGGTAAAAATAAATAGCTTGGTTTATATTCAGATCAGTTTATATTCAAGTATATATAATAAATGTTTCCATATTGAATTGTCTTCCCCTCACTTCATGTTCTTTCTGCCCTTAACTTATACATACAGTAAAGGGAAGAAGTATTTGATCCCCTGCTGATTTTGTATGTTTGCCCTCTGACAAAGAAATGACCAGTCTATAATTGTAATGATAGGTTTATTGTAGCTGTGAGAGACAGAATAACAACAAAAGAACCCTCAAAAACCCAGTGCTCAAAAGTCAGAGCTTGATGTGCATTGTAATGAGTAAAATAAGTATTTGACCACCTATCAACCAGTCTGGAGACTGGCTAGGCCACTCCAGGACCTTCATGTGCTTCTTCTTGAGCCACTCCTTTGTTGCCTTGACTATGTGTTTTGGGTCATTGTCATGCTGGAATACCCAACCACCAATGCCCTGGCTGAGGGAAGGAGGTGCTCATCCAAGATGGTGAAGGAGTCCTGTCCCCTTAGCAGAAAAACACCCCTTAGCAAAAAACGCAAAATGTGTCCACCTCCATGTTTGGCGGTGGGGATGGTGTTTTTGGGGTTATAGGCAGCATTCCTCTTCCTCCAAACACGGCAAGATTAGTTGATGCCAAAGAGTTCAATTTTGGTCTCATCTGACCACAACACTTTCACCCAGTTCTCCTCTGGATCATTCAGAGGTTCATTTCCAAACTGCAGACGGGCCTGTACATGTACTCCCTTGAGCAGGGGGACCGTGCGGACTCTGCAAGATTTCAGGCCTTCACGGCGCAGTGTGTTACCAATTGTTTTCTTGGTGACTATAGTCCCAGCTGTCCTGAGATCATCGACAAGTTCCCCCCGTGTAGTTCTGGGCTGCGTCGTCACCATTCTCATGATCATTGTAACTCCACGAGCAGAGATTTCACATGGAGCCCCAGATCAAGGGAGATTGACGGTTATTTTGTGTTTCTTCCATTTGTGAATTATCGAGCCAACTGTTGTCACCTTCTCAGCAAGCTGCTTGGCGATAGTCTTGTAGCCCAGTCCAGCCTTGTGTAGGTCTTCAATCTTGTCCCTGACATCCTTAGGCAGCTCTTTGGTCTTGGCCATGGTGGCTAGTTTGGAATCCAGTTGATTGATTGCTTGTGTGGACAGGTGTCTTTTATACAGGTACTGTAACAAGCTTTGATTAGGAGCATTCCCTTACAGGCGGTGCTTCTAATCTCAGCTCGTTATCTGCATACAATGAAGACACCTGGGAGCCTGAAATCTTGCTGGTTGATAGGGGATCAAATACTTATTTCACTCATTACAATGCACATCAAACTCTGACTTTTGAGCACTGGGTTTTTGAGGGTTCTTTTGTTGTTATTCTGTCTCTCACAACTACAATAATCCTATCATTACAATTATAGACTGGTCATTTCTTTTCACAGGGCAAACGTACAAAATCAGTAGATTCACTATCACTAGAAACAGCTGAATTTAATAAAAAAGCATCCCATAAGCAGCTAAGCTTTAAATTGAAACCAAGCAAACATGAAACATAGTACTAATATGCACATGCTGACATGACTAATTTCATGAAATGTAATCTTGTACATGTAGTTTGTCTTAATTAATAACACAGCAGGAGACAACACAAACAGCTGTCCACCATCCTGGTATTAGGGCCTGTTTTTTGCAAGTCAAAAATGTCATAATCTTTTACAGATGATCTCCTCTATGCATCTGTATCCTAATCATAGTAAAATATATACAAAGCAATTGGATAGGGAAATGTTAGAACTCCTGTTATTATTGTGATCTGTGGGGCAATTCACCCTCTATTAGCTTTGATCATTGTCAAATGCATAAAATTAAAGGAAAACCTGGAATTTTGAGCTGCATCCAGAGCAGTAAACAATGGGATACTTGATGGGGTTACTTCCCTGTCACTTCTCATTGTGACTACAGGAGGAAAGTGAATGGAATTTTCCCCAATGGGACACCGGTGAAAAAAGAGGGCTTTTTTTATTCATTTTCTGTCTCTACCTAAAACCAAGCAAAAAGTTTTGGCATTAGATACTTGAATTATTCAGTTTGTTATTGTTTTATGCTGTCTCATTTAAAAGGACATTCTATTATGAATGTTAAGCAGGGGTGTAGTCAAAAAAAAGGAGGGGGCACAGCACTATCCATGGCGAGCGCGCATCATTGTTATATAAATGTGCCCGCTCCACTACACCCCTGCCTATGTGTCACTCAAAGGGAAAGAAACTTCCCCCAGAGTGACGTCATGATACCAGAACCCCACCCACTCTCCCTTTGCGGGCTCACACCTGCGATGGGAGATGGGGCGGGTTGTGTTTAGAGAGACAACCCGCCCACCGCTCTGAGCCTGCAGCTCCATACTGTAGACATGGTCCGCGGCTCTGGCTGGTGTGCCCCCCCAGCAGAGTCCCACTGGGGGGTGGGCATACCGGACCACCAAAGAATTCGTTGCAAAATAGGAGTGGGCAAGTGTGCCCATTCCCAAAAAAAGTAAGGGCAAACAAAGTATGCTCATTTACTGTATATTTATAATAAGAACATTGCAATTAACGCAGCAAGTAACAACATTTTGCAGCAGAAACATTAAATTCATCTGTCTAATGTTGTGTAAGTCTCCTATGTACCACTAAAACAACCATGATTTATCAAGACAAAGACTTCACAGGACCTGAGAAGGTGTCCTGTGGCTCCAAGATGTTAGCAGCAGATTAAGTCACACTGTCCCCAAGGGCCCGCGTTCCTTCCACAATGCATTCTGCTGACATCTTTTCCAGGTAAATGGTGCGCGGGCATCTG
>NC_092861.1:25815843-25859115 GCF_032062135.1 Pyxicephalus adspersus | reverse complement strand
GGTGCTTTACGATCGTTCGCAGATATCGTGCAGGATCGTTCGTCGTTCGTTTACCAACGATAATAATTGGAAGTGTGTACGTAGCTTAACAGTCCAGCCAACAACCTACCACATTCATAAATGAACCTTGGGCATCCATGCCCCTAATGTCCATTCACTGGTTATGCTTCTTTGGACATTTTTTGCTAAGGTACTAGCCACGGCAAAAGGTAAATGCAGCACAAAACCCAACATTTTAAAAATGCTCTGGTCCAGTCCTTTAACCATCACGATTTGACCTTAATCACTCAACTCAACAATTTTTCAAGTTGTCTGACTTGACTTGTTGTTTAATATGACAGATGCTATTGCAGCGTTCTCCCCAGCCCTTTTAAGCCGAGTGTACCACCCGGCATTTTTCAGTAACTACCTGGCTGTCTTCACTTAGTTTGCAATTTTAAAAAATTCTCTGGGGAAAAAAACTGTATTGTATTGTAATCAATCTTCATCTTCACCATTTCATATGTCAAGGGTTTCAATGTTTAGGCTGATCAGTGTATCGTTTCTAAATGGCAATATTCTTTTAATCCAAAAATGTATTATGTGGTCCCATGACAACAGAATGATTCAACTTCAACATGGCAGGAAAGCCTCTAGAAAATAGTTCATGGTTTATGTGCTTCTTAAAGTTCAGCATACACATAAGCCACAATACAAAATACAACAGTCAAAGGATCTTTTTGTTTCAAAAAGTGTCTGGTAATATTGGATAAAAATAAATATCCTTAATCCGGGGGTGTCCAAACTTTTTTGCAAAGAGGGCCAAATTTGGTGAGGTGAAAGTGTGTGGGGGCGACCATTCAGCACGTACTCAGGGTGTGGGTGTGGTCTGTGCCAGTCCCACACAGCATTATGCCCACCAGGGTGACGTAAGGGATATCCTGTGCACGGAGTCTGGTGTCAGTGCAGGCTCTGTGCAGAGCAGTTCTTAGAATCAGAGTGAGCGTGGTCCATGCAGGTCTTGCACAGCACATGCCCACTATAATGACATAGGGGATTCCCTGTGTACACATGGGGACTCCCATCCTGCTGATTATGCACGCCGAGTAGCGGGCCAATAACTGCAAGGTAGTTGATCAACTCTAATGAAATATAAAATAGCTTTTTTGTACGCGTGTTTGTTATACTGAGGTCAACAGTGCTGGCGGGCTGCATATTATTTATTTTTTGACAGGGCCTGCAGGCTGGTGGAAATCTGAACAGGGGCCGCAATTGGCCCCCGGGCTTGACCTTTGGACATGCCTGCCCTAACCAATTGTCCTTGGTCAAAAGCTTTGTGAATTGAGCCTAACATGAATATCACTGGTATGGATGTGCTTTCCATTGCCAGGCACACAAAAATGTTTAAGATTTCAGAGTTCAGACAAATCTAGTAGTTAATGGATTCATGTACAATGTCCCCATATGGCATCTTATTTTAAATACATAAGAAAAGCTATACAAATAGGTCCCTGATTATTTATTCACTATTAAAAATCTGATCATTCATTCCGCCAGCAATTTGATAAAGTCTACAATATGCTCCCCTGGATGGAAAATCACAATATGTTCTTTATGCAGTAAACCATTGAAGGATTTGTACCCTTAATTAGTTGTCAGGATTCAATAAAGTAAACCAGTACTTTGACCACAGTGTTTCCTTCTTTATATAGGGCATAAGGTACACATAATGTACAGTTTTCTTGAGCAATATTGGCATTTTTGAGAGATGTCTCTAAAACTTTAGGACTTGTTTAGTATATGGTGTATTGTACATGTCTACTTTATTGCTATATTCTGCTGCCAGACCACCCAAGAAAAATCTCATAACAATCATAGTCCTAGGAACAGATCACACATCATCTGTCATCCCCACAATGCAAGAAGTGGTCTAAACTGACAATCATTAGGCTTGTATGGGAGGTTTATCCCCAGCCGCGTTATAAAAGTCAAAGTCAATTTTTTCTTTAGAATCCTAATCAGAAAAACAGTAGGTCAAAGCAGTGGGTAAGTAAAGATGGTAAAAGGTAAGTAAAAGGTCATTTCTAAACACTTCAGCTTGATCCATCAGTATCCAGCCATCTCTTCTTTTTGATCTGCTGTTGCTTCTTACCCTCATGCAAATGAAAAACAATGAAAATGATGAGATTTAAACCATTCCTTGAGCTGGACACAAACATAGGACCAGATTTATTAAAGCTCTCTAGGACTGGAGAAGATAGACTATCATGGGAGAACCTGGATGATCCAAAAAAACGTACAATAAACATTGCTGATTGAAAACAATTGCCAATTAAAAGAAAATGAGTTTAAATAAATCCATTTTAGGTTTGCTGGATCACTCAGGTTCTCCAATGATAGTCTATCTTCTCCATTCTTGTAGAGTTTTACTAAATTAAGCCCATAATGTAAGTGAGGGAAAAAGTACTAATATCTAATTAAGAATTCCTGGAAGAGGTATGTGTAAACTATATTATTGTAGCAGGATCCCTTAACACAATTAATCTATTAGTCTAAATAAAACTGTAAGAATATATCTGCATTTTTTTTTTTTTTAGCACGGTGCCCATTGGTGTACACTTTAATTATACACCATCAGTCTTTTAACTTTCTCCCATCCCAGCTTTGAACACATACCACAGTTCATATGAGCAGATTCTAATAATGTTGTTGGAAAGAGACCTGGAAATGTATTAGTAGCACTAAATGTAATATACTAAATGCAATTAGGGAGAAAAAAAATCTTTCCAAAGCTGCAGACTGTGTAAACTCCAGCTATTCTTGGATCCAGCCAAGAAATGTCTAACCTTTTAGTTTAAATTGCTGTTATCATTAAAACTGCATTTAAGTGTAATTCAAGAAAAAAGTAACAAAGTCTTGGAATACCTCTGGATCCAAATATAGACGTTGTGGGACAGTTATAACAAATAGGCAGATAGATGGCATTAAAAGCAGATAGGCAAGTATTAAAAATCCCTTTTTCCATGCAGACCTTTTTTTTTTAAATCCAGTTAGATGGTAAATGAGTATTTTTGAAAGAATTGTGACTTTTGTACCCATAAGAAAATCTACTTAACAAATCCACGGGAAAGGAAACATACAGTTGACTTTGTGTGGAATATATGATTAATTGGACAGTTCAGATTTACACAAAATACCTCCTGCCCCCATTCCCTACCCCGTCATGCAGGTGCCAACTCAGATCTCTCTGACAGTACCAGTCTACTACAATGTTTACATTGTCTATTTAGAAACCTTCTTGGTGCCTGTATGGTACTTTTTTAAACTTAAATGGCCCATACTGTTTGAGTATTAAACCCCCATTAAACTCTATGGGAAGCCATGTTAAAGGCACAGATATTGATAGGAAGATTTCTACACCTTTCCTTGTTAGTGTTTTAAGTTGTAAAGTTTTTTTCCCTTGTTGTTCTTTATATTCAAGGTCGGTCCAATGTTTGTTCACACGTGGACACTCGTTGCTTCATTGTTGTGTTAGTAAATATACAAAGAACGGCCACTGAATATCTATACAATTCAGTAATCCTCACAAGCTCATTCTTCAGCAAGATACACACTACACCTAGAAACACTGCACGCTTACACTACACTTTACATAAAGCTTTTTTATTTTTGGCTACTAAGATCTATAAATAGTTACTACATTCCCTTAAAGAAAATTGGAGAACAATTTTTGATGGCTACCTCAGTCCGCTGTGAAAGTTTTCTGCAGCCGTCTATCCTTTACGATTCTAAGGCAGACCCGAACCTGACCTTAAAGCCTTTTATATGTTTTTAACATTTAGCCTTCATTAAAATATTACCCGAGGATCCTGGATGCCATGAAGTTTATTCTTCAGGCACTACTTGTTATAGGGTGACAATGGCTCTGTACTTGTGTTCCTGTGTAATATTGCCTTTTAGTAGCACTTCTAATGGACGTCCACTACAAATCACCCCTGTATGTCATCTTTTACTAATGGAGAGTCAGGTTAACATGGATACTTCCACTATAAATAGCTTCATGCTCCCTTCTATGGCTGCAGGAAGAAAGTTTGAGAATAATTCAGGTTTTGGACATTTTCATGAAGACAAATCAAGAAGGCATAACATTATAGAAGTACCTGCAGCAGTTCTATGATATGTTTTCCCCAACAAAGTACAAAGATTAAAGCAGAACTAAACCAAAAAAAACAATATGTCACCAAGGGGTAGAGAATTTTGGCAGGAGACCTGCAAAGTCTCTTTTGCCAAAACAAACTTTTTCCTGGCTTCTGGTGGCTTTTGTTTTTTGCCTACACTGTGTGGTGCACGTGCCACGTAATGTAGAGCCTGGCTGTATACACAGCATTGCAGTAAATAGTTGTTGCATTAGTTTATGGTGGAAGTATAGTGTTAAGGTGCCACATCCCCACATAGGTATACATATTCTTGTTCCAAAATGAGGTACGTTATTACAATGAGTAGACCCAGACACCAGGGTTAATGCAACTCCTGCACATGCACAAAAGTTACATCATCAATGGTCCCTCAGTAGCTAAAGGAGAAAATTTTAGACCTAGAACAGTCAGCTGCAATGATAGCAGCTTCTGGGGATGCACCGTGACATGCTTTTGACCATGTCATTGCTGCAGGGCCGGTACAAAAAATGGTATTTATATGCCATAATCGGCAGGTATGTTGTACATACTTGCCAGTTATGGTAAAAAAAACATATACACCAAGAAAAGTGTTGTTCCACTTTAAGGCAAAGCCAATGTTAAAGACCTATTCAGACCAAAGAAGTCCATTGTAGTGTGTTTTTATAATATGGTGTGTTATGGGGTAGCCTATGTTTCCATTAAACAGCCCATTTATTTGAATAGATTACCTAACTCTCCACAAAGAATCTGAATTCAAACCTATATAATATTCACAAATGTTAAGGTTTTATGATGTAACGGTCAGTGGAAAACTTTAAACAATAGCTTTGGTTTTAAAGAGGCTTGAAGGGTTACTGAAAATGGGTCCCACGTATTGTTGATTATTTCTTAGATTTGACCTCTGTGGTTTCACACATGAGACACATGAGTCTGACACAACCTTTAGGCTGCCGGAAGGAAAGTGTTGGTAAACTTCAATAGAATTAAAAAATACTATGCAAAGGAGAGGCTGCCTTTGCCGACTTGCATCTGAAAATACTAATTCTCCACCTGTCTCCAATTTCGCAGCAACTCTTTTTCCTGTGTGAACATTTTATAAATGTATAGTTTTGCTGTCTATGACAGGTGCACTTAGGTAAAGAAAAAGTCTGAACCCCAGTCCATTTAAAAACAATACAGTGTATAAAAAATTAAACCATGGTGGTGTCACAAAAATAACAAAATATTTCCTTTCTTTTTAAATGATAAGAATATTATTGACTTAAACCTGAAAAGTGCAATGTCTAGTAGTACACAAGAGGAAGTTTTTTTTCAGTTACAAGAAATGTATATATTTTTTGCCTAGTATAAAGCAACCAACCAGTTAAAACAATTATGGCTTTTGTTATAGAACAAGTCAGTCACAGACAAGTCAATCTAAATAAGTGGTCGCCAACCTTTTACGCAATACTAAATGCACGGACTCTGGACCGCGCATGCGCGGGGAGCCATGTGTCACTTAAAGGGGAAGAAACTTTCCCCAGGTGACGTCATAATGCCAAGTCCCACCTACTCTGAGGCTACAATCTGTATGGGAGACGTGGTCCGCGGCTCTGGACGGTGCGCCCGAGAAGGACGTTAGGAGAAGGACCCGCTGGGGGACACACTGGGTAGAGCTGCAGATCACCAAAATTTTCTCAGGGACCACCGGTTGGCAACCGCTGATCTTAATGAAATGCAAATGCAATGCAGAAGAAGCTTGAAGCAACTGAACCAGGAACTCAAAGTCTACACTGACTGCAATTTTAAATACTTGTAAATGTCCATACATCTTTTGTATGAATCCTAAAGTGTTTTTATAGAGACATTTTAAACCAAGGTATGTGGCAGGGAAGAAATGCCCACTTCTGATACCCATTTCCTAGCATCTCTCACCATCACCGAATAAATTCTTATGTGACTTTAGCACCACTCACAAGCAAATGAAAGTATAAATATAGAGACGTGGAAAGTAAACCTATATAATTCTAGAGACGTGGAAAGTAAAGTTATAGTATAGTTTGTTAGCATACTAGAGTTCATCTTTAAAAGGTAAAAACTGTTTGAAGTGTTAACACAATTTAAAAATCTTGCACTTACTGAATAAGGACTGAAGTTAATGAGCACCAAACTCAGAAGCAAGTCAAATGCTCTATGCTTTCAGTTGCTTCTGAGTTCCTTTGACTTGTGTTAAAGGTTCTTAATTTTTCTCCAACTATGGCTTAAACAGTTCAATTTCTTGTTGAGTACTTAACGTCCTGGTTCAATAGACAGTCAACTCTTTTACCTTTGTAAACTAATGCCTTATAGGAAAATGCTTTGGTAGTTGGACTGTGTGTATGGTTTTGGTCTTAACCCACCCTTCCACCACTGCTACCCTCTGATGCCTATATTTACATTTACTCCTGTTCCCAGCCACTCTAATGGCCTCTATTGCTTCCGCAAAAGCTCAGTACTTTCTGTTAAGGGAGGCATGTGATGTGTTTCCTGTGCCCTACAATGGTAAACCTGGAGCCTGACCCCACATAAGATCTAGGATTGCCATTCATTGACAACAATAGTATGTTCTGTCTACTGTTTTATCACTGGTACTTTTAAGCCAACTAGTGTCTTTAAAATAGAACGTTTTTTCTAGTCTTGTATTATAATGTAATTTTGTCAAATGTTAGCATTTTGCATGACCTCACAATGTTTTCAAACACAGCACCCGTCTATTGGCTATATATGTTTCTCAACCAAGGTTCTGTGAAACCCTAGGGTTCCTCCAGAGGTGGCCATGGTATGGCCAGCGGTGTTAGATCTATTCTTTTTACTGTCCACAGCGCAAATATACTGTGAGCTGTGGATAAAGAAGGGGTACCCTGAAGACCTGAATGTTTTTTCAAGGGTTCCCCAAACAGTCCATAAAGGCTGCATTACAGTACACACAATTCTGGGACCCAAAGGTCCATTTAATTTTCTATGCACCATATACTGTTTTCTCAAGTAGAAGTGTGTAGGTATCTTTTTAACTTGGCTAGTCCCTTTTTACTTTTATTAATGTGTCCATAATTTTTGTCCTTAATATTGATCACTTATTATGAATAGACACACAATATTAAACTAATTAACCTGTGCAAGTATTGTTTGCAAAGTCCAATGACCAAAGCAATACCCAATAGCACCAATCTCAGCTCAACTGTTGAGGTTTTGCAGGACAAGTTGGAGTCAAGTTACTGGCTGGGTACCATACTTTGATTTTATTACCTAGACACCTTTTCTGAACCTACATGCTATAGCAACAATAATATGCAGTACCTATCTGTAATATCTCTGGATTACATTAAAGAAAAATAAGCTCTTAGATAAGGCATTTTTCATTTGGAGAGTATTAGATAGTGTATACCCATTGAAGGTTATACCATTTTGTTGTGATAACTGCAATGATCATTACAAACACCCTGAGTAGTTCCATACTCTGTATTGCATACTTGGCTGAGAGGAGGACAGACTCTTACACAAGCTGGAGCATGTGAAGAAAACAGTAACCAGAAACACACAGCCCCAAGCACCAGCTTACACAACACCCAGGTAATGCCAACAAGCGTGATCTGTCTACTTTAATCCTGTGACCTAGATGTAATATACACTATATCGCATGATATGAAAGATCACATATCTATCAGTCAGGGAGACCCTCTGATCCCCCCAGTACTAATCACAGCAAATTTGAATACTAAAAAGCTATTTTTCCATCAGATAAAAGTCCTGTAAACCACTTAACATAATCAGATGTTCCAATAACTTTGAATATCATTGGCTTATAAAGAGGAGAAAGTGGGTTCTTCAGTAGCATAAAGAGCAATATACAAAGTCCTATAATCACAATTGGCATTTCAGTGATCTGATTTTAATAAAATAAGAACTGATTGTTTGCAGTGGGTAATCATCCCATGCCTTTATGGTCACTTGCCAGCAAAGGTAACCATCCAACAAACTAAATTACAAATTTGATTAATCACAAAAAAACAAAGGAAAAGGTCAATGCAGTCTAATACTATGATCTGAGCCACTTGAGGGACAATTAGTTATATGACAATGGACTTTTTAAAGCGGTGCGCAGTGTCGGTGCTATATACATACAAGTAAATAAATAAATAATAGGAGATTGCCTTGATCTGTTTGGACATTTTTTTTAAATGAAATCAATAACATTCAATTTATTAGAAGATATTTACTCTTTCACATAATATTTCCTGGTAAAGCATTTTTCTAGGACAGAAGCTCTTTGTACAGTTTCCCTGCCTGAAAAAAAGTAAAGTTTTTATTGGCCCTATAGACAAATAGATAAAGAAAATATCAACATTTCCATGAATTAGCATTATATATATATATATATATATATATATATATATATATATATACATATGGTTAGCATTTTATGTATTATCTAGCTTAAGTTTCTTGGTCCGTAACTTCGCTAGTTGTGTGTGTCAAGAAAATGGGATCCACTATGAATGTTTACTAAAGACAGCAAAGCTTGTAGAAGACATCTTAAGCTCCTTTACACCTCCCTGCTCATTTTCTTTGGTGATTTGAATTTTGGGTATATAGCTGTCTGAGTTTGGCTTCAGTATCTTTTCCTGCCAGTTAACGTTGTGCTTCGGTCATCAGCAACTGTATCAGATACCACCAACATCTCCTGAAGGGGAGGATTCATTATCTAGCTTTAAACATTACAAAAAGTCAATTCCTTAACGACTGTGCTTCAGATTGATGGAATTGTTGCAACAAACTAATTGACTGAAGATTCCCAGCTAAAATGCATTTTGATCACTACCATAAAATAACTTATTCCTAGGGACAAAAAGTTGGTAAAATATATTAAGCGATATTAAGTTTACCTCAATAATTATTTTGCTGGTTGTAGTAGGATATACACTGTACTTTAATATTATGGTGTAAAAGTAATCCGGCTTTTCTGCCAAAAAGCTGAGAATATGTAGTCTGTGTGTGTAACAGTAAAGGGAGGACGCAAGGAAAGTTGAAAACTGGAGAGTCAATGTTAATATTATAATTTTTAAAATGCCATTCTTTTGATACATGAACCACTTTGCCCATACAAATATATATATATATATATATATATATATATATATATACACACACACACACACACATAAGGATTCATAAGGAAGAAATCCTTACTTTGTAACTATTATATTCTAAATTAATTCTTCTTTGACCCTTTGCTAGACAAAGCTCAGCAAACCATCACTCATCTATATTACCCTAGCATGTTTATCGGTGAAATTAAAAAAAACTAGTTCAGAAATCTCTTCTTTTAGCAATAACTATGAAATGCACTTAGAGGTAACCTGATATTCAGGACATCTAAATAATGAACGTTAAAAGTTACTTTTTTGTTACAATATATTTATAAATAGCTCTGACACTCTGCTTTGTTCTTAAGAATTTACAATTTTACTGTACTGTAGCAATGGTAGAAACAGAATAACATTGTTGTATCTGTGTAATTTACTAATTCCATAAAAAAACAATGGATTTCCTAAAAGTCTGCATAAACTTAACATAAAAATGTCATAATTATGAGTTGCAACATTTCCAGTACCAAGTATGTCATAAAGGTGGTAATACTGGGTAAATAATCTTACTCTAAGCTCCAGGCATTCGCCAACTTTGTCTCTGGGTTATCCTGCTTTCCAGCACCAAATTAGTCATAAAGACGGTGATACTGGGCAAGTACCTTACCCCATGAAGGGGTAATTTAGTTCTGGGCTTTTCTGCTTTCTAGTTACAAATGTGTTATAAAGGTGGTAGTTCTAGTTAAATAACCTTACTCCATTCCTTAGGCAGCTGCTAAGTTTGGCTCTGGGCTATCCTGCTTTCCAGTACAAAATCTGTAATAAAAAAACCTAATCCATCAATCCAATGTCTTAAACTACTACCAAGTACTAATTTGTTATAAAGTTGGTAGTTCTTGTTAAATACCCATACAGCGGAGGTTAGGCAGGTGGTGGTACTAGGTAAAAACCTTGCTCCATGAATCTAATGTCTCAGGCAACTGGCAAGTTTTGTTTTTGGCTATCCTGGTTTCCAGTACCAAATTTACCATAAAGGTGGTGACACCAGGTAAATATTCTTACTCCATGAATCTAAAGTCTTAGCCAGCTGCCAAGTTTGGTTCCTGGCTATCCTGCTTTCCAGTACCAAACTGGTCAGAAAGATGGAAGTACAGGGCAAATGCCTTAAAAGCTGCTACTTGGTTTGACTTTTTGGAGAGGTACACCCTACTGACCTTCCCAATGAGCACATTGTACAGAAAACTGATACACATGAACACTTCTTAGTCCAAGTTGTTCCATGCTCTTACCTACTCTCTGCTCCTGATAGGTTCCATACTCCACATCCTCCTTATCCTCAGGGTAATAAGTTTGTTTGGAGGGATATTGCACATTATTCTCCTCTTCCAGGTTATACCTCTTAAAGTCTTTGATGAGTTTCATGATAAAATTGAGCAGGTTCTTATCTGTAAGATTACTGGAGTCAGTCCTGTCCTTGCAATATCCAGAAGAGAGCAAAAGCAGAAGAAGAGTTAACACTGCACTGTACATGACATCCCTCATCTTCTCTTGCAGCCAGTCCAGTGGTCATCCACAGCTCTATATAGGGTGGGAGTAATAATAAATAGAATTGTGTTATTGATAATCAGGCTGAAGCTAAATCTAAACATCCTTTACTCTCAGTCATTATCTGCACAGCCACAATCCCAGACTCTGATCACCCTCAAATAATGCAAACATTAAAAGCAGAAGCAGCAACAGCTAGAAGTTATTATAGAAGGAACAAATAAAAGTGACATAAAGCACCTGCACAGGAGTAGCAAAGTTACCTGTTGGGTGTTTGGGATTGCACAGGGAGAAGAATGAAAGCAGCAAGAAGTTTGCAGCTCCTGCAGTCACTGTGAACCATGCCAATCCCACCGAATGAGTCTTATATATAGTTTAGGTTGTCCATGAGGTGGCTGCTGGATCTGATAATATTGAATTGGATGTGGGAGGAAACAAATAAAAAAGTCAAGTTGAAGAAGAATGAGTGCAATGGGGGTCCCCCTGGTGAGGTCTCTCCAGGCTGCACTCCTTGTTCTCTTGCAGCAGATGTAGGAGAGATCCCTGGTGGCACTCTTACTCTTTAATTAGCAATCCCTAGGAAGAAAAAAAAGAAATCCATTGCCATCTTCCCGATCATCACA
This sequence comes from Pyxicephalus adspersus, assembly GCF_032062135.1. Classification (NCBI taxonomy): domain Eukaryota; kingdom Metazoa; phylum Chordata; class Amphibia; order Anura; family Pyxicephalidae; genus Pyxicephalus; species Pyxicephalus adspersus. The sequence continues at coordinate 25,847,688 of NC_092861.1, read as the reverse complement.
GCCCTCTGTGTACTGGAAAGTCCATGTTAGTGTGCATCTCCTTCATCACAGCGATCATTTTACACTGCTTTACCAGCAACAACCTTTGTGTTTTAATGATCACCAGACAGATTACAGTAATCCATTAAAGGGGAAGCCTGTGATTGTTACATTTGCAGATCTGTAGCAATGCATTAGCTGCTGATTGCTGTAATGAGTGCAGGAAATCCTGAGCTGGACACCTTACAGGGTGTCAGGTGCAGACAGTCCCCCTTGTCAATCAGGACCAGAGGGGGGAAATGATGGAGTAATCTGATCTGCCTGAACTTTTCTATTTGTTCTAATCTGTGTATTTACCACTCCCAGCAAAGAGTAAACAGAAAGCTGGGTCATGGTTTGTCTGCAGGTGGAGAAAAATGGAGAAAAAGTGACTGCAGCATGGAAAGGTCTCTGGATTTTATTCCTGATTTTGCAATATTTTATAGATTATATTGGTTTGTATTGTGTGAATTTGGGGCTCATATTCTGCTTATTGTCACCAAGACCACTTATTGCTGTTTCATCTGCTGCCACCTAGTGGTTACATATAGCAGTGCAGCAATACCTGTAAGAAGCTGTGATTATTAAAAGATAACTCTAGCTTTAAAATAAAATGCAAAATGATTTAACTATAAAAGTTACTTCTTTCAGTTGCCCCCTCTTTTCCCTCACTGTGCATATGAAATAATCCTAATGACAACAACAAAAAAAGTTTATAAACCATACATGACTAGGAATGTTCAAAGTGACCCTTGCAGGTAAATCCCTCCATCCCTGCAGGTAAATCCCTCCCCCCAAACCCTTCAATAAACACAAGCATTATGGTTCAAAAATGGCCGAATAGCCATTCATAAAAAACGTATTTAAGCCGCATACACACGATATATATACATCCCTCACGATCCTTTCCAATGACTAAGGACTGCACGATGCACAGCACTATTCTGGTTTATGGAGAGGGGAGGATCGCTAGTCGTCCATCGTCCGTAGACCTGCCAGGATGGTCGTTTGGACAATGGACGACGGGACCTGTACACATGCCAGATTCTTGTCCGATATCAGCCCTGAGCCTATTATTAGGCGAGAACCATTGGCCGTGTGTATGTAGCTTTACTTAACTTTATTTCCATATATGTATATTACCATATTCACTGATAACAATAATAAAAACAAACAATAATAACTCTAGATTTAAAATAAAATGCAAAATGATTTAACTATAAAAGCTAATTCCTTTAGCTGCCCCCTCTGTTCTGCTCCCCTCACTGTGCATATAAGAAATCCTAATGACAACAACAAAAAAAAGTCTTAGTTGGGTTCATAAACCTTACAGACATGACTAGGAAAGGTCAAAATGCCCCTTGCAGGTAAATCCCTCCATCCCCTACTCCTCCCCCCTAACCCTTCAATAAACACAATCATTATGGTTCAAAAATGGCCAAATGGCCGCTATTCTGAAAAACATATTTACCTACTTTATTTCAATATGTATATATATGTATTAACATATTACCTGATAACAATAAATAAACAAACAATAATACCAACAAATAACAACCACATACTTCCAGAAAACTGACCCATTTTCCTGTCACTCAGATTGCAGGTCCTGGAGGCTAAACCAACCCTTTTGATCAGGATCTGCACCCCGCTGATACGTTGGTCCCTAAACGCACATACCACCGACTCAGGAACGATATCAGCTACCAGCAGATTATCCCATCAGCATCAATCCACCTCCACTCGCTGTTACCTCTCACAACTTCTAAGTGCCCATCCCAGAGATGGTCTCCTTACCACCATATACTCCTATCCATAAACTGCCCCTGAGGACCCCAACCACCACAACCTATGCTTCCCAGGGAGGGAGGGAAACTCTTCCTAACTGTGATCTCACCCCCCAAATCTATCCTATGTATATCCTTCCCATCAGCCCATTTTGACTCCTCCTATAACCACCAATCACTTAAAGGCCTCACCCATCACCCCATTATCTCCCAACTTACCTGCTCCCCCTTTTCCTCCCAGTAATGTGGGCTTCCTCCATGTTCACCTTTTTCCCTGGATCCAAGCCCTTCTTTAGAGAAGGTTTGCCATTTTTGGTAAGATCAGAGTGCATTCATGGGTTTGTTTAGCCCTCCTAGTACTAATGCCGAGTGTGGCTCGGGGGTTACATTTCATCACAAAAAGTGGTAACCCCGAGCCACACTCGGGGTGGAATTGAGGGCTTACCTGGTCCTCAGGAGCCTGCGGCGTCCACTTGGTGATGCCCAGCTGGCATCTGCATCCTGTTGGCGATGCCCTGCGTGCCCTGGCCTCACATCCAGGCATGTGAACATTGGAGATGCGAGGCTATAGGAGGCAGATGCTGGGCGGGCAAGCAAAGTGTGCGCAGGGGGTGTGCGTACATTGGGGGGCAGTACCGTTGGAAAATTTAAAATTAGAATGTACCGATTTGACATTTACAAATATTAAATCATACCGTCAGGGAGGTAAAAGACCATTCCATCCCAGTTGATGCTGCTTAGCAATTAGCCTATTAGGGGGAAAGTTGATTGGATGAATGGTAATGGCCAATCACCATGTGACCAATAGGTGCAGTAACAGGGGGTAACCACTAGGATTTATGCAGCTGTGTGGTGCATTTTTTTTTTAATTGAAATCACTTGAAGAAACTCCTACAAATGTTTTATAAGAAATGACCAGCAGTTCCAATTTGAGTCTATGGAGGCAGCTGGGTGGTAAACCACCTTGGACGCTGTATGCATTATCCTATAAAACATGTGGCAATGCTGCTACCACCAATTGCCTAATAAAAGAAATAGAAATAAAAAAATCAGAACCATTAGTTCCAATGTTAACCATTTTTTACAAGCGGTTATAAGCAGTAAAGAGACACTTCATACCACAAGACGCTACCACCTTCCTGTCAAGCTGTTTAATAAATACCTTTCATTTATTTCTATTTCCCCAAGATTGCTAGAGGCAAGAAGAGAGAATATCTGTGAAGGAAAGAAAAATGTTGCTCTGAGCTTGCAGCTGGTTAATAGATGCCATGGTTATAATGCCCCTGTGATGTAAAGGACAGGACCGGCTGCACCCTCTGCACTCCAGGTGCCATGGTTCTCCTGATCCCACCATCAGGGACTGCAAGGATGTAGCGGGAAGGGGCAGGGAGCACAGACTGGATAAAAGTGTTAGCTGAGCAATACCTCCTCATTTTACATTGCTTTATTGTTAGATAGAATTATTCTATACTACCCAATTGTTCTTGCATTCTGGATTGACCTGAGAAGAGTAAATATTGTTGGTGACCACTTTGGAGATATTTCATCTTACTTCCTACTTACTACAGCAGGAGAAGGTCCTATATATTAAGGGAAAATCTTTGGGTATATTTATAAACAAGTGGTATGGCAATGCTTATTTTATTGTTCAGCACAAATTGACATGGGATAGTGTACTTTAACAATCTTCTTCTGAGTGATTGTTTGTATCTGTCTGTTATTTGCAACTCTGATTTAATGTAGAGCTCTGTGTATGTTGGTGCTTTATAAATACATAATAATGATAATAATAATAATAATGTGCCTAAAAGGTATTAGGTAGAAAAGGGTAATGATACATTGTTTCAGTAGCTGGTGTCATTCACAATTCATTCACTAGGTGGTGCTACGTTCATTTTCTTTCATTGCAAAAGAAAATGAACACAACATCACCTAGTGGACAAATTAAGAATGACACTTCTGATACACCAAAAGCATCTGAACAAATTATTTGCCCATGTCTACTAAATATCAAATACCGTACATTCACAAACAGCAAATGTTTGGGGATAGTCTTTATTTTGCTTTCTCTGCTGTATTGCCATTGTCTTTTGGACATGGGAACCAATGATTTAAAACAGATTTAAATATATTTTAATATGTTAAGATGTGCCATAAACATGATTGGATGGTTTAGTTCAATGCAGTTGAGAAAATCATCTGATAGGAATATCAGAAAAGATTATAATTTATAAATAAAACAACAGTCTTAATGCTAAGTAAATAGTCAAATACATAGATGTATTAAATATATTGGAGCGGTTCTATCTGCCAAGTGATTTTTGTTTTTGTCCATCCAATCAATCAAAAAATGTCCCTTTTCTGCTTCATCTAAGCGATATAGCTGGCTGCTTCCAAGCAATGACTCTTGTCTCTGATTTGGCGGAAGGCAGCATTCAATAAGCAGCCTCTCATAGCAGATACTAGGTATTGGCCCATCAACATCCTCCTTCTCTTTCTATATTACACATCTAGTAATAGTCTATTGTTAGGGGCATATAGTAATAAGAGCCACATAACATTGGTGGCCAGTCTATCATTAAACCGATATTGTTCATATCATGTAGGCAGACTAAACTAATTTGAGTGGGCAGACTGGTATACAGAATGTAAATCTCACTTTTTAAAAGCCATTCATTAAATGGATTTTTTTAGTGTAGAAATTGAAGAGGTGTCGGTACATAAAGGAATATTACTATTGTACAAAACCTTTGCACTCATGGACCAGGCCAAATCTGCCTCATATACTAATAAATGCCACATAGATTGCTGGTTTGTTGCTGTGCTTTTAAAAAAAATTAGTCCAGTACATGTATTGTTTCCTATTATTTTTTATTTCCATACAAAAAGTACAGAAAAGATCTACTGATGTGTCAAAAATCCATTGTCAACTCAATGGACCTGATTTATTAACGCACCCCAATACTGGAGAAGATAGACTAATACGGGTGATCCAGTAAACCCGGAATGAATTTGACCCAGGATTTAATGCATTTGTAGACTAAGAAATCCATTCCAGGTTTGCTGGATCACCCATGATAGTCTACCCTTTCCAGTTTTGGAGAGCATTAATTAATCAGGTCCTTTGTGTGTAGGGTAGAATACATCAATAGGATCTGAGATCTCAGTAGCTGTCCCTGCAAGTATATCACAGGAGCAAAATAATAGGAGTAAGAATATCTAACAGGAAAGTTAAAAAAAGTTTCTTGCTATATTATTGCTAGTTTTTGCCATTAAGTAGTAAAAGAGAGGTATGGGGGTAATTTAGGTGATTCATGGTAATACAACTTAAAAACACAGGAAGACAGCCAGCCAAGTGAACACTTTCAGCAAGGGGTAAGCAATGCCCCAATGTTTTTAATGGTAGGTTCCATTAAATTCTATTAGTTGTATGGGCTCAGAAGTGGATGAGAAATTTGGATCAGTCTGGCAAGCATTGAAATGGAACACGTGTCTGATTCATCTGACATGCTTACATACACCCGCTAAGTACTGATGTCTCTGACTTTTTCCACACATGCTTGACACAGATTCCTGACTAAAGAATACAATTGGAGAACAAATTGGAATTCTCAAATATTTACCAGGGAGCCCAGGTTTTACATACCTTTGCTGCCAAATGAGACAATTATTTAAACCAGCATCTAAGGTCCGGGCCTCACACTTTATTTACCCAGCTGTAATCCAGCAAGTTCACTTCTAATCTTATGTGATTGGTAAACATTTCAAATAAGAAAAGCAGATATTCAAATGGTAACTGCAGAACAACCCAACCAGTTTTATATATTATTCTATATTATCAAAATTTGCTTTGGCAAAGACCCAGAGGCCCCAATATGTCACCCAAGCTTTGTAATTGTATGGGAACATCCATATGTTCTGATTTCAGCAGGTGTTGACATGAAGGTTTTATATTTTATAATTGGAAATTCATTGGATTCATTTAAATATTTGCTATGTTTCAGCACAAAACAAATTAAAATTTAACGTAACGATTTTGTGACATTTTTATGGTGCAGTGCCTCTTCTTCCTCTGGTCCTCCCAATGTGCATTAGAAGCTTCAGTAAATCAGATGGAGTCCACCTCATTTCCTTGTTGGAGAATAACCAGCATCATTTAAATATTTCCTTCCTGGACTGACTGCCTGACCTCTTTCATTTATTGGTTTATAGTTCTTTCAATTATGAAAGTTCAGGATCACACTTAGGGTGGTCTGCATGCCTAACATGGGATTGCCCACACACTCCGACATCCACCCATCAATACATTATGATATTTGCACACTAGGGCTAAGGGATCTTGAGAAGACTACCAAGGCAGGATGTGATATTTTTAGGAAACTTTCTTAGATCACATTGACAACATCTCCCACCAGACATGATCTGCCTAGAAAAGCACAGAGATTTTGTGATATCAATGTGTCTAAAGTATGATATGCAATGACTATGTGAATGTTTTATTCAAAAACATCATTATCACGATGATGAGAGGGAAGGGAGGAACTAAGGAAGGCAAAATATATATAAACAGAATAAACTTCAACTTTATATCGGTCAGGTGCAGGGGTCACTCTCTTGTGCACGGGGGCAGTTCTGACTCTGGGTGTGCTTGCACTCCCAAGTTTTATCAGCTTCACCCATTCCTCCGGCCAATCAGAAAATAGCCTCTTAATCATCCCTGGCTATATAGCTAGCACAGACACAGCACTCAGTGTTCGTGCAACGTGGCTCCACTAGTGCTGAGCCCCCTAGTCTGCTGAACAGCTCCTGTTCACCTGTTGGTTAATTCAGTGTTTCCCTTGTCCAGCTCCTGTGTTAACCCCTTGTTGCCCAATATGTTGGTTCCCAGCGAATTTCCTTTGTGCTGTTCCAGTGTTCCTGTCTGTCTGTGGATATTCCTGTGTCACCTCCGCTTCCTGTTACTTTCAGGGTCTCCTGTGTTTCCTGTACCCGCAGTGGCCCCTTTGTCACTGGTGTCTATTTCCTGGATCCCTGGTAATTGACCCCTGGCTTGTGACCTGATCTCTCTTGCTTGCTGCCTGCCTTGACACCGGCCTTCCTTGACAATTCTTCTGCTTAGTGGTTTGCTACTGTGTATCTTTCTGCCCACCCTGGTGTGCCCAAGGACCGCAACCTGGCAGTAACCAGCAGTGCAATATCCTCACCACTAGAGGCTCTGTAGAAGACCTGGTTACTGCTTAGACTCTGCGCCATAGCCCTTCTCAGGGCTCACACCATTTCTGTGCAAGTCGTACCGCCCCCTACTGGCCCTGTCTCCCCAAGCGTGACAATTTCTATCTAGTTCTCTATCTTTTTATGGCTCTTAAGGCCCATAGAGGAACCATACAGCTGCAACAATCAGACAAACACATGTACATTTAAACACTTTGTCATTGCAGAGACATGCCTAATGCTAAGTCCAAACAAAATTATATTTGATTGTGGGGGACACTGGTGGTTTGTATCATTTACTGACTACACATATGTTTTTAGGATTCCAGTTCTATGATCCCTCTGCTCCCTCACCATAGATATTTCCAATGCAGGAAAGGAGTCTCACCTCTCTACATCATCATCTATAATTAAAAAACAAAATAGGTCATTCAATAATGAGAAATATCTAGGTGCACATACCTCACCAGCAGAGACCCCCTGATATATCTGGAAACCACTCTCATACCAAAAAAGAAATACCAGTTTTATTCACACAGACCTTTCAGTAGGTTGCTTATTGTAAGTCATTTGTCTGTCAGTTTCCTTAAATGGTTTTTGTCTGCACTTACATTTTTCAATGGCATATAGAGTGTGAATAATTTCATAGCAAAATAAATCCCAATCATAAACATTTATTGAACAGCAAGACAGCCAATATTTTTTCTAGCATTGCAGATCCACGTGGAAGCTGTATGGTAATCCCTTATTAAAGTGTCTGAGAGATAAACCAGATGTTTCAGCAACAATGTGTGGCAGCTTGTAAGGTTAAAATATGGCCATATATTCAGTAATCAACTGCGCTAAGTGTAGATTTTACGTATTCCACTAATCCTAAACTGTAGAGTCTGTGAACCTGCTGGATTTACACTTTTATTCTAACAAATACACTTTATTTCAGGAACTACTACATAGGTTTGTCTACTTCTGGTCGGGGACAATGGCAGGCAAAACAGCTAAGGTCCACCTAATCTCCCATTTTACATTTCCTACTCTATTGCCAGGGTACTACATTTTCCACATTTAGTTAATTAATCAGGTCGAATAAAAGATACAAATCCATCAAGTTTAACCACAAAGGAAATAAAAATTCTAGAAAACCTGCATTTTTCAGATAGAAACCTATACATCCATATCAGTATATACATCTGATGAAGTTTCCTAGAGGATATGAACTGCTGGCTGAAGCTCCTCATATGGCTTTTGACTTTTAAAAGTTTTTTTTAATAGTTATTTAACTGGGTTTTTTGCACTAAACCCCTTATCCAGCCTCTAAATCAGCCTTTCTCATCCTTTTTAATTCTAAGGGACCCTTGAAGTATTTTTCAGGTTCTAAGGGTACCCCTGTAAAAAGAAGTTTATCTACATCTCTGTTCAATAAGTTGAGGAAAGTTTAAAAAAAAAGAAAAAGTAATGTGGCTTAATTATTATACCAATCCACTGCCACATATTAGCTAAAACATTCTTGAAACACGGGAACTGCAGAAAAAAAAGACAATACAAAATGTGGTGTACTCTAAAATTAGGGAAGTCTATGGAGTCTTGGGCAAAATGGAATAATGGCACAAATTCACCCATTAACCAAGGGTGTAGGATGCGTGCCAGTGACAGACTACTTGACAAAGACTCTTTGACTCACCCTTGGTCAGTCTGTACAGGGCAGACTTTTATTAGACCATTTCATCAGACACCCTTGGACAACATGACAAAAGACCAGGCTGGACTGACATTGCAGAGAATACCGCCATATAGAGAAAGTACAATACAGCGGGCCTTAGAAATAACAGGCCCTATCTAAAATTAAAGGTCAGTATATAAGTGACGCCTAATTTGAAGGTCATAAAAAATTGCCCCCATAAACTGTTGGTGAAATGAATCCATTATTGCCCACAGCTCACAGAATTCCAAGCAACCTCAGGAGGAACTCTGGTTATGAAACATGGCTCTAAATTTTTTCATTCTGTATTTTGAAAAACTAATATAAAGGAAATATAAAAGAAAGCACTTGCTCATTTCACCAATCATTCATATATTATGGCATTTGTATATTTTTCCTAGTTTTATTATAATGTGCTGATCAATGCAATACAGGGCAACTGCAATTCTATCTGCACATGTCAATGCGCATACATATGATTGAGAATGGACTCAGGATTTCCCTCTATATGATCTTTTTCCATCACTGAGATGTTCTGGTTAAGATCACAAACTGCTATTTTATGAAAAAGCTAAGAAAATATGGAATATCCATCCATATTTCTGAAAGCAGTGATTTAGTGTAAAATAAAGCAGTATTTATCAGTGATTATTTGATAAGAGAAATGCCAAACAACTCAATGAGCAGATGGGACCCTTAAAACTGTGAGTCAACCCTTGTTATGGTAAGGAAGTCACTGAACGTAATAACATGAGATATAAACAATTGTTTTGTTCCAGAAAAAGTAGTTTGTTTCCTATTTTCCTGTTTACCTTCATTTTCCTATAATTTAATATCCATATTCATATTAATTGAATTTGTTGTAAGCGGTAAAGGTTAGCTTCAGCCAAATAACTAAATAAACTGTTGAATCCTATTTGTGTATAAACTGTTTTATCTGTCATAATGATTGTATGGGTATGAATATACCCTAACAATGTAACCCCCCCCCCCCCATTCCTCAATTTCTGTGCTGCTGTTGCTCCAAACCATAAAAAGATACACATATCAGATTCTGCTGATCCACAGGTTTTGCTTCCTGAATTTCTGTCTGATTTTTTTGAAATACTAGTAAACATCAAGTCATCAAAATCATTCCCAGGAACTAAAATTTCTAAAATAAACTGGAAGCCTTCGGATACTTCTTTTTAGAGTAAATATTGGTTATTACCAATCGTATTGGACATGATCACAGCATCTTCCTGTTTGGGCTAGGTATGCACTTCCTTGCTTTGTTCTCCTGTTCTCGGTTGATTAACACGCAGTACTCAACACAGCTTTATAATATTACTGAATGGTAAGTTTAAACCTGGTGCAGTAAATTGCCAGAGAAAGGGTATTAGAAATTGTTCAGTTTCCCATTCCCATGGTTTATTGTCATGGCCACATGGAACTGTTGCATCCTTTTCAGACATAATTGAGCTAGTATGACCAATTTTATTGTAAAATATACATTTTTATTTACTAATAATAAATGTATGGTGGGATAGTTTTGCTGTGGTTCTGTTTTGTTTTTCATGGTCTGACTATAGCCAAAATGTTGCATGCACTTTACTGGTGATAATGAGGATACCCAATGACACAGTATACATGCATTAAAATATTTCTTTGAACCTTTTTTCCTCATTGGTTTTTCTTAATAAATTACACTAAAGTTGCATTCATCAGTAGCCACTTATGCTGCAATGCTTGCCTTCAATCCTCAGTTGTCCACTGCAGTGTTCCCTTTCTGCCACTAGGAGTTACCACTCTTCTATGATGAATGACAAGCGGTATCATTTAGCCCGCTTCCTTTGAATCCAGGGTTACACCTTTAGGGATTCTACATTCCGGTTACAATCTTTGCCTATTATTTCCCGTTGTTCAGCAATCAGCCTGTGCCTGTGTATTCTCTATTTTACAGATGCACATATCTGTAGCAGGAATGGTGAGGCTTTTCTGGTTATTCTACCAAAGAGCCATCTAGGAGTTAATATTTTTAGCAAGTCAAATACAAAAACATACAAGTCAAATACAAGAACACTGAATACATGCGTTGTGGATGTACAGGTGGATTTGTGTAACCTGTCTGGTCTGTGCCCTTGTGATCATCTTGTGTCTTCCTTCCCACACTAGGTCAGGGTGGGAGTGACCTGATAAGAAGAAAGTTATGGCTAATATGCCCGATGGGTCATGGGAAAGAAAGTGGCTGGTATTATACAAAATATTCTCATACTAACAATTGCAAGTTTTTTTCATATTATAATGTAACAAGGACATTTGCCCAGAATGAAGTAGCAATAGTCATGTAATTGTTACCTCCAGATATCATAAAGTTGAGTCATTTTCTGACATTTTCTGGATACGGTAAAGAAATGGCAGCTTTTCCCTGCCTGACTCTTCCCAGTTAGATGATATAGAAATGGGCACTCCCTGGGGTAAACCGAGTCCCGTGATATTGCTGCTGGAACTGTTGCTGTTTTAGACCATTGTATGCATCCAATAAAGATAAGTACTAACTTATATTTAAGCAGTGCCTGAGTGTTTTGTATCATTCTTCAACCCTTTCTGACACTAATATTTTCCCTAGAAACATTTTTTTTCCAGGTTAACTATCAGCTTATCAACGGTCTTACTGGGTCAGTATTTTTCTCATGATCTCAACGTAATCTTCTCTCTGTCAAGCTCCTACATTTCTGTAGGTGTAATCTGGATATTACATTGGGTGGTTACATTGGATGATGTCTCTGGGGCCAACACCATTTGGTAGACCCGGCTACATGACTCTAATGATGTTTTTAGTCATCTAATAAAATGATTGTCTAGCTACCACTAAAGGAGGACATTCATTCCACTGGCCAAAATTGATGCCACTGACCCCCAATAAGCTTTTTTTTTTAGCAGGAGTTCCCAGAGGCCTTAATTCCTTCTTTAAAGCCTGGCTTCTTCAAGGGTAAAAAAGTTGAAGCTGTTGAATAGACTTTTGTGCCCTGTTTTTTCCTTTATAAGAAGAAGAATCGGTATTCTAATTCTGGAATTCTCAATGATTCTTCAGTGCACATCATCCCTGTTAAATTCTTTTGTTTGGAAATATCAAGAAAATTTCCATGTTTTAGTATGCAGGCATAACCTGCGACAATACAAGTTTAAGAAAGGATGACTTGTTCCTGAGTGTTCGCTTACATTTACATACATTGTAGGATATACGGAATGAATGTGTAGACCAAACACTGTAATAGAAGATTGCAGAGAAATATTTTGATTACATCAACTGTAATGTATTTCAAATCCCTAGTGAATGATTAGAAAAAGATTGTTTTCATTCAATGTCTGTTGAATCATGAGAAGAACTGATGAATATTGTAAATATAATTCAAGCGTCATATATAAGATTATACAACCTCAGCTGACTTTGACTAGAGAAGTATTCAAAGATAATGACTGTAATAATGCATAAGCTTTCCTTTCCCTATCCTAAAACCAGGCAGAGGTATTATACTGGTCAGTAATTTTACATTGCAGTCAGATAAATGAGTAATATCATACCTCAGAAAATTGATAAAAAAAAAATAGACCACCTAAGTATACTAGTATCACTTTATTATTGAAATTGGATAAAATTTCTGATATTTGTGATGTTTATGGCCATCATAGGAGCTTCCTACCACCATGAAAGTTTCAATGACAATGGCAAAAGTATCCAATTTTCGTTATTGAGATCTGGTTGGAAGTGATTCAAAATGCCAAGTAGTAGTAAAAGAAGGAAAGTTCTAACACTTCCGAAACTAAAAAAAAAGTTTGGGGTATACAGTAGACGGAATTTCAGGTTTTAAAGAGGGCCATAAATGTGGCCAATTTCAGTCAATTTTAGCTACCCTTGATCCACCAGGACTGGGAGCTTTTGGCTAATGAAGGTATACTGTACATTGATACCCATGTCATGGTAAAGACATACTCCTCTGGGCTAAAGTGCACCATGCTGTGTGCTATATTGATGCACTGATTGATAAGTATTTGAGGGTGGAGGCCCCCACTACGAATGTTGCCTTATCTTTATCTCAAAAATGCTAATGCAAGATCACAATACACAGGATCATACTATTGCTAGCCACAGATCATCTTTACACAAACCCCATATATCAGTTAATTTTATGGGCTTTGGAACTTCTTGTGACCCTGACCAGCACTTTGGTATGAACCCTGTATGCCAAAGGACTTTTTTATACCTTCACAATGGAAAGGGAACATTTTCTTCCTGGAGTCACCTGATGACATTTTAGGTTTGCATTACTAAACAAAGCCACAGTTTGAAGAAGTTTGTATTACTTTCAAAAAGTATTTTTTTAAAAAGGTGGGAGGACTTTGAAATAATACCAAAGCCCTAAGATATTATATTTAAACAAACATCAACTGGTGCTTAAAAAAAAACATTGATACTGAAAAGCTATCTGACTAGCTTAAAAGTTATTCCCTGCACTGTTGCTCTTCTAGCGATTTCTATTAACATCAGTGCTCCTTAGTAGTGTACTAACTGTTAACAGGACTCTTACCCGTCCTTGATTTAAACTTACCTTATGTTAGGTTTAATTTTACTATTGTCCCAGTTGACATTGCCAGGTGCCAAAAGAAAAGCTGTTGGGTTGCAGCAAAAGGAGGTTGCTATAAGGCTGCATGAATATTCCACATTCCACATCTTCCAATATTAGCTTTCTTTCTGACACTCCGTCACATGACATCACAGGACTGCAAAGGAAGAGGGTGCTAGAAGACTAGATGTTATGCTTGCAGGTCTGAATGTATCTATGTAATGTAGATATGGCGTGAGAGGAGAAAGAGAAAGACAGGCTTTTAAAGGGAAGCATATATATTGATATAAAAACTATAACTTTATTAAAAATTATGTTAATTCCCTAAAACTTAACAAAGTTCTGCTGTGCTAGGTATCTACTAACACAGCAATACTCTATTTGTAGTATATTCATGGGTTACAAAACAATGTCAAGAAAATATTGTTTGGAATCAGCGGGGTCTCTGGTCCAGACGCGTTTCACAAGATTGGGGCTTTCTCAGGGGATTGGGAGACTTGGTGTCTGCTGATGGTTAAACCTCATAAGACACAGTAAATAACTCTGGCATGAAATGAACAAATTCCTATTTGTGGAGGAGCTGACTGGATAGGTTGGGGTTTTTATGCGCTGGCCCCTAGTTCCACTTAAAGACACCCAAATTGGGGGGGGGGGGTGTTATTGTTTTTTCGAAGATTTTGGTACATGAAGTTGCATCTTCCTTTCCTCATGATTATAGATGAATTTAGTTTGTATGCTTTTTTGTGGGGTGTTGTATTGATATTCAACACAGTACGTATTCAAACAATCATACGGTTCTTCAATATTTACTATCATAGGTTCTTACTGTAGCTGTGACTGTGACAGATTGGAATTCAACCTAAAGATTATGTTCTTCACGAGGACTGGTTATACTCACTACACTGTGCTTTTTTGAGTTTTCATTGGGGTATAGTTGTGTTGCGCGCCGCCAGCAGCTGTCCAGATATAATGTAGTTTATAAACCTCATTGTGGGTCACTAATTACAGATTCCACTATGGTCACTTGATGAATGGGAAGGCCACTTGCCTAACATATCTCTTTTCTGCCCAGGTAGCAAATGCCTTCTTGCCCTCCAACTCAGTCCTTCCCTCACAGTACTACATTACAGAGCTCTGTGTATTCTAATGGTCCACACAAGTGTTCAGCACCACAGTGCACCATAGACCACCACAGAGGTACAAATAAACCCCACAAAAGTGTATTACTACATTGTATGATGTCCTGCTGTCACAGTGGAGGCAATAGCAGACCAGTTTGACCTGATTGACATCAGAGTACCTGGGAACTTTTTCTTTAGTCATAGTTATGACCTTGTCTTTTTCCCAGGCTTTATAGAAGCCCTGAGTGCAGTTATAGTAGTAGATGCACTGTTGAAAATGTCTCTTGCTATATTCAGAATATAACCACTTCTTAGTTCAACTTCCTCAGTGAAAAATATAATGATTATGTTATGTAATATTAGCTATCTGTTCACTGTACTGAGACTGAATAAAAGTAAAGACAATGGTCCCAGATAATGTCACAGGAAGGCCTTTCTTCCTCAAGGTCATGACCACATCGATATCACAAATCATTTGCTGTGCCACTGAAGAAAAGATGAAAGCCAAATGCCAGTATCATTACAGTTCTGTGCGTTCCCTTTAATGAGCTTTGTATTCTACCAATCTGCTACCACTTTACTAGAACACTTGCAGCAAGAAATAATATTTCTGGTGACTTGTTGAAGACACATGGGACAAATAAGACACAAATATATCATGTGTGGGATTTATAAACAGAGAACATTGTGTTTATAGGACATACTGTACATTACATGCATTTGACAGGTGTCTATCAAAAAGATGGGCATGTATGAGCTATGCTGCAATGGCATTCAGGATAAAGCATGGGGAACTCCTAGCAACCCTTGGAGGAACCCAATTTCAGAAACACATTTATTATACATTTTGGTTTGCAGAAATTCAGTTTAAATCCTAAAGAATATGACAATGTAAGGTTCAAAAAAATGTAAAAACTTATATTAAAAACTTGCAGGAAAACATAGACAGTGTATAGATAATTGAAGTATCTGTGTAGAGAGTCTGTCTTATGTCATATAGAGAGTTCCCTTTATCTTGTTTCTAGCATCATGTCTTTTCAGGAAATCTGTTTTCCTAATGAGTGTGGACAGAAATGAAATTTCCATATGACAAAATTATCTGTTTTAGATACGATAATTAGAGTAGTCATATAAAATAACATTTCCCACCCTTGGGAGGAGAAGTTCTTCCGAAGAGTAGGCACCATAAGATAGCTGCCATTACCTTTTTTAGCAGGAAGAGTAGTTCCTATTAACCCCTCCAATTCTGATTTCAGTTAGGTGGTCTTGTGATATCTTTGACATAAGCTTCACAAAGCCAAGGCATTATTCTTATTATTAACTAGTATTTATATACCCCAACGTATTACGCAGCTCTTCACACTCCATAGTCATGTCACCAGTTATTATTAATATTATTATTAAACAGGATTTATATAGCGCCAACATATTACGCAGTTATCCTTCAAAGAGGCTCACAATCTAATGTCCCAACCATAGTCATATGTCTTTAACACAGTCTAAGGTCGATTTGGGGGAGGGCAATTAACCTAAACACATGTTTTTGGGATGTCGGAGGAAACAGGAGTACCCGGAGGTAAACTACTTATGCATATGTATCATCCCTAAAACCCTGGTTACATTGGATTACAAGGGCATTGGCAAGCAGAATTTAATTCCTTTGATGTAAAGCAAACTATTGGTCTAAACCCAATCTTAAAATTTCTAGGTCTTTTGAAATTCTTAACCTGTATAATAACCTTCATAACCTGTAAAATGAACAAGCCATTTTTTTGAGGGAGATACTTACTTCACTTGATCAAGCCTGTGTAGCTTGATTACACATTACACATTGAGGACAGCAACTCACCAAGGTGAGCATGACCGTCTTTAGAATAATTAGAAATTATCTGTAGCTCTAACAGTACTGAAGATATTGATCCATAGCCAACAAACAGCTACATTGTGATTTTTTAAGCCAACTTATTTAGCAATAATGTCACAGGGACATTTATTTTATGGACAAATTCTTTATTCAGGATGGAAGAAAGATGGGTGCCAGTCACAAGATTAACTTGAACAAATTTATTGCACTAGTACATTAGGGAATATGAAAGAGCTGGAAAGACCATAGGACACCTAAAGGTTGGTCTTTCCAGATTTTTTTTTTTAAACACACAAATCCTAAGCAGAAATATGCAATCACTGATATATAGAGGTTGCTGACATTGACCATCTTGCATCTCCACTTCCCGAGTTACAGACCTTGGAACCTACAAAGAAAACAAAGTAAACAAAGCAAAGACAACAAAAAAGAAAATGTAAAGTCATGATATGCATTCTGCTCAGATCCTTTTAGAATTCACATTTAGTAATGGTATACATGCTTTGATTATGGAACTTCTTTAAGGTGTGCGTGCATCTGAAGCAACTCAGGCGACCTGTGCGTGCAATGTCTGTACACAGGAAGAATTTTGAAAATTCAGGTGTCAAATACAGACCACAATGTGTGCTTTACAATAGTACAAAAGTACACAAATATTTAAGTGCTCCAGGTTTCCCAGCACAACCTTGATTATCATATTTAGAATCTAAATCCAGGTGGTCATGCATTGGTAGGATAAAACCAAACACGTGATTTACCATATCTTCTGTCTGTGGTTAGCCATACTTACAATTAATTACATATGACAAAGGAAAATTATTGACATGTAGAAAAATGTTTCTTTTTAATAACTAATTGCTAAATGTGAAGTATTGTCATATTTTCTTTGTTTTGAGGAAAACTAAGTGCACAATTCAAAAACCTTTTTCTCCTTGGTAATTGTATTGACCCCTCTGATAAAAGACTACAAGAAAAACTGGTGTGCTGAGGTTATTCTTCCTTAGCCACATCTCCTATGCCACCATTCTAATTGGATAATAAAGGAGCAGCAGCACATTTACGTGTTCATCCTGATGTTCAATGCTCTAAATCAGTGGTCGCCAACCGGTGGTCTGCAAGACAATTTTGGTGGTCCGTGGGTCTGGTCGGTGCACCCCCCAGCAAGGTCAGGAGAAGGACCTCGCTTGGAGGGGCGCACTGGGCAGAGCTGAGGACCATGTCTCCCAGAGACATCACAGGCTCAGTGCGGTGGGCTGGTTGTCTCCGAACACAACACGCCCACTCCCCCTTTACAGGCTCAGCCTTGTGATGGGAGAATGGGCGGGTTTTGGCATCATGACGTCACTCATGACCAAAAAGTTGCGAATCTAGCCTTTCTCACTTACCGAACAGTTAAGCGAGAATGGCCTTGTGATTCGCCATGAGGTTGTGTTCTCACTGAACAAATGAGGGAAAAAGCAGGGGACGGGAACGACGCGGCTAGGAGCGAATCATTTGCTCCCAGGATGCACAGCAAGGCCCAACAGCCCAATCAGGAGAGATCTGAGCAGAGGCATATATACAGGGAAGGAGGGACTGCATCTTGTGTTCTGGGTGAAGGATTGAAGCAGGGAGAGATGTGGATTGTGACAGGGACAGGTTGGGAGCCTTCTGTATATCTGTATTTATACAGAGATAGCAGTTTTTGATGCTACCTGGTCCTGTTTAACAAAGAAGACAGTTTGCTGCAGAAAAAATTCTGTCCTACTCTAAACGAAATACAGATATCTCAGTCTTTGATACCTCTTGCTATTTACCACAAAAGCCAATTTGGTACAGAAAAATTTCTGTCCTACTCTAAAAAAAAAAAATACAGATATTTTAGTGTTTGACACCTGTTCCTATTTACCAAGGAAGACCATTTGGTACAGTTACATTTCTAATGATGGACTACACCCAGTTCTAGATGCCAGTTACTAATGCTGCCCCCGCTCTTTCTCAGGGCTCACCGCCTCCTCCTGCTGTTGCTGCTGCCTCTCAGTACTCCATTCACTAAAATTGCTTTACACACTTCTGGGTGCCATTGACGATGCACTACACCCAGCTCTGGAGGCCAGTTACCAATATAGTCCCTGCTCCGTCTCAGGGCCCACTGCCTCCTCCTGCTGCTGCCTGTTAGTACTCCATTCACTAAAATTGCTTTACACATTTCTGGGTGGCTACTTGTCCACAACTTTATGGGTGGCATTCCTAACGCACGTCATCCAGGTCATGATGCCAGCTAGGAATGCGGTCTCCTGATGTTTTGACAGCAGAGACTGTTGCTAGTGGGTTGAGTTCACCCTTCTCAACGTCCTGATGTTTATGCTGCCTTATGGACGCTGTCCATAACGCTAAAATCCTATTTGCCTGCTGTCACTTTGTCTGACATTTTCTGGAAAACCACAAGGTCTTTTGGAACTTTTGTATTTTTCCCTTGATGCCACTGTTCTCCTACACATACCTAACAAATGTGGTGGTTCTAAAATGTATAGGGGCTTTGCTTTTAATGTTTTAAGTTGGCCTATTGACTTTAATGGAATTCGCAAAATCGCTTTGACGAAATTTCGCGGACCCATCGGAAGTGCAAGGAAATTTTTGCGAGACTGTCAGAGGCCTTCTCACTCATCCCTACTGAAGACCTATCCAGAAGCCTACTATTCCGAGCTGTATCATATTATAAAGATATGAGAAGCAGAAAGGACTGATTCTAGCAGCAAAAGTGTCCCTTGGACAACATTGGCAGTGCACTGATTGAATTACTTGCTGTTCTATAATGACAGAAGGTTTAGTTCTTAGTCATCTAATATAACTTTCTGTATCCATGTTACAGGAAGAAGCTGTTGTTTTCCGGTTGAGGTGATCAGGCTCCGTGTTTTCTCGCGATCCATAATTTATCACTTAGTAATACATACCAATGAGCAAACTATGACTGGCTTTATTTACAGATTATAATAGCAGCTTGGCTAATGCTTCCTGTCCACGCCAACACTAGCACATTTGATAATTAATTTTCAAATTACCTTTATAAGGGGAAAACAAATACGCATCTGTGTGTTTTTATGTCCGACATTTCCTGTTCTCATAGCAAGAATTGTTACAATTACTGAACAGCTTTTGTCAAGCAATTACTGTAAGTTCAGTTAAAAAGCAAACATGAAGAAAAGTTCATTTTTTTCTTGGAAATTATTACAAAAATAGAAGTGGCTCATATTGTTTATTGGGTTATTGAAAAGACATCACATGACCTACATTTCATGTAATTGCAGAACTGTCCTTCCATTTTATTTGGAAAACTTGTGGGGTGTACAAAATCTGTGTCTGTTCGTAAAACACAAATCTGCTATTTCCTGCTTTTATTACACATTATGAAATTTAGATCATATACTATTATAAAATAATTCAGGTGATCTTTTGATAATTTTGCAATCAGATATTTTAGGTATTTTTCAGGAATCCACTGAATAATTCTTAGTACAGCAGGTTTGATTGGGCTGATGTAATACTCTGTAAGGCCAAGGATCACACAAAAGCTTGTAACACTTTGGGGAGGTTCTCTAAAGAGCAGAACAAAACATAATTCCATAAATAAAGTGTATTGAGCAGAAAACGTTGAATAATTACTAGAGGAGCAAAAGAAGGATTATGTTCCAATGGTGACTCTTGTGCAGGTGACAACTTTGTAGGTGTGTCTTTCCCCTAATGTTGAGGAATCTTCTTTCATCTGATAGTTCACCCAAGAAAAGAGTGGGTGAATCTTTGTGAGCAGAGAGGATGTGTTAAAGCTGTTTGTAAAGCTGAGTGGTGACCAAAGCATCAGCAGCAGACAGATAAAGCCAGGATGGATGCACATGGTCAACACCACGCCATGTCCTCTGAGTATGTAGACATAGTGATATGCATTAGACTTGAAGTAGATAACAAGTGAAGTATTACAAACCATTTATTTAATTTTGAATAGGGAAGGTTAGAACTTTGGTATTTTTGATATTGCTATTTTACCTTTGGAGAGATTCTTTCCATCCACCATGGGGTGTTTATTGTTAGCCAATGAGAGGGAAATCTTCCAATAATGTTTAAGTTGCAACTGTTTGGGACTGAAATGCCCTTACTGTTGAAGGATCTCCTTCCACTTTCTGTTGTGTCTTGGGAAAGAAAGAAAAATCTCCCAAATAGGACACAGACAACAACAAAAAAAAAAACATTTGTTTAACCATTCCCTTCCCTATGTTTGGCAAAACGGTGGCTCAGTGGTTAGCAATCTGGCCTTTGCAGTGCTAGGTCCCAGGTTCGAATTTTTGCCAGGGCTCTAACCGCACAGGGTTTGCACGTTCTCCCCGTGTTTGCATGGGTTTCCTCCGGGTACTCTGGTTTCCTCTCACATTCCACAAACATGCAATTAGGTTAATTGGCTTCCCCCAAAATTGACCTTAGACTGTATTAAAAGACATATGACTATGGTATGGACATTTGATTGTGAGCTCCTTTGAGGGACAGCTAGTGACATGGCTATGACTTTGTACAGAGCTGCATAATATGAAGGAGCTTTATAAATACTGTGTATTATCTTAATAATATCGTAAATTCAGAAGCTCCAGTCTTACCACCACCAATAGTATTCTAGCTCTATCTGTTCTTTGCTAAGATGTATTTGTTTTATTTTGTCCTTGTTGTGGAGATGTCTATTCTCTTCTCTCTGTGCCACCAGGAATCACTCCAATAGCAACACAGACAAAAGTGTAAACATAGTGTAAAAATAGAAGATATAGATAGCAATATCTAAACCAAAAGTTAATAAAATAAATTACCATTAACAATGAACTAATACATTTTTAACAATAACAGTAAACATCTGGCTTTTCACATAAAGGACCTGAAGAATGATCTTTTTAGTTTAAATGAAATGCATAGCAAAAAGTGAAACAAACAGGAAAATAAAATTTTGTAAAGTAACTAAAAAAAAAGGACAAAAAACAAACAGATTAATAATGATTACATATGTTCAAAATACGCAGATGAAAATCTCTACGTAGCTTGTTATAATGGGCGATTCAATGCTCATTTCAAGGCCGTTGCTTTTATTAAGTTTTTGTATGAAGTAAAGCAAAGGTAACATGTTTATTTTTGTTACTTGGGTGGCCAATGGTGGCCTTGGTGCAAGGATAGCTAGGCAGAGCCATTTCTCTTTTTGTTACTTTTCCTAAGGGCATTTCATACATATAGCATAATCTGTCTCTATTGTTAGGTAACTAAAAAGGTTCAAACTTTTATCTCAAATTGCAATGCAGAGGGAAATAAAACACAATTCTCATTTCAGGCAAAATGCCTTCTATATAAGGTTATGAATGCTCCGGATGGCACAGAATAGCCACTGGAAACATGGTTTTTGAAAAACAAAAAAAAATTGCATAAATATCTTTAAAATAAACTCAGTAGATCTGGGCTCTGTGCCTTGTAAGGTTGGCCCTGTGACATGAACTTTTGATTTAATCACAATATCTTGTTTGTTTGCTAGTTTGATAGTACTGCCAAACCATCACTCATATCTAATGCATGGATCTCATAGCATGGCGCTCATGCCTTGAGCATTGACATTTCCTGTACTATGGTTAGGAGTCATGCATTTTACAAAAGCTTTAGCATGGAACTGAGTCTTGGAAGGGATCCGAGGTCACTTAGTCTGCTGTTTTGCCCTTTTGTGGTATTCAAATGTGTTACAAAATATACAACCAAGTAGTAAAAGTATCCAAACAAAAAAGTCAAATGTGGAGACAATTATTGACAAAAATACATTATCAATAAACAAAAACATAACTCAATTGAAATTTTCAATCAATAAACCAGAAGAACAGAAAATGAGGCTGTAAATGGATGATGACTCTTTATTTTACCAGGACTTATAGAAATATTTTCACATTGGAGACTACCCTGAGCTGTAACAGGAGATGAAGTCCTTGGAGGACAAAAGCCATGGTGGTAGGCAAGTGATGGAATTGGTATCAGAAGCTGACTGCTACACAAATGAAAATATCTCCTGTTACTTTACTGACTGTTATTTAGTGTCCTTCATGATGTCCTTAAGTATACCTGAACACATTTTTAAAACAGAACCTATGGCTGAGCTCCACTTTCACACATATGTTTTGTTTGCAGATCTCAGACTGTTTTTGGAAGATGACCATGCATGCTGACAAGGCTTAGTTCACAATGCTGCAGACATTTTACAATAGAAAGTCACAGCAAGGTCAAGAAAACACTTTTTATTTCTGAGAAGCTCACTAGTTTAGGGAATGGACACGCGTGCCCACTATCATTTTGCAAAGAATTCTTTAGTTGTCTGCGGCTCTGGCTGGTCAGGTCAGGAGGAGGACCCCGCTGGGGGTGGGGGGTGGGGCACACTGGCCAGAGTCTCCCGTGTCCCGTGACCATGTCTTCTGTATAGACTTGCAAGCTCAAAGTGGTGGGTGGGTTGTTTCTCTGTACACAACCCGCCCACTCTCCTATCGCAAGCTCAGTTTACATGTTTACAATTTTTTTTTTATTTAACGTTTATTAATAAATGTATTAAATATTGGACATATTTCGGTGAGTTATGCCCAAGAATTATAAGCCTACAATATAAAATATATTTCCATGCAAAAAAATGTAACCCTTTTTGCATGAAAATACGGACAGAATTGGAACGCTAGGGGGGTTAATGTAACTCAGGCGTGGAGTTTTCATTTATGGGGTTCACTAGCAGAAACTCTGCTCACCCATATATGAATGGGAGAGTCTTTGTAAGCAGTGTGTATTCCAGTTCTTTTCTGGGTAATGAAAAGCCCAGCAGTGGCAGAGTGGCCAAGCTAGGTCAACTTGAACTAGTCATGACTCAAAGCCCCTGATTCATCAATAAAATCCGCGCTCGCTGGAAGCGCGAAAGTACGCGCGGCCAGCGATCGCAGTTTACCGCGGTCCGGACTCGAGTGTGCGCGTACACTCGCCTCACTGCCAGCCGGATTCCTGCCTTCATAATGATTCTGCTTGATGAAGGGGCATTTTCTCACACCTATTTCTCTCATTACAACTACAATATTTTATTTCCCTTTTAGTGATGATGGTCACCAGGACAAATAAAGAGGATGGACCTATTCAAAAAGGACATTGGGGATGGGGATGGGGAGTCTAACACCTTCCTACTTTATGTAATAATTAAAAAAATATATTGTTGTGTTTACATACTTTTTATTGCATTAGAGTAGTAATTCTCGAGCATTTTAACACAGGGAACACTTGAAATTTCTGATCTTCAGGGAACCCCTGCTATAATTACTGTATCCACAGCTCATTGGTGTGGTGGTCATTGAGAAGATTGGAAAAAATGTCACCCGTACAGATAGACAAATAGACCATAGGTGTAACTGACACAAATTTTTCCATGCTGAAGGTGCCCCTAGCAACCTCTGGAGGAACTCTAGTGTTCCACAGAACCCAGTTTGAGAAACATTGCATCAGAAGATGGTAGAACATTTACATATTTTCAGTTTTGTGTATGAAGATAGCAACAAACTCTTTTTGATAATATTCATGTCAGCTCCTCTACACAGCTTTTACATGTAGACCACAGCTGCAAAAGTGCAGCTGACAAGACTCCTGAGCACACATCTACAGCCAGACACCAATGAATTATTGTACTGAAATCCTGCTGACATTGATACCAAATCTCTTCAGCCAGCTGTGTTACACCTGGAGCAAAAAGCTGCACAGCTTCTTCCCTGGAGAGAGTATATGAAGTGCCATTCTTGATGACAGGTCGTACATGTGCCAGGCCTAGGGATGACTGATTACGGTGAAATTTATTCTATCATTTTTCCTGTTTACAGGAAGCAAAAACTCCAAGTTTCACTTTTGCTGCTTAGTTGAATATACTATTTATTTATTTACAGTGTGTGTGAATGTGTGTGTTTCATTTGTTCTTTTTTTTCCTTTACTTTTAATCGTGTATATATTCATTATGATTATTTTTTTTTGTACTGCTGCTTTGAAGTTGCATTTTTTTCACATTCCCATTTTTCTTGTAAAAAACAAAAATAAAAGCTAATTACTTTCTACTTCTGTAACCTGCTGAAGCTTTACTGCCTTACTGTAGGTATGGTGGTCTTTGGATGATAAGCTATATTGGCTTTCCCCAGATGGGTTGTTAGGTGTTGAAGTCCGATAGTTTGAGTTTAGTCTCATCTGACTATAACACCATTTTCCATTTGGCCTCAGGAAGCCTCAGAGGAGGATCTGTTTTTTTTCTTGCATCCGCAAACATACAATCCACATTTGTGGAGCACTTGTGATATCGTTGTCACATACAGACAATGGTCATTCTTTGGCATAAATTCCTGTAGCTGCTTAATATTGCCACAGACCTCTTGTTAGCATATCTGACCGGTTAGAGGGAAGGACTGATCTAGGTAGATTTCTATTACCAAACACTTTCAACTTCCTAATTACTGACTTCACCATGCTCCTAGGGTTTGATATAGCCATAGAATTTTTGGAATCCAACATCTGAGTGGTATATGTACACATTTTTATCCCTGAGATTTTGTATCAGTGTCTTGCCACCCATAGCTAATTATTTGCTTTGTAATTTATCAAGCACTTGAATTCTTCAGGAATAGATGCTTTTATGCTGAACCAAATAAAATTATTACAATTGATAAGAGGTGGAAGCCAATTACATAGCCTGGTCTGCAATGAAGAAGGTTGTTACACCTGAAAGTGTTTTTAGGAGGGGATGATCCTTTAATATTATTTTTTTTACTGAACTCTTTGTTTTTTGAACTGTTGCTAATATAACTTGTACTTGGATGTTATAAGTTGCATAAACTATAAAATGAATGTCTTTGTTTTAGGCTGCAACAAAATGTGAATGATGTCCTTCCTTGAAAATACCTGAGTTCAGAAACTTTTTAGGATGAGAGGGGTCCCATACTTTTGTTAAAATAGTGGGTGTGTTAGTCAGGCATCACAAACTTTTGGCCATATAGTGTAGCTTGGTAGATGATATTTCACTGAAACAAATTACCATATAGTTTATGTGTGTGTTTGAATACCTATTAAAAAGACATAATATAGACATCCCTGGAGGCAAAACCATTTTGTTGTGCTGTGTGATGTCAGGACTGTATAATTTATAGAAATAATAAAAAATAGTTTGCCTTCTATGTGCCTATACAACAGATAGGTATGAACAAACAACCAATAATATTTCTCCTTTTTTAGATATTTGCAGAGTTGGGTACATAAATCAGGATATTAAAATGTGGAAAGTACACTTTTTACAATGCATATAATTCTAACACATTGACAGGAACAGCCATGAACTACATGAAATAACCCCTATCTGTGCCTCCTCACCTTCAGCTCTCCTGTCATCACATTCAGTCAACCCTGTCCATGAGTTGTTTGGTAAGGCTCTTCATTTCCGCGGTTGGGATGGAGAAGACATCCGGTTATGCAAGTTTTCTTATGAGAAAGCCAACATAGTTAGCAGGTTAACAGCTGGTCAGATTTATTGCTAAATTATTAGAGCAGCTATGAGCGTAGAATAATTTTTTATATAGTTTGAATTTTTTTAAAGTATTAATCTACATTACTACATGACTAAGCCTAGTGTTGTAGTATAAAATAATGCACCCATTAAAACATTTAGCACTCTCTCTGCAAGCATCTCAGAAAATAAAAGAGATTCACACAACACTAAACCTAAAAACAATTCCAGGGATTTCATATTTCATGCAATAACCTGAAACTGACTGTAAGCCTAATGAATGGTGGCACACACATGTTTTTTTTAACTGCAGGTATGGGGGCTGCCACTGCTATACATTTCCTTGATAATGTTAGTTTTCTGGTTTTCATAATCAAACACTGGCTTTAATGCTTTCTGAACACACAAAGAGGTGAAGAATTCTGCTACTTTTCTCACAATTATTTACATCATGTCTATTCCAGGACTGCAACCCAAAAGTATTCTATCCAGCCAGTCAATAATGCCAATCTTTGTATTTTACTCAAGACAGTCACTTTAATGTGATTTGAATACAAAAATCTTGTTAAATAATATATTATTTTCAATCTACTAATTTTTGTAATGCACTTTATGGGAAGTATGTTTTTAGCACTTATACTTTACATTAATACATTGATTGGGTGATTGTCCCTTGGTAGCATCATGACATCTAAGTCATGTAAATAATATTCTATGAATAAAAATAGATCATTTAAAAGCATAAAGTTTCTTCTGTGTCTATCTTTTCACCATGACGAGATAAAAGAAGGATATTTTGGTGTTATTTCCCTATTTTTGGTTTGGAAATAGCTGTTGCAGCCATTTAATATAACGTCATATGCAAAATATATAATTAGTAATAAGTAATATATAGTAAGAAATATAATACATAATAAGTAATATATAGTCGCATAAATATTATTATCCATATAACAATGTCATTCTAAAGCAAATAACATACCACAACATATTGCATTCTTTTATTGCTGTAAGTTCCAGAAGGTATTGTAATCACGTAAGACTAATACTGCACCAGGTTGGGGCTATTATCAATTACCCACAGGCCACCACATGGCACATTTACCATTTTACCTTGTGGCTTGTACCACACTGAGATGGGCCAACAAACCACATTTTAGGACCTAAAGAGCAAATCATTACCAAGGCACTAGCCAGTCAAACTACCCCATGTGTACCCCATTAGGGCAGGATGTTTTTTCCTTGGCAGTCAAACTTCCACTGGCTTCTCTTCTTTCTATCCCTGCCCAAGCCATACCCTACCCCACCAGTCATATACCTTTGCATAATCCTAAACATTTTCCTTAACCCTTCATTATTTGTCTCCACTTCAAACCCTGTCTTGTATTGTTTGTGCCTATTTCTGTTTCTTTTTCTTTTATTAAACTCTGGGCCTATCTTTCTATCTGTTTTCCAATTCATTGTATCGGTTACACTTCTGAAACCATAATGCTGCTGTTTTATTAAAAAAGTTTTTTCTACATTTAAATCCCAGCATTGATCCTTCGTATTGATACATTTGGATCAGAACAGTAAATCCTATCACATAATTTCATGTTTTGTTTGCTTTTCAATACCTGCAGTAAAATGCTATTGTGTATTCAAGAAACAAATCATTATGTCATGTTTACTTTTCTTTTGCAACTGTTTTGATAAGGTAAGAATTTAAAATGTACCTAAAGTTTTTATTGAGGTGAAAAATTCAGGCAACGACAAACCAGTCGGGAAAAGTTGTTTATTATATTATATTAATTGTAATGAGTAGTGAGGGAGTAGTCAGAGACCACAATCATGAACATTTATTGCAATCATGGGCTTCTACTGCATCCATTGTGGAAGAGCCTAATACCGGGTTCTCTAGACCCCTACACCAGGAGAAAAGACATTGTCATCCTTATGAAGGTTGAGTAAATTGCCACTGCCCAGGAGTTTAAATGTGCCCCTGTAGGGACCCTCCTTTATATATAGACATTCCTGCATCTCCCATGTCTGTTTTAACTCAAATTTTACTTTCAGAGCCATGGATGACAACGGTGTCTATTGAATATTGAAAATTGACCATTGCATAAAGAAGATTAAAGAAAAATTCATGTCATTTAGGTCGTCAACCACTTTTTAGGTACTAAAGTTAATTTAGGTAAATGTGAATTATAAACGATTGTCATAAGGTACTGCATTTTACCAGACCTCTAGTAAATTACTATCTAGTAAGTATACTTGTTTTATAGAGTACTCTCTATTTACATAACAACCGCGATGCGCTCTTCTATACCCACAACAGAGAATAATGTAGTGTCTAGTTTCTGAAAATGTAAATAGTGTTTTATAAAAGATATGTGTCTAAACAATTTGAAAATACTTTTCAATAGCGATAAATTTTTTTGTATATATTTTACACTTTATTATTGAGTATGTGTTTTTTTTAAATATATTCTGCTAATTTATATTATTTTCTAATTATCCAATAAAACACATTGACCCAGAGAATTATCAAGCACATAGTTGCAGTGAAAGTCAGATTCCATGCTTCTTTAAAAGACACCTTAGTTTTTTTCGGACACATTTTGTTCCCCAAGTGCCCAGGATTTTTTTTTTATTATATCATGTATTTATATAGTGCACACATAAATCCATACCCCATAGACTGTCTCCCACAATCTAAAGTTAGTCAAGTTAAAGTTAAGTCAATCTAAATCCCCTACTATAGTTTTTAGAAGGATGAATTAACCTAGTAGCATGTTTTTAGGATGTGGGAGGAAACCAGAGTGCTTGTAAAAAACAAAATCTCTATCATGGAAAAAACATTCAAAATCCATGGAGATTGTGGTGTGGCTTGCAATTTAACTTGAGTGCTGTAACACAAGAGTGTCCAGGATTAACCTGACATTTCCCCAAGGTGATGACCAGGTGGTGACCAAGTGATGACCAGGTAATGACAAGGACCTGGTGGCTGATCTGTTGGGACATTGACTGCCTAATTGTGTTAGAAGGGGTGCAGTATCCCTAAATGAATTTGTCTGCATATAAGAAAAAAGTGGGTTGAATAGCTCTTGAGTTGTTGACCCTGGGTCAACTGATCGTGCATGTTCAGGGCAAAGGATGGCAAGAACATCCTGCAGGAAAAGGGCCAATGATAACAATGACCCTAATTTTATCTTTAGTGTGGTTTGCAGCAAATTGCAAAAAAAATAAAAAAATAAATAAATAAATTATTAGATGTTGAAATGCATTACAGCCCATGTAGCTGCCTAACTTGACACAATGGGCCTGATTTATTAAAGCTCTCCAAAGCTGGAAAGGATACACTTTTATCAGTAAAGCTGGGTGATCCAGAAAACCTGGAATGAATCTGGTCGAGAATTCAAAACATTTACTATGAAATAGCAAATTACTTTGAAGAAATCAATCCAAAATTGCTGAATAACCCAGCTTCACTAAAAGTATATCCTCTCCAGCTTTGGAAAGCTTTAATAAATAAGGCCCAATGCACCTCAATGCAAAAACACACTGCTATTGTGTGGCCTTCTGGAAGTTTAAGAGGTCCCACTAAAGGTTCTTCATAACTTTTGAAGTTGAACACCACTGCAATGAATATACTCTAAATTCAAGAACAAAATTGTGGTTTCTTGTGTGCCTTTCTCTGTGTCATGCATGGGAACACACCTTACCAACTTAATAATGGCTCAGCTTTTCCTTACACAATTGGTTCAGTTCTGTTACTCAATTGTCCTGTATTTGTACAGTGAATAGCTTAACAAAGCTCAGTCATATTGTGAGATAAACCACACGGAAAACATGCCTCTGTCTTCTCTTACCTTCCCTGCGGTATGCCGCACTTCTGCTCGCTCTAGAGACGCGGAAGGTAAATTTCCAAACATCACTAATCTCTGCTGCTTCCAGGCAAAGCACAAGAGGGATAAACTAGAAAGGTAAACATACCAAAATGTTTAGTCACCTTTAGTTTCCAAATGTGAATGTATTCTGAAAAAGAAATATTCCTAATACGAATTTATTTTATGGACCTAGAAAAAGAAAAGCAAAAATGTATAGGAAGCTTTCTCCCAGGATTTACCCAAAACATATATATTATTCACATATACACGTAATATACATTTTTCACTTTGGATTCAGGTATAAAGTGTGTGAATCAAGTAGCAGTCTTTGTTTAAAATGTGCCTACTTCCTTCATAAATGATAAAATTGTTCTTCCTGCATCATAGAATGTGGACATTTCACTCCGGTAGTGGAACACTTGAGGCATGTGATAAAATCGATGGCATGATTCATGGGGATGTAAGAGATGACTGAAACGGCTATTTCTGTAGACACGGCAAACATTGCTCTTTCACCAGTGACTGAACATTTGTTTTCGTAGACCTGTTGCTTTATAGCAAATGTTTTTAGTGGAAAAACACATAAGAACTGTCAGTCCTTGTCCATGGGAATTTCCGAAACAAATGTAATATGTACCTTACAGCAAATTACTATACTGAAGGCACATTCCAGGTAAAACTGTACTGCAGGGTCCATTCAGATTATTCCAATATTTTTATTTTATTATATTTCTGTTATTAAAATGCATTACTATATGACAACACATTGGTTTAAAATGGGCTGCTAACAAACCACAAGGCGTATTTAAATAGTCTCTTTACAACAGTACACCGTTATGCCAAGATTGTTCACATTTGTGCAGTAAGAGGTGCTAAAACACATGCATGTTTTAGTGTATTAAATAAAAATACAATTGACCCAAACCATTGAAATTTATCTTTGCATCTCCCTTATTGTAAATAAAAAGTAAGTCAAACTATTGAGCTGTCAAAGAATGATGTGGATCCTTAAAGCAGAGGCAGGGCCAGAAAAGGTTACATCACTGGCAGCACACAAACACAAGGAAAGCAGACAGACACTCAATACAGTTCATAACCAGAGGCAACTAGAAGTGGTACATTTACTAGAATGAGCCAAAAGTATACATCAATTTTGGTAGAAATACAGAGGCTGATGTCAAATACAAACAGAACCCAGACCCTAATACCAAGTGGAAGTCTAGTTAGTTAGGCTGCAGAGACCTTTGATTTTCCCGTGTACTGATCTTAATTTAAAGTCCACTAGTTACGGCCAGGTGTGCAGCACAGAGTGGTCACATGGTGTCTACCAGCAGACAGCACATCTACACACAGCAAGACTGACTGGTCCAGGAGAAGGACAATGCAAGAGTGGTGAGTGAACAAGCTGCCAACAATCTCCAAGTAGAAGTCAAACTTCATCACCCTGAAAAGAGGCTGAATTTTAAACATTCCAATAGGATGCACAGAAAACAGAATATATTTACAAAAGTGAAATCAAGTAGCATACAACAAATACTATTGTTCCTTTGTACAAAATATTTAGCACTTTCGTTTCACATCAGTGGGAGAAGGGTATTAAGGAACCAAGTATGCAGTCTTAGTGCTGTGTGAACAGGAGAACCAAGAGTGTGAACACTTTATATGCAACTTTCTAAAAGTTAAACCCAAAACTGTTCATCGCCCCAAAAAAATGGTCTTATGGTATATACCTGCACTGAATAGTGGTTTTGCATGTTGAATGAAGGGGAGACTTGCTAAAAATTTGTTCTGCTTTCTAAACGTTACAATTTTTCTAGAAGATTGCTTGGATTTCCCTGCCAACTCCACTTCATCATTTTTGGCATGTTCTGGCTATATTAAAAACCAAAAACAGCTCTGGCTAAAAGATTTTATATTCTGCCTTTTCAAAAATGTTTTCCATTACTCAGTGTCCCTAGTTTTTCAGATTACCTGATGCCCACTGTTCATGCCACCTGGAAGCCCAAGTATGTTCTATGAGTTCAGGACATCTTGGGCCAACCTCCTGGTGAAGGAGATTTCAGGGCTTCTGCACCCACAGTATAATACATACACAGAGAATGATTCTGATACCATCAAACAGAGGCTGGGA
>NC_092861.1:25799100-25815321 GCF_032062135.1 Pyxicephalus adspersus | reverse complement strand
CCCCATAAAACACATGTACGATCTAGGTATTTGGGAGATATTTCCAGATGTAACTTTATTATAGGGAGTCTTAATAGTACTATTTGGACTGTCTGGTTTTATGTTAATGTCTCTACCTAAACTTAGAGAAATTTCTGGCTAAGAGACTGATAATGTAGCCTTCTTTTTAATATTCATCTGTTTGGTGTAAATTATTCACTTTACTAATATGCTTTACCGTTAAAATATCTTTTTTGGAACTCCTTTTTCCCGAAGAAATGGCTTAACTTTCAGGTTGACTCTCAGCTGATGTCCATCCCTTTTACATGTTTTTGCATATATATTATCTATTACAAATCAACACATTCCAATAAAAGACCCATATGAGTTTGTTTGGAAGTGAACATTTTCTTGTTGTTAAAGTTTGGGGTTAAAACTACAATGGTTGGTCATACATTACGTCACTGTTCTATAAAATATGCCTAATCATATTTGACTATACATATGCCTGGCATGATTTCCGGGAAATCCATCCTAAAACTCCTCTAATCTGCTTTTTGGCTTTTAATATGTGCCTTTTAAGTTTGATACTGAATTCTAATGATGAAACAAAAAGAACATTGTTTAAAGCATGCATATTTTCTGTTAATTGACTGTATGATGAGTGGATTGAAATAACTGGTCTCATGAGCTACAAGTAATGTAGCAGATGAAAGAATCAAGTTATTCTGAAATTATCCTTCTCTATGTTTGGTGATGTCATCAGGCTTTCATAGACAATCTACTTGCAAACCTATTTTTGATACAAGTTTCACTCAGTGAAATTGCACTGAAAATTACACCCAGGTGCACTTACGTGGTAGGAACTGAACTGGTTCTGCTAGGTCCAGTCTCTTGATGATTTAACTGGTAATATGGAAAGACAAAACTAAATATTGCCTATTTTCATTATATTTTATTTGAAAAGAAAAAAATGATTAGTAAGTTAAAAGGAAGTTACAGATGTGTCATATAAAGTAGCCTCCACTCAAAGCCTGCTAAACACAATAGAGCAATCATATTTAGGTTTTTGTTGTGATTGATTTGAGTGTAATAATGGAATTTATTTCATGAAGCCACCATCAACCCACAAATACTCCCTGAAACACCAGCAAATTTTACAGGACTCCGATTATTAGTCTGCTAAAAAATCTTCCTAATTGTATATCAAAGGAAAATAACGATGATCAGGCATTTGCTTTTCTAAATGAATTATTGTATTCAGCAGTTTACTATAAAAAATGGATGCAACCACATGAAGGGTCATGCAAATAATGTTATCAAGCAAATACTTTTAGATGGCTGCATATACCATGATAAGGTCACCACTGACTGCAAAAAACAGGAGAACCAGGAGAACCAATGTATTTATTTTTTAATAAATGTCTACATTAAAGTGATTTTTTGCAATCCATTTATTCTTGTGTTTTAGCTTGTTGTTTCATATCATGTACAGATATATAGTTAGTGGTTTAGCAACCTTTACAGTGTATGTCAAGTTACATTGTTTTTTTCAAGTTTTGGATATAGTGGGGAAACAATTAGAACTGTCAGTTTTTTTCTGCTATTACTATCACCTCTTGTCATGGTGTGTGTTACTTCCCCCACCTCCTAGATTGTAAGCTCTTCGGGGCAGGGTCCTCTCCTACTGTGTCATTGTCTGTATTCGTCTGTCATTTGCAAACCTTTTTTAATGTACAGGGCTGCGTAATATGTTGGCGATATATAATCACTGTTTATTATTATTATTATTATTATTATTATTAATAATAATAATAATAATAATAATAATAATATTAATAATAATATTGGCGGGAGGTGATGAAAACTTTTCTTCTCTACAAAAGACAGTGAGTGCAAATTGCTTTATCTGATTGCCAAATTAGAATTGAAACCTTGGTCTGCCATACACTTTGTGTTTGTTGATAATTTCAAAAAATAAGACATGAAATTTGATAAAAACATCTAGGAAAATGTTGTCAAAAACCATCGCCGACATATTATGCAGAGCTGTACAAAGTCCACAGTCATGTCCCTGTCCCTCAGATGGGCTTGCAATCTAATTACCCCAACATAGGTATACTATAGTCATATGTCATTGACACAGACTAAGACTAAATTTTTTTTTTTTGGGGGGGGGAGCCATTTACCATAATTGCATATCTTTGGGATGTGCATGGAAACCCTCAAAAACACAGAGAAAACATGCAAACTCAACCAGGTGATCTGGTTGAGATTTGATCCTGGGATCATTTTGTTTCAAATACTCAATCTCAGGCTGCTGATGGGTATATGACAAGATAGGCCAGGTAATTAATCAATACCACATAGATATTGGTAATTTAATTGGTTGTGACCATCGACCAAAGTATGACCAGCATTATTGTTTTGCTAAAAGAAGAACCTCGAAGAGCACAGTACTGCACAAGCTTATTGCGAAGGAGAGGGGCAAACCATACTATATTCTTATGTTCTGTATTTATCTTTAACTAACAATTCTAATGGCATCTCTTATCCATAATTAGAATGCTGTTTGTCATGCTGTGTTCATCTGCAGTATCTCTGACATATTAAGATTTACAAAATGCCTATTTTCATCAGGACATGTAAAATTATACCAGTTCAAATTGTTTTAATGCACCACTTTAGCTGTCAAATATCATACTTAAAAAATGTTGTTGATCTATTCTTTTTTGAGTAAC
This sequence comes from Pyxicephalus adspersus, assembly GCF_032062135.1. NCBI lineage: Eukaryota > Metazoa > Chordata > Amphibia > Anura > Pyxicephalidae > Pyxicephalus > Pyxicephalus adspersus. Next base: position 25,812,601 of record NC_092861.1, on the reverse strand, counting down.
ATCAAAAAGTGAGAAATGCAAGAAAACAATTTACTCTAAAACAACAACTGATAAAGTCACCATTAAAAGAAAAGAAAAATATGGAATGCTCACATCACTTATCTACTTCTAAAAAATCTAGCTACAGTCTCTGTGCACATCATTGGGTACTCATAGTGAATACAGCTTTACTTTTTTACTCAGCTAAGTGAACATTCACTTTAGCTAAGCAAATATTCAGTTTGCATGCATGTTTATGATACTTCCTAGCTCTTTAGCTTATTTATGGACATCATTGTAGACGTTAGCAAAAGTCCAATAGAGTACATTGTGGACGGCCTTGGATTTTGGAAGACCCTCAGGATGGTAAGCTCCATGACACTGCTCAGGTAATAGACCATCATTGTCCAGATTTTGGCCATAGATGGGCTTTAAGGGATTGAACTGCAAATTTTCTAATCTGCACGTGGGTTCTGTGTCATCAAAAAGAAAAAAAAACTAAAAACAAAACTAAGTTTTTTGAAAGAAGTAAATTCAAGAATGTTTTAGCCTGTCTCCAGTTCACTTCACTTCTTCTAATACCGTACACGTGCCTGTGCATTTGGAACTCAGCATGATATTGTGCAGGTTAAAGTAACTGCCGTGCACAGGAGCTCTGTCTTTCTGACTTGGTCAGTGAAAATGACCATTGGGCAAATATGTTAATGGCAGCAATAAGGGTCATTGCAACACTGATGTGATCTGCATCTACTTTAATAAACCTGCTGATTGTATATATTGGAGAGTAAAGTTCACAGCTAGTTTACAGGGGCAGTGAGTGGTTTCCCGGTGGCTCCCAGCAACTGGCACCTTTGTAGTTGCATGGGATTTGAAAACCACTATGAATGTTCCTTATTAATTAATTACTAATTAAGGAACATTTGAGCATTTGGCAACTGGTAGCACATCAACCACAATTATTGAGCAACTGGAAGAAAAGTTAGAAGAGTTGAAATTATTCATATATATATATATATATATATTTTTTTTTTTTAATGAACTTCTTTTACTTGCTCCCGTATGTCTTGTAGTAAACGTAAAGTGTTTGTTTAAAAAATGTTGTAATGTTGGTTCTTTCATAAAGTCATTTTTTATATGACCTGTGCACTCTACAGTGTTATTTGTCCTTCCCGGCTGACAGCTGGAAACTACAGAACACAGCCCCTTTCCTACAGAGATGAAGTGGAAGTTGTTTTCTTGTTCCAACTCAACCTGTCCTAGGGTGACAACTTTGGTCCTCTATATATTCAGTACAGTGAGAGTTTTTATTCTAAGACCAGACACGTGTTAGCAGCAGGATCAACAGATGAGAATAGGCTGGTAAATTATCTATATAGCAGCCGATTGAGATACTAAATGTATTGAGAATATACGGCAGATAGGCTGTCAAAACCACTTGCTAAATCTCTGCTGTCTTTCTTCTGGAATATATTTCCCAGATTCTTTAATGACTGTGTTTTGCTGAGTGTTACAATAGGCGAGAGAGCAAATTGATAGTGTACTTCTGTGACAGATGACTGGAGGCTGCAAGGCTATCAATCACTACTCCTAATCCAGCTTGATGTGTCTTTAATTAATGGTGAGAGTCGGAAACCTCTGCCAGCCAACAATTCTATGGCTTTGACAAACCTGATAGACTACAGGGAAATTTGCCAATTTGTGCTTACTTGATGCTTTGATATCACAAATAAAACCTAGAGTTAGAGTTAGAATCTAGTAGTAACAACAAAACAAAGTGTTTTTAATATTTTAAAAATAAAAATTTGCAATCAGACAGGTTCTTTTTTGCAGGTAAGAAAAGGTGAGTTTACTTATAACATTACAAACAGGCACAAAAGTTTATTTTTATGCAGAAGGGGCGTAGACTTGTAATTCTGCAATAAAGAACCTAAATACCTGTATTTTTTTATTTATGTAGTTTAGTTCTGCTTTATTATTCAAAAGTATTTAGCAATAGGCAACCAATTAGAAGGAATCTATTTTTTTGTTCTGGCAGTAAACAAAACCAGAAAGAAATGTGTGCAGCAGTGCATTGTAGCATTCTATACTGCTCTACACTGCATTGCCTGTAGTGACATTGCTTGACCAGGTTAGCTCGGACCTTCTAGCCCATCCTTTGCCACCACCATCATCGTACCCTCCGCCTCCTCCTGACCCCCATCTGCTTACCAATCACTCACCCACCATTAAATACCCAAACACAAATCTTGGATTTAAATTGGCTGGGAAGCAGCCGTTTATTTAAACTCCATTAAATACCTTAACCTTTCAAGTAATTACCAAACAAATATTCAAAATTTAATAAATGACAAATAAATAATTACATTTTACACTTAGATAAGCATACGTTAACATAACATAACATAACACCCAATTATTATTATTATAATTAATATAAAACTGGGATTATATAATGCCAACATTCTACAATGAATAAAGCCTAATTCACCAACAACCTTATTCCCATTTTATTAATACATAACCATTACAACAATATCCATAATGTTATCAAACTCCAAATTAAACAACCAGGCTGCAGGTCTCAGAAGCCAAAATCTGCACTCAACAGGAATTTAACTCTTCAAACTTCTCCACCTTGGCCCCTAGCTGTCCAGCACTGCCTCAGGAGCCATTAACATCCGTTCACCATACAGGTGGAGACCCAACCAAAGAGGATCCCCCCTTGCCAAAATCCACCACTTTACCAATTCACTGGATCCTTGTCTTCTAAGACCCCAACCGCTAAAATAAACCAAACTGACAAATTATAACCATAAAAGCCAAAAAAACATATTTTTTTTCTTTCAAAAGAGGACCTCTCACTTCGGTCCTGCCCCTTTTAACTTGTCCTATTCCTAATCACCTCCTACCCCACGCTCCATACTAGCTCAGCCCCCTCTAGCATCACTACACTTCATTAACCCCTTAACACACTAGGCTAGGCCTAGCACCCTGTCATGTAGGCCCTGCGCCTCTCTTTCTATGCAGTATCAGATGTTCGTTCACATTGCACAATATATGAAGGCAGTGGACAACTCTGCACGACAGAGCCTGATTTATCAAAGCTCTCCAAGACTGGTGAAAAAAGACTATCATGGGAGAAAAAATACAAAACCTGTTCACAATATTCCATTTTTGTAGATTTGGTTTTATTTTTTTGCATGGCTGCACTTATTAATAATGTTAGTGTTACCTCCTAACTGTTCTGTAGCTTAGCACAAAGGCTGACATGATGTGTAGCTTTTTCTGAGTTATATTTCATGCATCTAATATTGTAAAATTATTTATCATTTGGTTATTAATTGTAATTATGAATTATGGAGAATAAGAATGAGCTGACTGCAGCAACTTCTGTTGTGGTTGGTTGCAGTTATAATAAAATGAATCAAGTGTCTGCGAATGACTAGTGACATAGAAGAGGGAGTCAGTATCATGTGACACACATTTGTCGAGATCATAAAATGGCACTAGTCCACTGCAAGAAAGAGGAAGCATTTTTCTTGGTCACTTCTCCTCCACTGATCAATCTGTAGCTTTGTTGTAGCTTTGTTGCTCGGATTACTCCTCCTTGCTTTCCATTCGAATCCTGGGAGGAAGAAGAAAACGGGACGAGAGCCACGCTGATTCAGGTAAAGTGTCAAACTTGGAGAGACAGGACCACTAGGGGGCACTACGGCTTGCACAGGAGTGGTGTGAGCCCTGAAAAGGGCCAAGGCGCAGAGTCCAAGCAGTAACCAGGTCTTCTCCAGAGCCTCTGATAGTGAGGATGTTGCACTGCTGGTTACTGCCAGGTTGCGGTCATTGGGCACACCAAAGTGGGCAGAAAGATACATGGTACCAAATCACAAGGCAGAACAATAGTCGAGAAAGGCCAGAGTCGAGGCAGGCAGCAAGCAAGAGAGGTCAGGTCACACGCCAGAGGTCAATACCAGGGATCCAGGAAACAGACACCAGTGACTCATGGGTCACTACAGCAACAGGGAACACAGGGGACACTGAAAGGGACAGGAGGCACAGAAATATACACAGACAGACAGGAACACTGGAAAAGCACAAGGGCCTCCTGTCTCCTGGTGGCCCTGTATGTATATACTTGCATCTAAGCATTGTTAGACCCCAACACATAGCAGGATTTGTGCTCTAAGCAAAACCTGTGCAGTCTTTTGATGTTAGATTAGATCAGCCTTTCTCAACCTGTTACCCACAAGAACCCCTGAAGTAACTGTAATTACTGGAAATAAATGTTGGGTCATAGGGAATGCCTGATAAAATTATTTCATTGAGGGGGAAGATTGACCACATTGTGGTACAAATCAGGTAAGAATGTCTATTACAGTTTTAGTTAAAATGCCAGCCATCTAGACATCAAAAATATCACTTGTGTCATCCTACAGGTTCTGCCAAATGTCACTGAAACTAGAACTATCGGGGTACAATTAGATAGGTGGTCAATCAGCCAAAGCTCAAGAATACCTTTTTAACCACTGAAAGAACCTTGGGGATCTATGAAGTTGTGGTTGAGAATGGGTGCATTGAGCAGTACAGCAGTGCCTGGACTATTGCAGGCAGCTCCAAAGCAGATTTAGGGGGCCTTTGCAGCTTTAGCTAAGAGAGTAAACTCTAAGGACCAATGATTTCTAAAAAGTACAACTACCAATGACCTCCAATAAATGGTGCCACTGACTACCAAACACTAAAAGGTCACCAACCATCAATGAACAAGAGCACTGGCTGACAATAAAGGGACACTGTGTTCCTCTTTGCAACCATACTTTGCATCCATCTACCTAACATAAACATATATCTAATTGGACTGCAGAGTGTGCCTTGCCAGGGATCTTGCCATGAAGTTTATTTGAACACAAATATGTACCTGACTTATTGATGTATGATCAATGACTGATTGAGTATGGCTGATTGATTTATGACTTTTTGCTCTTGTTGTTTTCCAGCAACCTTCCTCTCTTTCTTATTTAAAAAAACAATGTTATAAAAATGTTATCATTATGTTAATTCTTCTGTAGCCAAAAAAAAGAACTGGAAAGACATATGAATCCCCTTAACACAGCACAGGAAGTTATCACAGGATACTGGACCATTCAAAATTTCCACCAGGATCAACAGGCATTTTTTCACTTTTTACTTTGAATGCCATATATAATATTAACAGACTGAAGTGGGCCAAATAAGAGAAGTTTATTGTTAGGTATTATATACCCTTAACAAGCTTGGGTAAATATTGTGCACATTGTGTTTCAATGAATAAAATTTCTGCAGATAGATTTGTGTTCAACTTGATACCGTGCTGAATAATATGTAATTAATCTACAGCGTTCTGTTAAATAATTACAGTAAAAGCATTAGTGCAATTCCCTAATGGTAAATCATACCACAAACTACTTCAGGATGTGGGAAAAAAAGGTCCTATGACATCATTACTGTCAGCTCAACGTAGGAGTATTACCATCTTACCTCTTTGTTCTCGTAAATACTTTTGTTTTGTATTTACTCGATAAGTAAATTTTATTTTTGTACAGGTATTTATGTAAACAAGAGCACAAGGTTTATTTGTGCTAATGGAATCCGGAGGTGATGCCAGACAACTCAAAGCCATTTTATGTTAGGGAATTAAAAAAGAATATCAATAATTACTGTTAACTAATAATATTGCTGCTAATTACTATCTCTCCCGATGGTTAGCCAAGCTGATGCTCTTGAAAAGGTGCTCTCTATATTGGGTGACCATCTCATTTCTTTTTGTACCTTTCCACTGTTTATAAATATTAACCTGCCTGGTGGTATTCCCGAGGGGTCAATTTTCAGTGCCAAAAACGGTAACCCCGAACTACACTCGGGGTGGAATTGCCAGGGAGTTTTAAAGTTTTACCTAGTTTCCTCGTTCCAGCGGCATCCTCCAGCAGTGCCCGAAACGTCCTCCAGCATTGTCTGCAGAATCCTCCAGCGATGCTCGGCATCTGCATCCCCGGTGTGTGAACATTGGGGACGCGAGGCCAGGGGAAGCAGGGGAAGGCCGGGCATCTGCTCACGAGCCTTAGGTTGGAGGGCGAGACTGTGGAGATGATCGGCCGGATCAGGCGGGAAATTTAAAATAGTGCGTATTTTTAAATGTACCGCTTTTACATTTAAAAATACTCATTATTCATACTGCTAGGGATGTTAAGAAACATAAAGAAAAAAAATCATACTTTAGGTTACAAGGTCAGTAGAAAAAAAGTCAGCAAATTATGGGTTGGGAAACTGGTAATTTTTCTTAGGTTTTTATTCCCAACCAATTCCCAGAAACAGTCATGCTCGCTGCCCACTAGTCTCACCATCTGCCCGCCTTTGTTGCCATTGGTGGTTCTCCTGATAAATTGTCCCAACTCCTGCCTGCCAACGTTTGGCCTTGTTTGCCATAATAGTGTATTGCAGATGGTGTTAATGGATTACTTGTGGAAGTGTGGTGGCTTGAGACTGGCCAGCTGGGTTGGCCAATCTTTTATGATTGTAGATGTGTAACCTGAGCCTGCCTGGCACGCAATATAGTGAGTAAAGCAATCAAGTGCTGATCACCTGTCAGAATTTGCAAAAATTTGACTTGTAAAGGCAGGGATATAGCTAGAATTTCATCGACCCTGGATGGAAAAATTTTATCCAACCCCCTAAAAAAAGACAACTACTTACCCTTGCAAAGGGTATAAGGGTATTGAGCCTTGTAAAGGGTATAGGCTTCTTAACCTGGAACCAAAAGTGTCCCATGCCATGCTACACTTCCTGCAGTTCTGCTTCACTGTAGACAAGAAATGCCTAAAATTCCACCCATGTAGACAGCTAAAGAACAACTGGTGTCATTCTACTGGTTCTTCCAAATGACATTGAAACTGGATCTATGCAGATACTATCAGATGGGATGTCAGTCAGCCAAAGTTTAAGGAAGCCCTAATATCCACTAATAGTAATTTGTCAAGGGAACAGGTACTCCATTTGAAGATTTCCTCTTACTTCTTTTTCTGTGACAACGCATACATAAAAATAGGGTAAACCTTTTGCAATGAACACACAGAGACCATAAAAAAAAAAAACAGGACAGGGGTTTAAAAATGTACCTATTGTATCTAAAACTGAAATAAGTTTTGGCTCTAAATACACTTGATATTTTCTACAACCACAATTAGCATGAGCATGAGTAGAACAACACTTTATTTGTACCCAAGAACAAAATGTACAGCCTCGCTGACTAAGCACTCATACAGAAATAGTTCATTGGCAAGTAATACGCTGTAAGGCAAGCTAAATTATAGTTAAATATGTTTTTATGTTAATATTCATCTGATTCTTTCCAGGCTTTGTGCAGTCAGGTGACCTATCCTGGCTTGACTCCATCCATCTACAAACGTTATAGAGGAATCAGATGTGTTCTACTAAATTATATCAGCATCTCTAATGGATACATTCTGTAGTGTTATATGTTAATTTCAGAATACTGTGACAAAGAACTGTCACAAGAAAAAGTTTTTTCCCCACTCTCCTGGTTAAAGTGGTCATGATCAACTTCTAGATTGTCACGAAGAAGAGCATTAAACAGGCATGCATGCTTTACAATTCTCGCTTGATGCATTTATTACCTCATTTGAGTTATTTTAAATGACTCATTTATTGTTCTGATGCATTTTGCTTCTAAAAGAGTTCTGTTTCATCTTCAAAAAATAAATAAGGAATCGTAAAGTGTACCTGAACTCTGACCTTTTTTTGTATAGTATTGGACATGGTATGGTACAAAGTAATGGTATGTGGCTGCATTGTATCACATGGTACGTTGAGTCCAATTAATGGTATATGGCTAAAAAAGCTTTAGAGGGGAACCAACAATATGTCCCACTTCCTTACTGTAGACTGGCATCAAGTCTACTCAAAGAACTTAAACGGGGAGTTGGAACATCAAGGAGACAAAGTAAAGGTATATAGCTAATCATGCTTCTAAGAAGTGTTCAGATACCCTTTAAATCATGATGAGTACTTGTAACACTGTTCATTCTTTTATTGTTTATACTTTTATTATTATTATTATTATTATTATTAATAAACATGATTTATATAGCGCCAACATATTACGCAGCGCTGTACATTAAATAGGGATTGCAAATGACAGACTAATACAGACAGTGATACAGGAGGAGAGGACCCTGCCCGGAAGAGCTTACAATCTAGTAGGTGGGGGATATACTTGTGTGTATCATTTTGAAAGTGATATTATTATCCGTTAACACTTACAGTTAGGGCCCTTTTATGCTAGTGACTGTGGTGATCCAAACAGTAACACATGTTGGTGTCATGTCCTGCCTTTCATTTCTAATAGCACCCCAAAGGACTTTTCTGGTGGCAATGCTTTGCATTGCATTGACAAAAACGAAACATGCATTTTTAGTGTGTTTTGGTGTATAGGCAACCTGTTTAAATGTGCCTATTTGTGATCCATAACAAAGTGGTTTTGATTCCAAAAAAAACGCTGTGCCTTATCCATTGGCAATCAACATCCTGCCCAAACATCAATCATACATATCAAAAATATAAATGTTTTGATCCATTTAATGTTTTTGTCTAATTATTCAAAAATATTGCATAGTTTATGGCTAGTTTTAAGGGATGTCCCTAAATTTGGGGAAATTTACCCATTGTGCTGCATCTACAGAGTAGGAAGTAAAATGAAAGCTCCCAAAAAATCAAAAAAATGACAAAAGCAAAATGGAGTGGGGTTTTATACATTGTCCAGTCTTTGCTAAATTAAAAAATTATGCTTCTTTTGGACCTGAAAGCAATATTTCATGATCATTTACAGTGACATAGGAGCAAACAAGTTCTGTACTTCTGCGCCTCTTCTGCTCTATGGAAAGAGAAGGGGGAGGATGACGGAGCTGCACCCCACTATGCCCTCTACATTGACGTGCATAGTGGTCGGTAATTCCCAATCATTGTTTAATGGTCTGCCACTGCATATTGTGGAATGAAGGTGGGCAAGTCTGTACACATGTCAGATTCTTGCCCAAAAGGAGCCCTACCATTTGTGTTGGACAATGATTATCTGCTACGTGTATATGCAGCCTAAGACATTTTTTGTAACAGAATTATGACAACATGCTAACAATCATAGAAAACCTATACTTTATGAGGTCTATGTAGTTTACAGACTTGTTAATATTCTGCTATAAAAAAAGATAAAAACATGTTATATAACTGATAGTTATTATATTAATAACGCAGAAAATTGATGAGATACTAGGCTGTTTACATTTATTATTCCAGCTACATAATTACTTTGGCAACTGTACATTGAAGCAAATCATTTTCTCAATAGTACTGTTTACAATCAGAGTGTCTTGAAAAATGGCCAAGTGAAAAATGCATCCAACCTGAAAGACCTAAGACTAATGATGAAACAATATTAATGGAAAATGAACAAAAGTCTTCATTTTATCTAAGCACTATTTGAAGTTTGGCTATGTGTAACAATTACAGTCACGATTAACACATTTTATTGGACCCTGGACATTACACTAATCACCAGCTTTACTCAAAATATTTTTTAAAAAGTTTTCTTTACTTTGTTTACCCTGGAATCTGTTGATGAATAAAATAAAGGTTTAGAACAGTACACAACTTGGCTTTCCAAGCTTTCACACAAATATGTTTTTGCTGTAAATTCATATATTTGAAGATTAGGAGAAAAAACATGGTAGGCTAAAACGTGGCCAAATTTGGAGGGGACATGGTAGATTTGGATGGAGAATATAAGTTCCCATACCGATACCAGTACCCATTCTTCAAATGATTTTTATACTGGCTTTTTCTTCAAGAAAACTATAGCTTTTCCCTATTCCTACCCAATATATATTGATCAATCCTCCCCACTATGAATCTCAGTCCATGTTACTGGGCTATTATAGGTGGTCATAAATATCTCCAAATATGTAAGTTACATTTCCAGTGACCCTTAACTTACACAGTTCTTGTTTTGGTTATAAATAGGGTGATGGAAAGTTAAAGGAAGGAATATATCACTGGGGAGGGCTAAATTAAAGTAAACCTGTTGCTTCGCCCTATGTGGGAAAATTTAAGATGCCAACATACCATCAAGAATGCATATCCTCTACAATGACATTTTGGTTGCAAAAATATCCCCTGCATCTCACTAAAGCCCAATAATCTCCTGAAACCTCCAGAGAAGCTTTATTTTAGACTATTTGCAATCCTCAGACAACTTGTTCACTGAAACTGCTTGTTTATTAGAGGTGCATTCCATGAAATGTATAAATTCTGGTTGACATAAGGAGCATAAGTACACTTCTAGTCCAAAGGGGGTTACGTCACAATCCATTTGCCTAACATCAAAGCTTGTGCTGCAAGCAAGGATTTCACAGAATCCTGGAAAACCATCATGTATCACTAGATACAGACCTTGTGTTATTTGAAGATAGCCATTGCTATATAACCAAGCACCTGCCATTATCAAGCAGATGACAACCTCTCGGAGTTGAGAAATTTAGCACTACTTATTTTTGCTGCAGACCCCAAACGAAAGCAAATTGGATTTTGACTACCACTCTATGCTCTTTTAGGGTAAAAACTTTCCTTCAGGCTCATAATCTATACAATCCATTCAGATAACATTCAGTAAAAGGAAAATAAAACTTATCAATAACAAAAACCTCTCATTGTACTTATTTAAAGGTCTCTCGTCATGCTAAATTCAAAAGTAAAAAAAAGATCTCTAAATGCCACTATAACCACCTAAAGACGTTTCAATTTTCATAAGGAACTCCAACAAAGGAAAAGCCCCTGAACCAGATGTGCTGATATGACAATACTATTTGTCCTTCTAACTACAGTTATCTTAAAGTTTTAACATGGTGTAAAACTCTCTAAAATGAAATACTTCCTACAGATTCTTTAGGTTTGGTTTGATATCCTGATCTAACGCTAAAGTACTGCAGTAAAGGTAACTCTTAATCTTTTGGACAATACTTGGGAACATATGGAGTAGTGGGATCTATTTATGTTTCTAATCACATCCTATATTCCACCACCATATCTACACAATTGATGTTCCATTTGATGTTTCATTGATACTCCATTTGATGTTCATCATAAATGTTAAAAAATCATTGATGGTACTACCATACACCACAATCCAACAGGAGAAAAAAGCAGTCAAGATAAGCATGCTCATGCTCCAAAATTTGATGAAGCCGTAATTGATCAAGAGGTCTCAAAAACTCATCAGATGTTTGTATATTCAAATAAAAATGTCCAATCTGATTATGGCTCTTTGGTTTCCCCATTGATAATGATCGCTCTTGGTTCAAATTTAGAAATTGAGAATCAATTTACAGTTGATTTGATGTAACAGTAGAATGGAATGCCGCATTGGATTGGAAAATCAACCTATTTCCAGCTTAAATATTAATAATTTAGTAGCAAAACCAAGCCAAAAACCTAAAGATTTAGTTATCTGGATTTATTTGTAACCCGTTAAGGTATAGTAGTCATAAATCTGTCTAAAAATATAGGTCTGTTGTTGGAAATGTTCCATTTTTGGCCATAACATTAATTCATAAGCATCATCATCATTCATAAGCATTCATTATAATGCATCTTTTCATTAGTTCTCTGCTTAAATTTCTTAATTATATGAATGCTTTATGTTCTAAATACAAAAGTCAACCAAAATCTATTCACTATGTTCCTGTCCTAAATCAGTTCATTGTCACAATAACCTTAGTAAGTCTAGGTTGCTGTGGAAGTTGCTTCCATTTCGGTCTAATGGCGTAAATGTTGCACAATTGACATGACTCTCATTCACACCTGTCCAGGACAATTATGTTGAAATGTTGTTGATTTCCTCTAGTAGATCTGATTCCTGCAGGTTTTTATTGTGATACAATTTAAAGATATTTTAGTGTTGTTAGTATGGGGCAGTTTTAATGAGTGCAGGAAACATTAATGGAAGAACGTAGAGAGGTCCTACTGGCTCTTTGCAATCAATGCAGTGGATGTTCTTTTGTATTATACAGCTGTGAAAGCAAGTCATTATGATGTTCCTTAAGGTGCTTAGTCAATAGGACAAACTAAAGTATTAATCATTATTTTTATATTGTTAATATATGTTTTTTTTAAGCATAAAATAAAACAATGGTTTCAGGTAGTTTTTGTTAAGAAATACTTCATTAATTGTAAAATGTAACTAAATCCCAAATGTAATATTTGATCACTTTTCGGTCTATAACATATACAATTGAGATTGTTTTGTTACATCAATTTAACAAGTTCACTTTCCTGCAGTGATTTTTATCAATTATATTGTTTAGCTAGGTCTACAGAACCACAAACCGCCTATATAGCACTATTTATTGTCCCTTCCATAGCCATAAGGTCTTATGTCCCTAACTTGGGTTAGCACATTTTTGAAGAAAAGCCAATTATCTGATAAGTTTGTTTTTCGATTGTAGAAAGGTCACCACAATTTGCATTATAGAATAAAAACCTAGGGTTGATTGTTTGTTGCCCTAATCAGCTTTTGTATATACTGTTTTTTAAATATTTATTACCTTTCCACTTATTTGTGTAATTTCTTACAATTTTTTATTGAAGAACTGAGACCAATGTTTATTCAATTAAATAACATAACCCATAACCTACGGAAACACATTGAAACACGTTCTCCCCATGTTTGCATGGGTTTCATCCAGGTACTTAGTGTCTGTTAAGAAAATTCTTCACCAGTGCTTTGAGTTCCCTGAAATATATATCTGTTAAATTTTCATTGACTAGAATAGTATGCTTAGTAAACTATGTTTTTTCGTGAGATCTAAGGATTTAAATAAATTGCATAGGGGTTTACATAACAGGTATACATTTTTCTATCCATATGACCATACCATTTCTGGATTAGAAGTATACAAAGCAAGAAGTGATCACTTGTGTTTCTTTAACAATGTTTTATGCTTTTTTTCTTTAGGGTGGAGAAGTAATTACTTTTTAGCGTAGCAGGTACATTTATGTATGTATGAATTTTTGTTATTTGCGTGTCTCTAACATGTCTAGTTTTAAAGTATTTCTGTTTAGTTCCAATCTGTATAGCACCTTACCTATTACAAAATTAGACTGATGGTCATTTGTTGCTCTTAGCACAGCTATTTATATCAGCAGTGAAGTCATATACATATGGTTTCATTCATTGCAGGAAAATCCAGATCAGTGAAATAGTTAATACCTAGCTATTAAAGAATGCCTACGCAAAGTTTTTTTTGAAGACCTAATAGTGTTATTTCCTCACTTGTATAAAACCCAGAGCATTATAAGTGCTATCCCTTGTGGGGGAAACATTGTTAAAGTGTCCTATGGATCTAGTATTACAATTTATTGCTGGTGGGGACAGTACCACATCTGCTTGAGAAGAGGAAATTTGAATGGTACATCTACAAAACTA
>NC_092861.1:25784136-25796043 GCF_032062135.1 Pyxicephalus adspersus | reverse complement strand
TTTTAGAACCACCACATTTAGATAGGTATGTGTAGGAGAACAGCAGCAACAAAGGAAAATGGCAGGCAAAGTGATAGCAGGCAAATAGGATTTTTGCGTGATGGACAGCATCCAGAAGGCAGCATAAACATTAGAACATTGAGAAAGGTTGAACTCAACCCACCAGCAACATTCTCTGCTGTCAAAACATCAGGAGACCACATTGCTAGCTGGCATCATGACCTGGATGACATGTGTTAGGAATGCCACCCATAAAATTGTGGAGAAGTAGCTCGGTGACATGGGCAAAAGGATGGAGGACCAGAGACAGAGCGTGGGTCAGCAAGAGCAGTAGCAGTGTGTGGTCATGGATAGCTGGGTGTAGTGCATCGTCAATGGCACCCAGAAGTGTGTAAAACAATTTTTATGAATAGAGTACTCAAAGGCAGCAACAGCAGCAGCAGCAGGAGGTGGTGGGCCCTGAAAAGGAGTGTGGACCGCATTGATAACTGGCATCTAGAGCTGGGTGTAGTCCATCATCAGAAATCTAACTGTACCAAACGGTCTTCTTTGGTAAATAGGAACAGGTATCAAACACTAAAATATCTGTATTTATTTTAAAGTAGGACAGAAATTTCACTTTACCAAATGGTCTTCTTTGGTAAATAGCAAGAGGTATTAAACAATGAAATATCTTTATTTTTTTAAGAGTAGGACAGAAATTTTTCTGCAGCAAACGGTCTTCTTTGCTAAAAAGGACCAGGTACTGCAATATCTGTAAATATACAGATATACAGAAGGCTCCTAACCTGTCCCTGTCACAATCCATGTCTCACCCTGCTTCTATCCTTCACACAGAACACAAAATAGAGTGACTAACCCCTCCCTCCTTCCCTGTATATATGCCAGTGCTCAGATCTCTCCTGATTGGGCTGCTGAGCCTTGCTGTGCATCCTGGGAGCAAATGACTCGCTCCCAGCCGGGCTATTCCCGACGGAAATAGTCGCTGGTCCTACCCCTTGCTTTTTCCCTCGTTTTTTCGGCGAGAACGCAACCTCATGGCAAATCACAAGGCCGCTCTCATTTAAATGTTGGATAGGCGAGAAAGGATCAAACTTACAAATCTTGCACTCTCATCCCTAGTAGCAGACCAGAAACTTGCACCTGTGCAGGAATTTCCAAATTTCCAAATCAAAATGGTTGAAGATCATGTGTGGGAAGTAAAGAACAAGGAAGGTAGTGGCGCCCTGCTTTAAGAATAGGGGGTGGAGGTGAGTAACGCAGGTTTAGTTCTGCTTTAACAATGCTACTTACAAATTACTTATGGCACAAAGTGCTAAACTTTATAGAAGTCTAAGGCTAATAAGTGATTGCTTTAAGAATTTGCCTTGTTTGATTTTGGGTTTAATTTTGCCTTAAAGTAATTTCCAAAACTGGTAAAATAAATTTGTTTGAACAATGGGTCTCCTGGCTTCCTTAAACATAAGAAAGAATATATGATCCCATTTGTAGTATTACATTTCAATTTCTGTTGTCTGCAAATCCCTGAATGGTCCCTGTTGTGGTGAGGATTTTTTACTTTTTTTTGTTCCCACTTCTGCACACTTTTTAATATAAACCACTAATGTATATATTTGGGAATATTCCTCACAATCACATATTATTTTACCGTTGGATAATGCTGTAAAAGGTTTAACCCACAATAATTGATCAGAATTTAATCCCAGCACACTGCCAGTGTCAGCAGAAAACTTGATCTGTTCAAATACGAGAAAGATAGATCAGGAAGAGTCAAGAAAAGTGTCTTGTCAGCTTGGAAAAAAAAAAAGATTGATTTATGGGGACGTTTTTGGTGAATCACCCACCCACCAGCCATCCAGATGAAATGCTAGCTTCCCTTCACTCTGCCTGGTCAGACACTAATACAATCAAACTGTAGAGGGAAGAACTTTGTTTCTTTTTTTTTTTTTGAGGTGTGAAAATGAATAACAGATCTAACAGCAAAGTAAATTGTGACTCATAGGCAATGACTTTGTATTTAGTCATTCTTTTATGACGAAAAATATTAGGGGAAAATTGTCCTGAAAGGAATATAGAAATATATCAAAAACTTTTGGATTTGGGGGGCATGTGGTTAATTGACTGCTTTGGCACCCAGGGCTAATGCATGAGGGGAAAAAGTGGCCCTTAGCCAAGTAACCCTTAACAATTATTTGGGACATAAACAAAATTATGATTGGCATCATCCTATTATGTTGTACAGGTGGTCCCCGAGTTAAGGACATTTGACATCTGACATTTGGATAACTCTTAGATATGAACAGAGCTTCCCTGCTCACTCGTGTGCAGGACAGAGGCTGGATGGGGGGAGGGGGTTGATTGTATGACTTGCAGAAGAAATCTTTTGCTAAACACAGCTGAGGTTGTGGGTGATCTTAAGGCCTGAGCTCTTTCTGCAGCCTCTTGTAACTCTAATGAACAAGACAAACTCTGCAGTTGTTTCTTTTTGCATATCAAAGCACAAGTCTAGGCTCCATAACAATTTTTTTTTGCTTTGTTTGTGATTAACTCATATTGAGGATTTTATACAGTAACTGACACCATGTCCCCTAATAAAATGTTGAGACAAACATTGTCCTAATTGCATTAGGACATCTGTCCTAATTGCATTTATTAAAATAATGTACCTGTTCTGACTTACATACAAATTCAACTTAATAACAAACCTACAGTCCCTATCTCGTATGTAACCTAAGGACTATCTGTATTGTAAAAAAAAATTTGTTTTTAGGTATGGTTTAAAATGATAGATAGAAGCATCCATAATTACCCATCATGCATGTGGGTCAGAAGAGAACTAAACAGAAAAGAGTTTGTTAGGGGAAAATGGCCCTGGCTCTAGCCTGGAGAAAGGGAATGTATAGGGTGTTCCTCATGAATGTTCATTGCTACCATTTTAATTTTGATTAGGGTGAGGTTCAGATAGAAGGACTTTCTGCAATGAACACTGTCATGGGATAGAAGAAGAAGGCTTCTCCAGGAGTGAGGATTTGCGACCTGTTTCTTTAAGGCTCACAATTGTGTTTTTTTCTTTGGCAAACATAAAAATTCTGTGGTGACTGGAAGGCATGTCTATGCCTAGTGACTAGAAAGTTCTGTTTTATTGGGGATTCTGTAAATTAAATCTGCTTTCTTATACTCCACTTGTCAAGAAAACCCCAGAAAATGGAAACTAGGCATAACCTGATTTGATCCATTTAGCACATGCCAGGAACTCACACCAATGGTTTAAAATTACCAAACAAAGAAATGCTAACCATAACAATATATGTTTTCCTGTACACAGGTGGTCACCAAAGAAATGCACATTTATGGCAAATGTAGTTCTTCCTTCCTTTGATAATCAGTTAAATAAGCTTCCTTAAACTAATAAACAATGTAGTATTGCTGGCAAATAAATTAGGTGCCCACTTAAATTGATGGTCACTGAAGTAATGACTTCTCAAATTGATGATGAGTGTGGTTCTTCCTTACTTTGGTGGTCAGTTGAAAAAGAAAAGTTTTTACATGGTGGAGTATTTCCTGATACATTGATGACTAACATTGATGGGTGATCCAGCAAACCTGTAATGGACCTGGTCCAAGATTGAATACATTTGCCAACTACATTTGTTGGATCACCCAGGTTCTTCCATGATAGTCTATCTTTTCCAGTCTCCATAAATCAGACTCAATGGTTGCAAAATCTATAAAATGTCAACCATTTCCTGTTGTCACTTCCAGAAACATGACTCTGTAAGTTTATTATATGTGATGTGTCATATTTCACTGTGATTCCCAACTATAAGATTGAAATACATTCACCCATCTTAGTTCACATAGAATAAAAAATTCAATTTTGTTAATCAAATCACTATGCAAATCTTTTATAAATACCCCTATATTTGGCTGGGGTTGAGTGTGCTTGTGGCTGCAGTGAGTTACTAAGAACTCTGATGCAGGCAAACTGAGTAAAACTTGTAATTACAGTTGTCTATTTGTTGTCTTGAAACAGTTCAATCATATATGAAAGGTGAAGTTTTATAATTTAAAAAAATAATAAATGCTGAAGTTTCCCTTTTTTTTATAATCAGTAGAAAGTCTTTTACAATTACCAAACTTTTTCCCAGCTCAATAGATGACTGACAGATGATCACCATCCCAGAAGAAGTTGTTTTTCATCCTTTAGAAGTTCTTCAAAAGTTTGTCTTTGATGCCAGTTGATCTATAGCTGAATTTGTAAAGTTTTCTCAGCAGCACAATACAATAACAATACCTAATGGGTTAATATGCTTTTCCTTTTATATATTTATTACATGTTTTGCCATGCCATAATAAAGATACTGATTACCAACTGACACATCAAGCACCTCATATGACATCAAATTCAAATAAGGCCAAAAAAGCACTTAACATTGCTGGCTTTGTTTGCCTAGTGACATGCTTCAACCAGCTTTAGAAAAAAATGACCTGTTTTTGAAAAAAACAATACCTTTTTTGTTCATATTTACTTGTGTGCTAGATTAACCTCCACACAGTTCAACATAAAGGAATGATATTGAATAGGTAATGCCATGTCAGTCAGCCTGAACAAGAATAAAGAGGTTTAAGCTAGTATAATATTGTAGCACACATAATGCAGCAAAGGTGAAGGCTGGAGACGGTACAGATTGTCCTTGTACTTCTCTGTTATACATGATTTGAAATATATTTGGAATGTGTTGTTTAAAACCTGTCCTCCACTTAAATTGGACTTATCACATTTTCATGTTACCATGAAATTCAAATAAGGTAAACTATATCTGTGGTTGTTAAAAAGTCTTTTTTGCTTTAATAGGAAAGATGATGGTGATGATGACGATGGTGGTGGGGTGCTATTATTATTCATTACTATTCTTGTTTACAGTCAAAAAAAGTTTGAGTGCATTTATTAAAGTAGTGGCAGCCTACTTGAAAAGTATATAAACTCTAAAAAGGTACTTTGGTCTGTTAAGTAAACTGGTAAGAGATTTGTGATATCTTTTCAGCAAATGCAAAAAAATCAATCTTATGTTGCATTTGTTTTGTTCCCTCTACAATGTTACCCCGAGCACTGTTAGCAGGCCTGCCCATTACACTTTAGTGTATTATAGAACACCTTCTGTCTGATTTGTTAAAAGGAAGTTCCCTACAAATCTAATTAATTGAAATAGTGATCCACCTTAATAATTTAGACAGGGGCCAGATTAACACCTCCATGGTGCAGGATTGCATATGGCAAATGTTGATGTGTTGTGGTCCTACTGTTTGAATGGTACCTTTCTGCATCTGCATTGTCACATTTGTAAGGTAGTGTGTTGCATTTGAAAAAAGGCATGAATGAAAAGGTGTGTGAATTTAGACACATTAAGGAGCATTGACAGCCCATTCTATCTGAGTTGGTTGACCATGAATGCATGTAACATGCATGTAATGTAATTTGCCCTAAGTCCTACAGAAAGACTATATGAAACATTTTATTAAAAAACACATCAAAGTGAAATCTCCCATACTTATTTTTGTTTGAATTATACAGTACAGGTAGTCCCAGGTTAAGGACATACATACAGACGACTCCTAGATACGAATGGGGCATCCCTGCTCCCTGTGCAGGACGGAGACTTGGAGGGGGGCGGTTTGCATGACTTGCATAAGAAATCGTTTGCTAAACACAGCTGGGACTGAGCTCTTCTGAAATATCTTGTAACTCTTTAATGACCAAGACAAACTCTGCAGATGTTTCTTTGTGTTTTAAAGCAATGCTTTGCTTGTGACAGACATTGTTGGTAATTTATTCAAAATTTAAGGCCCACTTAACCTGCTTGGCAACCGCTGCATTCTGTAATGACATACCATTCCATCTGGTTTGCACTTAGGGGCGCCATCTTTTGTTTTTTAAGGACAATGACCCCAAACAAACCCCCAGGTTACGAAAGAACTATTTGACCAAGAAGAAGAGTGATGGAAGAAGTGACCTAGCCTTCACAGTCCCCTGACCTAAATATAGCCAATATAATTTCAAGAAGATCTGGACCACAAAGCACCTCAGGGGACTTCTTTGTGATTAGCTCACAGTGAGGATTTTATACAGTAACTGACACCACACTGCCTAATAATATGTTGAGATGAACATCTGTCCTAATTGCATGTATTAAAATAAAGTACATCTGTCTTATGTACAAATTCAACTTAAGAACAAACTTATAGTCCGTATCTTGTATGTATCTCGGGGACTACCTGTATATAGAGTTACTACACATCACAATACAACACAATGCAAAATAATCAATATGAAAATTATGGTAATGTTATAAAGAACTGTGCCCTGCATTTTAACACACAGTCTATGAACAAGACCTGGAAGCAGTGATCTGTATCTGTATCTGTATCAGTATCAGGGCTTACTTGTCCTGAGTGCTGGCCTGGCCTGGGGGGCTATAATAGGAAGAGTTACTAGCCTCAGAAACCACAAACTAACAGCATCTCAGATTGGATCTCACATTAATACTGAACTGAGTTCAAGTAGCAGATATATCTCAACATCAACCATTCAGAGGAGACTGTGTGAATCAGGCCTTCAGGTTGAATTGCTGCAAAGAGGCCACTACTGAAGAAGAACAACAAGAAGGAGAAACTTACTTGAGGGAAGAAACACAATGAATGGTCATTAAATCAGTGGAAATCTGTACTTTGGCCTAAGGAATCCAAATTTGAGAATTTTTGGTTTTTCCACTATTTTCTTGTGAGAAACAGCAGTTAGCATGTGTGGTTCCCTCTGTAAAACATAGAGAAAGAAGTGTGGTGATGGGGGGGGGTGCTTTGCTTGTGACAGACATTGTTGGTAATTTATTCCAAATTTAAGGCCCACTTAACCTGCTTGGCAACCGCTGCATTCTGTAATGACATACCATTCCATCTGGTTTGCACTTAGTGGGGCCATCTTTTGTTTTTTAAGGACAATGACCCCAAACAAACCCCCAGGTTACGAAAGAACTATTTGACCAAGAAGAAGAGTGGTGGAAGAAGTGACCTAGCCTTCACAGTCCCCTGACCTAAATATAGCCAATATAATTTCAAGAAGATCTGGACCACAAAGCACCTCAGGGGACTTCTTCAAGAAGTTTTGTTGGAAAACTATTCCAGATAATTCTCATGAAGGTGATTGAGAGATGCCAGGAGTGTGAAAAGCTGTCATTACAGCTAGAGGTGGTTACTTTGAAAAATGTAAAATATAAGACATATTCTGGTTTGTTTAACACTGTTTGTTAAAAATATTAATCCATATGTGTCCCTTCATAGTTTGGATGTCTTTAATATGAATCTTTAAAGTAGAAAATAAGGGCAAAAAACATTAAATGTCAAGGGGTGTCCAAACTTTTGAACTGGCACTGTACATTTTACCATACCTTTAGGTATAACAAAAGTATCAATTATTAAATTAGAAATAATAAACGGCAGAAGCTGGAGTATAGGAAGTCTATAGGAAGTATAGGGGTGCAAAAGCTGAACTGGTGAAGTACTATTTGTATGGTACTTGAAATTTTAAGTCAACCTAAATCTTTATTGCTATTTCCACTTTTAGGAAGAAAGCAAACATTTAATAAATAATTCACAAGTCCTGAACTAAACTGAATGTGGTGCTTATGTAATAGAATTCCTTAAGCAGAAAAAGTTATAGCAAGTTATAATTATTTAATATCCCTTAGAGGGAAATAAAAATTTAATAAGGTATTCCCCAGACCTGTCAATATGTTTCTATTGTGGGGGCAGTACAGGAGTTCCCTACTGATATTTATATATGCAGTACGACCTAGTAAAACAAAATGTATTATTTAGTGAGAAATGTTAATGGCATAAAATAACCTTAGCAAAAAGTCCAATGTCATGTTACTGGAAGATTTGTTTTGGATCTAATGCGTCATTCAAGAAAGTGCAAAATGAGGTCCTTGGATGCCTAGTTTTGTTTGGAGGCATTATATTATTTTCTTTACATTTTCATTAATTTGTATGAATTACTAAATGACATCAAATGTGTCACTTTACTGAATGTGGTTAAATTAATTTTTTTAGGAGAAAAAATCAAAGGCTATAGCTGATCACTCATTCTGAAAATACTGGTTTATAGATGTTATACTGATTCTTGTGCTCCAATACTTTGAGTTGTTGACCCAGAACAAGTATTCATTGCCACACTTCACTAGGCGCCTCTCTTCTGCGCATGTTCGGGCAGTTGTGACTCAGCTTTATCAATTTCGCCCATCCAGCCGGCCAATCAGGAAATAGCCTCGTAATCTTCCCAGGCTATTTAGCTAATTTAGACACAGCACTCAGTGTTCGTGCAACGTGTCTCCACTTGTGCCAATCCCCCTAGCTCTGCTGAGCAGCTTCTTTACACCTGTTGCTTAATTCAGTGTTTCCCTTTTCCTGCTCCTTTGTTAACCCCTTGTTGCCCAGTCTGTTGTTCCTAGCCTATTCCCTTGTGCTGTTCCAGTGTTCCTCTCTGTGGATATTCCTGTGTCACCTGTGCCTCCTTTTGCTTCCAGTGTTTCCTGTGTTCCCTGTGTCTGTGGTGGCCCATGTGTCAGTGGTGTCTATTTCCTGGTACCCCGGTTTGACCCCTGGCTTGTGACCTGACCTCTCTTGCTTGCTGCCTGTCTTGACCCCAGCCTTCCTTGACAATTCTTCTGCTTAGTGATTTGGTACCATGTATCGTCCTGCCCACCCTGGGGTGCCCAAGGACCTGGCAGTAACCAGTAGCGCAACATCCTCATGACTAGAGGCTCTGGAGTAGACCTGGTTATTGCTTAGACTCTGCGCCTTGGATCTTCTTAGGGCTCACACCATTTATGTACAAGTCGTAGCACCCCCCAGTGGCCCTGTCTCCCCATGTGTGACATTCATATTACGTTTTATGAGACTACCTTGGCTTTGCTGATGCATAGTCCTATTTCAGGTAAGCCAGAATATTAGCAGGACAGACAGCCATATAAATTTTTTAATTTAATCAAAATCAGGGTTGGTTTAATTGGAACCTTTATCCCTTACTTCTGGTTTAATCCTCATTTGATTAAAAAAAATTAAAAGCCAAACTTTTACATTTACCTTGTATATACTTTGCAAAATAATAAAATAATTTTCATGGGGTCTATTTAAAAACATCTAAATCTTACATTCACTGAAACATTCCTTAGTGGAGAATCAATTGCTGCCATTAAAACACATAGACTTGGAAGATTCTCCACCTGAGAATGTTTCAGTGAATTTAGATTTACCACTTTATAAATAGACCATCAAGAGATATTCAACACAATTTATTAGAGGTCTTTAAGACTGATGAGAGATTGTCAAAGGTGACCCTGGGTGATCCAACAGTAATAAAGTGGAACTAAACCTTCAATCAGGCTAATTTTTATTGCAGAAGGGGCAGGCTATGTCCCTTTTGCAATAAAGTGACCTTACCTGCCTGTTGGCAACTTTTTAACTGCATTCATCTGTCCTAACTCGGGGGCAGGTGCTGTCCTCCTATTTGTTTTATCTTCCTGGAATCGAGTCTTTGGCCATTTTGATTGGCCAGGCTAGAAAGACGTAACTCCCACGCAGGGGCACAAGAGTTCATTTAGGGAGGACAGCCACAGGGGAAGCTGAGATGCGCCGGGTATCCCGGCATTCTTCAGAGGGATCTTTGACAAATAAAGACAACAATCAGACAGGTAAGTATGTTTTATTGCCTGTGGCTTTCTGCAATAAAAACCTGCCTGAAGTTATGATTTAAGAGTAAAGATTTTGCATGGTGATCTAGTGCTTAGCACACTGGCTGGCAGAACTAGGTCCCAGGTTTGAATATTGGCCAGGACATTCACTACATGGTGTTAGTTTGCCCTTCCTATGTTTTCTGCCACATTCTAAAAACCATACTAGTATTAATTAGGACTAGTGTCAGGAGCATATACTGTGAGAATCTGTGTAAAATTAGTGACTCTGAGGAAATTCTGAGGAAGAATTTTGAACAAATTTTTTGTTGACCTTTTTTAATCCTATTTTTACTAAAATAGATATGCTGATTCTGAAAGTGCAATTAGTTTTCTTGTATCACATCAGATTTTTTCTCTATAGCTTATATTAATGCGATTACTGTAGCATGGATTTATATAAGCTATTCATTTACTCGCAGGACAGTGTGGTCAGAGGTTGTGCGCTGCTCTACGTAGTTAATAGGCAAAATTTATTTTTCTACTTACAAATGTATTTCATTTCAGATCATGTCTGGCTCTGCTGTTTCTCGTCGTAAGTGCCTTCACAACCCTGATTCATTTTGTTATATCTGTGGCAGTTTCACCATTCACAGTCAAAGGGCGAACATCAGCACATTCGTAGAGCAAGGCTATTTGGCATATTTCAAAGTTAAACTTGGTGATCATGATAAGTCTTGGGCCCCTTATAAGGTGTGCAAACAGTGTGTCGAGGGTTTACGGATGTGGACAAAGGGAACACGTGATTGGATGCCATTTGGTATACCCATTGTTTGTCGAGAGCCAGGAGATCATTTCAGTGACTGTTACTTTTGTATGGTGAAAACTTCAGCATATAACAAGAAAAATAGGTAGTATCCTGGTCTACCATCGGCTATTTGCCCAGTGGCTCATTCAGACCCCAGTGCCGCTTTTCGTGAAAAGGCATTGGGTGGAAAGGAATTGGCCTCAAAGATCTGCCCTAAAACCAGGTGATACAAACATTCTACATGAGCCACTTGTTGATAGAAAGAATATTATTTTCCACCTCTGCACATAAAACTAGGTCTGATGAAGCAGTTTGTTAAAGCTTTGCCAACTGAAGGAGATGTTTCAAGTACCTCATTTTGGCATTTCCTAGCCTGTCATTTGAAAGAATAAAGGCCGGTGTGTTTGATGGTTCACAGGTTCGGCTGCTCATCAAAGATGAACTTTTAATCAGGACAATGTCAGAAGTCAGAAAGAATGCTTGGTTATCATTCAAAGCCATTGTCAAGGACTTGGAAACACACAACCAAATAATTACACAGAAATTGTCCAGAAAGTCTTGGAGAGCTACAACATGCTTGGTTGCAATATGAGCATCAAGGTGCATTTTCTACATAGCCATCCCTCTATCTTCCAGGAAAACCTTGGTGCAGTCAGTGATGAGCAAGGTGAATGACTCCACCAAGATTTGAAGGTCATGAAAGGACAGTATCAGGGTAGATGGGATGTACATATGATGGCTGAATATTGTTGGATCATCTGGCGGGATTGTCCTAACACTAAACACTCCATCAAAAGCTATAAGCATAAATTTTTACCTTAACTGTTTACCCGATTATTTTCCAATGTTTTACTGTAAAATAAATGTCAGGGAGTAACAATAAATCCTTTGTATGAACAAAATACATTTAAATAAACAGTGCATTCAAGTTAATATTTCATTATTTTTTCATTTGTATATAAAATTTGTATGTTTTTTGACAAAAATGGAGGATACCCTGTATCGTAAAACTGGATGTGATAGCAAAAAACTGGGGACATTTCTGGATTCACCACCCAAAAATTAGTAAAAAGCAAGTGTAAGATCTAATGCAACAAAAAAATGCGTTCCCCAGTGTAATCATTGTTTTTAATAAATGTAACTAAAAAACAGAAAAGTTCAGATTACAAACTTCTAAACAATCACAATATGCCATCTAAATCACCAAAAGCTATTTTATTGTTTTCCTTTAAACTCTTGCTCTTTTTGGAGTTTTAAGAATTACTAATGGAATACAAATAAGCATAGATTGTGCGCATTTCTCAGATTATTTGTTCCAAACACATCAGTTAGAATGAATCATTCACAGGATCTCTTGTGATGCACTCCTACATT
>NC_092861.1:25774732-25783808 GCF_032062135.1 Pyxicephalus adspersus | reverse complement strand
TCCGATACTTTTCTGAACCTTTAGGAGGAAGAGCTTTACACTTTTATTATGCCTGTAAGATTTATTTCTACTGTCCTGTATATCCCACATTGTTAAATCTAATTTAATAGATTTTATTTGTATTCCTTCTAATAGAATAAAATAGAATTTCAAAGGAAATCTCTCCAAAGAACAATCTTCCCCTAAACCAAAGATGAGTTTCAATTGTTTTGGATGAATTGGCCTGATTTATTAAAGCTCTCCAAGGCTGGAGAGGATAGACTTTCATAAGTGAAGCTGGGTAATCAAAAAAACCTGGAATGGATCTGGTTCAGGATTAAAAACATTTGCTAACAAATAGCAAATGGCTTTAAGAAATCCATTCCAGGTTTTCCAGATCACCCAGGTTCACTGATAAAAATGTATCCTCTTCAGCCTTGGAGAGCTTTATTAAGACAGGCCCAATGACTCAGCTGGGATGACTTCTATAATTTCCTATGTAGAAGAAAACAGCAGGGTTCCTCCTGCTTATCTTCCTCTCTGTACCCACTCAATAGAACTTAGGCTGGGTCTACATGGACGTTTTTTAAAAACGCATGTAAACGTTCCTATTTTGTTTATTTGCGTTTTTATGCACTTTAAGCTTGCCTTTAAATTGCTGAAAAACGCCTATGCTGCGTTTTTATCGTGTGTTACCGCGTTTAAAACTCAGCGTTTTAATTTTTTAAACCTTGCAAGCAACGTTTAGGATAAATGTCATAAACATGCCTCAAGGAAATGTCCTGGTATAGATTATCCCATCGTAATGCATGGTGCTTTAAAAGCCCCAGGTTAAACGCTGGGGAAACAGTCCATGTAGACTAAGCCTTAAGCAATGTACAATATTACTATATTAAAAATTTACCTCAAATTAGAACTAAACTTTAGCACTAAAAAAGTGCGATATCCCTTTTGTAATAAACTATGCTTACCTGCTTGATCAAAATTTTATAATTTACTCGCCTTCCCTTGTTACGTTGCAGTAGCCATCTTCACCCAGTCTTCTTCCAGGTTCCCAATCATCAACCATCTTGATGAACATTGAATGATGTTTATTCACTTCCAGAAGTTCTGGGGGATGTCCAACATATCGCGAGATCATCCCGGCCTCTTCCTTCTTTTCTAAATTTCTAGTATTTTCTAGACCGCATAATAAAGCTTGGCATTCCTTTCTTGAGATGTTTTTTGATTCTGTGACTGGAGTTAGGTTTTGTCTCTGCTCGCTCTTATCCATTAGCTTGTAAGGAAATCACAAGAGATATATGCAGCTAAAGGTATTCTTACTCATGAAACGCACATCATACTGTCCAGTTTGCATCATGCGTGGGGGGACCATCAGAAAGTAGGGGATCATCTTCAAGGGAACAAGAAAGCAGTGATATTGGATTTTCTAGCCTACTGCTATTGTTTCCCCAGTTATAAAACTAGCACTGGGAAGATATGGTTGTTTCTTCTCCCTACTGAAAAATAAATTGTATACAGGTAGTCCCCAGGTTACATACGAGATAGGGGCTCTAGGTTTTCTTCTTAAGTTGAATTTGTATGTAAGTCTGAGAGGTACATTATTTTAATAAATGCTATTAGGACAGATGTTTGTCTCAACATATTATTAGGCAGCGTGGTGTCAGTTACTGTAAAAATCCTCACTGTAAAGTAATCACAGCAAAAGCAAAAAAAAAAAAAAAATGTTATGGAGGGTTAGACATTCATTTACTTGTGGACCAACTTCTGAGTTTGATCATTAAAGAGTTACAGGAGGCTGCAGAACAGCTCAGCCCTTAAGATCACCTATAACCCCAGCTGTGTTTAGCAAAAAAAATTTCTTCATGCATACCTCCCCCTCCCCCTATCAAGCCTCCGTCCTGCACACAAGCGAGCATGGAAGCCCCGTTCATATCTAGGAGTCGTCTGTATGTCAGATGTTCTTTACTCAGGGACTACCTGTACACTAAGACTATGTTCACACTGGAGGTGAGGTTGCAGTTCATTTAATGCTTCCTCATGCCAGGACCCCTGCCTCTTGTTGCAGTTCTATAAGGAATGAATAGGGACAGCAGTGAACAGTACTAGTAGACAGTTCCAGGTGTTAAATGTGCAAGTACTGGTTATTTAAGAGTGCAAGTATTCTAGAGGCTGGTAAGTTACCAAACATGGAGAGAGGCATGGGATCGCTTAATCCAGAGGCAGGTGTTAACCCGTCCTTGGTCCGGCCCAAGGTTCATAGCATCAATTTTTCCTATATTCCAGTATTGATATGATAGCCAAGATGGCCGAAGGCCCAAACAGTTATACATAGAGTTGTACAAAAAGTTTTGGTGAACTCTTTAACTCAATGCATCATATCAGATACAGAATTAGTTTAGGATTTTTTTGTACAAAGCAGCATTTATTTATAGATGCGTGACATTTCGAAGCTGTTAGTGTCCACATGTCATTTTGTGGTTTGTAGATGCACATTTTTGAGTGCCAAGCCTTGTATCTCATTGGGCACAATGTCTTTTAACATTGGTGAGTTCAATGTACGTCAGATCGGGTTCTTACTTACTAGCAAAACATGACTAATTGATTGCTGTAGTCTTCATACTTAAATCTGAAAAAGGTTTTATTATTATTACAGGGCATAGCCTTTCTTAGTGACGGAAATGGACTCATTAAAAATTCACATTATCACCTCAACAATGTGCACAGACATTGCCCAAACGTAAATGTAAATCTTCCTAAAGGGTATAGGTCACAATTTTGAAGACTGTTATAAAAGGGATAATATCATTATTTATTAAGTATTTAGTTTTTGCAGAAATGCGACATGTAAACTCAAAGACAAAGTTAAAGTTAAAGTAAATTGTACCTGTGGAGGGAGGAAAATAATAACTTCCCTTAGTTTCACATTTCACCTTTTTTTCCCTCAATGACAGTTTTCCAGGGTCAATGCGATAAAAATGGTATTTTTATTAGAAATGCTTAGGAATGTTTGTACCATGACAGGTTTATTTTAAAGCCCTTTCCAAGAAAAAAACTTATGCAAAAAAAATATGTAATAACATGGGTCTATAGTTTTCTCCTATGCAGATTATATAAGTCCTTCTTGCAGTGCTTATGTCTTCCCTTATAATGGTGTAGATACTGGTTGTTATCTAATAAGGTTTACCATCATCTGAGTGCTTACAAAATCCTTTGGTTTAGTGGGTGGTAATAGGACCATTCACAAGACTATGATAAAGCAGCAATAAATCACCAGTACCCACCACTAGGTGCAGGCGCTTGGTATTGGGGAATCTCTTCCTTTTGCACAGGGGAAGCGGCTTTCTCCTGGCAAACCTTTCAAACACGACATGCTTGTTCAGTCTTTTTCTAATTGTAATATCATGATCTGTAATATTTACTATGCTGACTGAGGCCTCTAAAGCCCAGCATGTTGCTCTTGGTTTTTTTTTGCAAAACCCTCTAGGCATGCACAGTCTGCACTTGGGGAAAACTGCTTGGAACGTTCAATCCAGGAAGACTTTACTTACTAGCAAAACATGACTAATTGATTGCTGTAGTCTTCATACTTAAATCTGAAAAAGGTTTTATTATTATTACAGGGCATAGCCTTTCTTAGTGACGGAAATGGACTCATTAAAAATTCACATTATCACCTCAACAATGTGCACAGACATTGCCCAAACGTAAATGTAAATCTTCCTAAAGGGTATAGGTCACAATTTTGAAGACTGTTATAAAAGGGATAATATCATTATTTATTAAGTATTTAGTTTTTGCAGAAATGCGACATGTAAAGTCAAAGGCAAAGTTAAAGTTAAAGTAAATTGTACCTGTGGAGGGAGGAAAATAATAACTTCCCTTAGTTTCACATTTCACCTTTTTTTCCCTCAATGACAGTTTTCCAGGGTCAATGCGATAAAAATGGTATTTTTATTAGAAATGCTTAGGAATGTTTGTACCATGACAGGTTTATTTTAAAGCCCTTTCCAAGAAAAAAACTTATGCAAAAAAAATATGTAATAACATGGGTCTATAGTTTTCTCCTATGCAGATTATATAAGTCCTTCTTGCAGTGCTTATGTCTTCCCTTATAATGGTGTAGATACTGGTTGTTATCTAATAAGGTTTACCATCATCTGAGTGCTTACAAAATCCTTTGGTTTAGTGGGTGGTAATAGGACCATTCACAAGACTATGATAAAGCAGCAATAAATCACCAGTACCCACCACTAGGTGCAGGCGCTTGGTATTGGGGAATCTCTTCCTTTTGCACAGGGGAAGCGGCTTTCTCCTGGCAAACCTTTCAAACACGACATGCTTGTTCAGTCTTTTTCTAATTGTAATATCATGATCTGTAACATTTACTATGCTGACTGAGACCTCTAAAGCCCAGCATGTTGCTCTTGGTTTTTTTTTGCAAAACCCTCTAGGCATGCACAGTCTGCACTTGGGGAAAACTGCTTGGAACGTTCAATCCAGGAAGACTTCTCCATTTTTAAATAATCATTCTGCAGAAGGTAAAACTTCTAATTGTTTGGAAATGGCTTTAAAACCCTCTCCCAGACTGATGGGCAGCCACAATTGGTTCTCTAAGATCATGGCTAGCATCTTTCCTCCTTGTTAATGTGTTAACACACACCTGAATGCTCCAGACAAGTGAACTGACAAAACAATCTGCTTCTATATATATAAATAAATCATTTAATCATGTGCATTTGATTAGCAGCACCTGGCGCTACTTGCACTCTTAATTCACATAGGGTGTACTTAATTTTTCACACACTGCTTCTGCAAGCTCATATTTGGGTCACACTATGTCTGCAGTTATTAGAAAACTAAAAAATGGCATAAGAAGGTCCTATCTGTGTGAAAACAGATGCACAATGGGTTTTTGAATTTGAAAAGTTCTATTCCAAAGGTCGTACATAAAATCTGCACCAATTAACATAGTTGTGGAATTTGCCTTGTTCAACTTTAAATTTAGCTGGGATTTAATACCCAAGCACTGGAATCTCTGGCATGAGCAATAGAACCTTTTTCCAAAACTGATGGCATATGCAGGCAACTAATAGTGTCAGTTGTAACTTGCTGCTTTTGTAATAACAACTTTAATTAAAGTTACTGCATAAACATAAATTGAAGGCTTTTACATAAAGTAGTTATAAAGTATGTATTATAAAGTAAAGTGATCATAAAGTTATTTTTTCATCTTGTTGCTATTGACTTTCTCTGAGATGAAGACATGACCTATCTTTCCCAGGTCTTACAGAAATGAGTTTAGTCATAATGCCATACACCAAATTTAGAAATGAGAGAAATATTTCACATTTAATGAGACAATAATGTTTATTTGAGATAAAACATTAAATGATATCATCATGTGATTGTTATGCTGCCTTAAAAAGCTTCTTGATGAGATTAATACTACAATGTAATAACAGCAAGAAAAAAAGAGAAGAGTACATATGTAAAATGGATGGTTGTAGTGAAGTGTAATTATTCATTCTTTAGAAAATTAAAACAAAACTAATTGGTCAATATAGTAACACCCCTACTTTCATCTCTTCCACAATAACATAAACTCACCTGCCTGATCACAAAATTTGTATTACACTCACCTTTCCTCGCTTTGTCGTGGGTGCTATCATCTTCATACCGTTCTTCCCCGCGTTATGGATTCTCAGCCAACTTGACTGGCCAAGATGAAATGTTGTAATTCCCAGACATCTGCACAGTTCATTTATTCTTGACAGCTAGGTGTATGTGAGGGGTATTTCCATGCCCAGCTTAATGTACATTACAGTAAAAATCATGGACAGGTAGGTAACTTTATTTTATTGCACAAGGGATGTTGCCTGTTTACTCACCTTTCTGTATTTAGGTTTTTCAAGTGGTAAAAAAAAGAATCAATACAATCAGACTATGAATGTGCATATATAGAACGCAGATTTAAAACCAACCAAATAAAAAGTTTAATATTAAAAAAAAACATAAAATGATTACAAAAATAAATGATTTTAAATATAGCATATTTAAGTACCTTGATACGTCGCTTGAACTTCCCTGTTCATCAAAAAAAGAGATTTGCAGAGGGATGGGCAGAAAAGGGAGTCATGTTCCCCAAATGCAAATAATATTTTAGGAACCATACCTGCAGGAGTGGGGAACAAAATTAACTGAGGAATTAGGATAAAATCTGCTGCTGTTCCTCACAGGCTGGGGATAGGAAGATAACTAATTATAAATATGTGAATTATTAAATTTAAACAGATAGGATAAAAACTAAACATAAATTGCCACTAGTAGTCTCTTTAGAAGACAATGTTCCTGACATTTTACAGTAGTTGCAGGCACCTAGGAAAAAGAGAAAATCATTGCCAATTGGTAACTACAATTCTATAATTCATATCTTAAGACTGTCATATATGTCAGGCAGAAAAGTTGTCAATAAAATAAATGAAAGCACCAAAAGATCACCGAGAGAATACTAGAAGGCCATGTGCATATGACTTTGTAACATCAACCCCTGCAACCCAGCTCTTCTTACTCATAGGGAAATAAAATCTTTTACTCATGGTAAAACATTTGAAAGTTTATTTAGAAGAGAACATGCAAGGAGAAGTTAATTGCAGTTATAGAGACTCTAACTTAATAGCCATATTGAATGCTTATTTATGCTAAAAATTTGGACCATCCAATGCCATCCAGAAGCCCCCCAAACATAAACATCTGACATATAGTCATTCATTTAAGAAGTTGCACAAACTGAACATTAGACATTACAGCATATGAGACACAAATTTCTGGTAATGCCTCACCAAGAAGACCAAACTATCCTCATGGTCACCAACAAGACATTCCAACAATGCCTCACCAAGAAGACCAAACTATCCTCATGGTCACCAACAAGACATTCCAGGGACCTGGAGAACAAAAATTTGTTGTCATAACATTTCCTTGTACAATTCATTCGTTTAATGTTGACAGCTGTCATTGCACTGGTAAGGAAGATTAACATCTTAGAAGGAAGATTTTGCTGTGCATCATCAAACTTACTAGAACTTTTTACTTCATTTAAAGGAAAAGGAGTATAAGAAGTTTTCTTCCTTCAAGTCATCACCTTTGCTGAAAAAAAGATATATATATATATATATATATATATTCATATATATATATATATATATATGATTTTTTTTGGAACATACTGTACATATATAATGTAAAACATGCTAGCACATGGCCCTGTGCCATTCTTTTTTTTTTTTAGAATGGGACTGAAGTTGCCAATGAACCCATTCTGCAGTACATCACAACTCAAATGATGGGTGCTGCAGTGGCATTCATTTAAAATACAGTGCAAATCTGGATTTTCTTCTTTTGCTATGCATTGCTAATCCAATATATGGTTTAATGCAATCCACAGTAATGTGCAATACAAACATGGGTTATTGTGTACAGGGAGGCTTCAAAAGATTTACATTGCTGATACATTTTTATTATTTTACTTTGAGTAAAATTTTACTATTTAGCAAAGTGGGTTTCATTACTTTGTTGTATGCTTGTCATCAGTGAATAAAAATTAAATTTATGGTGGTGGGTGGGGAGGAGATTGTAGAGCAGTTCCAGGGACAAGGGAGATGATAGAGAATGGAAGCTATAAACCTTTCTTTTGTTAAGAAATGTAAAATGAGTTTACAAATTCTAAACAATATCTTAAAGCTTTCAATGGGCCTGATGTTTGTTACTTGTAATACTTTTAGAACTATTACCACACCAAATGGGAGCAAATAAGAGAAGCTCATTGTTAGTGTTCTCATATACTTTGATGATAGACTCATGAATGGACAATTAAATGTAAACCTGTAAAGCAAGTTATGGTGAAGTCAGATTTCTCTCTCCCACACAGATCATTCATAAGGAACTGCAATTAAAAATTCTATATTGTGTTTGTTTTTGTGGTTTTAGGAGTTCCTTGATGGCTTTTGGGATTAAAAGATGTTAGCATGTGAATGATAATGATTTAATTTGCCCTTTGTCTTTCCAGCTTCGGCTGTTAAACGCTTGATGTCAGTCACTGAGATGGTTACAACCATACGTAATATTTGGTTTTTATATGTACAATCATATACATTGTTAGTATTCCAAGAGAAGGGAACCTAAAAGATAAAGGTACCTTTGTAATATTATTAAATATAAACTATACATGGGTTTTGTAGCTGTTTCTTATTTATGAACTAATAAATTAAATAGCCTCTGGGCGACTATGACTAGTAGATGCCAGAGAAGAACGGGTAGACTGGTGGCGACAAGATGATAAAAAGGCAACATTAAATCCAACTGACACTTCTTACAATCGAGGTACGTAAAAGAGCATCTCTGAATGCACAGGAAGTCAAATCATGAAGCAGATGGGCTACAGCAGCAGGAGACTTAAGTGAGAATGCCATCCATGAACAGGCAGCTAAGGCTACTTCTTAGATGGGCTCGCCAAAATGGGACAAGTGAAGATTGATAAACTGTTGCCTGGTCTGGGGAATCTGGATTCCTGTGATGTTCAGATAGTAGGGTCTGAATTTAGCATCAACAACGTAAAGGCATGGATCCTGCCTAGTGTTAATGGTTCAGGCTGGAGGTGTAATGGTGGGGGGGGGATATTTTCCTAAATGACACAACCTACCTTAGTATTGTTGCTGACCATGTCCATCCGCTAATGGACACCGTGTACCCACCTTCTCATAATTTGTGATATGATAACGTGCCTTGTCGCAAAGCTCAAATCATCTCTAACTGGTTTCTTGAACATGACATTGACTTCACTGTACGTAAATGGCCTCCATAGTCACCGGATCTCAATCCAGTAGAGCACCTTTCAGATGTGGTGGAAGGTGGAACAGGGTATTTGCATTATGAGCATGGAGCCTACAAATCTGCAGCAACTGTGTGATGCCATCTTGTCAATTTAGACCACAATCCCTTTCCAGCACCTCGTTGAATCTATGCCATAAAGAATTAAAGGAGTTCTAAAGGTAAAAGGGGCTCCAACGTGATACCAGCGTGGTGTACCAGCTGGTTG